>NC_041383.1:370435044-370612365 GCF_002162155.2 Triticum dicoccoides
GTCGTTAACGATGGATTTGTGTTTCGTGCTAACAAGCTATGCATTCCAGCTAGCTCCGTTCGTCTTTTGTTGTTGCAGGAGGCGCATGGAGGAGGATTAATGGGACACTTTGGCGTGAAGAAGACGGAGGACGTACTTGCTACACATTTCTTTTGGCCAAAGATGAGACGGGGTGTTGAGCGTTTTATTGCTCGATGCACTACATGTCAAAAAGCTAAGTCACGACTCAATCCTCATGGTTTATATATGCCTTTGCCTGTACCTAGTGTTCCTTGGGAGGATATATCTATGGACTTTGTTTTAGGTTTACCTCGAACAAAGAAGGGGAGGGATAGCATATTTGTTGTCGTGGATAGATTCTCGAAAATGGCACACTTTATACCATGTCATAAAAGCGATGATGCTGTTAATGTTGCTGATTTGTTCTTTCGTGAAATTATTCGCTTGCATGGTGTGCCAAATACTATTGTTTCAGATCGTGATACTAAATTTCTTAGCCACTTTTGGAGATGTTTATGGGCTAAGTTGGGGACTAAACTGCTTTTTAGTACTACTTGTCACCCCCAAACTGATGGACAAACTGAAGTAGTCAATAGAACGTTGTCTACTATGCTTAGGGCTGTTTTGAAGAATAATAAGAAAATGTGGGAGGAATGCTTGTGATAGAGGCGGGGTGTCCCGATCTTCGATGAGATGATAACTATCGATTTGGTGGAGACGACTTTGACGATCCGACTACAAACGTGCATGACGTTGCGCCTTAGCAATCGCTAAACCAACTCCGAGAGGTTATTGACCACGCCGGAGCACAATCAACCTGACCACGAAGGTCTATTCCTGCAAGCAATCGAAGAACAAGCAAGAATATGATAAAAGCAATCTGAATATTGCGAGTATATATGAAGTATTGATAAAGGTGGGGATCCGTAAGCGGTCTTGGTCTGGTCGTTGGACACAAACGAAGTACACGAAGTTGCAATGGCTAACTTTTAACTAAACAAATCCCAAGGAAAAGCTACTAGATGGATCTACTTATATAGGAGCAAGGGGTGGCGGCCAAGGAGGTGGGAGGACGTCCCAAGGCAGCCTAAAACTAACCCTAGGTCGTACAAGGCTCATGGGCCCAAGTGGAGGTGATGTAACACCTTTGGACTTGTAGTTTGACTCGGATTCTGCTGCAGCATCAGATTGTTTCGTCCACAACTCAACGCTCCGGACGAATTTGAAGGTGATTCCAATTGGGTTGGAAAGTGCACGAAATCTAGTTTCCAACAAAAAAAGAATCATCCAATTCGGAGTCCGTATGAAAAACTTGTGTGCGTTTTGAGTCAGGTATGTCTGTGCAGTCCGAATCTGAATCCAGAACGTGAGAGACTTGGACTCTATCTTCTCTTGGGCCAAAAGTGACTTGAGAGAACTTTTTGGACAGCAAATAAACATCTCTTTCTTCCTTATCTTCATATGTGGATTGTACAAATGTCCCATACACCTGCAATTAGACAAAACACAAAAGTGTGTGAAGTATTTTTGTTCTGCATAACATAAATAGATTATTGAATAGTTTGCACTAGAAATCACCTGACAAATATGCATATATGCAATATTTTTGATCATATCCAAGGTAGTCATGTCCTCATCACAATTGTTATACCCACAGCCCCTGCTGCTATACATACTGGACCAATTACTAGAGCTCGTGCACGCCAACTAAATTACCAGGTACTTTCGTTTCTTGGTAATGATTCTAATGTTCATGAGAATATGATGCTGCCTAAATTGGATACATTTGTTTTGCTTACAAATGAAGGGCCTAGCTTGGAGAAGGATGAACATTGGAGCAAGAACAAGCATGGAGATGATGGCATGCGCAAGGGAAACAAGAACGGAGTTACAAGTGATGATTTCAGGACTTTGAAGCCACCATAATGGGTGCATGAAGCCTTGGACGAAATGTACAAGATGCCACTTCATAAATTTCGTCCCGAGGCTATTTTAGGTGCTGCGTCACCTTATTATTGGGCCAGGCCCATGTAATTTCGAAATACATAAGTATAGGCTATTTTTAGAGTCCGTATGTGTGGGGAAACAAGAGATAGGGTTGATTTCGGACCCCTCCACCAAGGGCCACGAAATTCCCCCCTCTTCCTCCATATATACAGCCCTTAGGGCATCGTTTAGACTTTGGGTTTTGTTTAGATTAAAAGTTCGCCATAGCTGCAACTTCGCGTACTTCGTTTGTGTTCAACGACCAGACAAAGGCGTCACAGAACCCCACCTTGATCAATAAAGCTTTCATCTTATATTCGCAATATCCAGATTGCAATCTTAGTTTCTTGCTTGTTCTTGGTTTGCTCGCAGGAAACAGACCCTCGTGGTCAGGTTGATCGTGCTCCGGCATGGTCAATAACCTCTCGGAGTTGGTTTAGCGATTGCTAAGGCGCGACGTCCTCGCACGTTCGTAGTCGGATCGTCAAAGTCGACTTCCACCAAAGCGAAATCCACCATCTCATCGAAAGACGGGACACCTCCGCCTCTATCACCATGACCGCTAGAATCACAATGGACCTCAAAAGTTTTGGTGAAACCGGGTAATGCAAGAATTGGAGCATGTGTAAGCAAATATTTGAGCTCGTCAAATGCGGTAGATTGGGATATTCCCCAAACAAAAGGTGTGTTTTTCTTACTCAAAGCATGCAACGGTGCGGCGATAGTGCTAAAGTCTTTCACAAAGCGACGATAGAAACCCGCTAGACTAAGGAAACTACGCACTTGTTGCAAATTAGTGGGTTGGGGCCAAGTTTTAATTGCTTCTATTTTTGACTCATCTACATGAACTCCCTTGGAAGACACAACAAAGCCCAATAAAACTATCTTATCAACACCAAAAGTGCATTCTCCATATTTGCATAGAGACGCCCTTTTCTGAGTGTTTGCAAAACGGCCCTAATATGGTTCACATGCTCTTTGAGGGATTTGCTAAACACAAGAATGTCGTCAAAGTAGACTACAATGAACACACCAATGTAAGGACGAAGCACATAATGCATAAGTCGCATGAAAGTATCGGGGCTTCCGATAGGCCCATAGGCATGACTAACCACTCATACAAACCAAACTTTGTTTTGAAAGCGATTTTCCATTCATCACCCTCTTGTATGCGGATTGGATAGTAACCACTTTTAAGATCAATTTTTGAGAAAATAGTGGCACCGCTAAGCTCATCTAACATATCGTCGAGGCGTGGAATGGGATGCCTATAGCGAACGCTGATAACATTGATAGGTCTACAATCGAAACACATGCGAAAGCTACCGTCACGTTTTGGCACAAGAATGACCGGAACGGCACAAGGACTCAAACTTTCACGCACATGTCCATGGTCTATGAGATGCTGGACTTGCCTTTGTATTTCTTTTGTTTCGTCGAGGTTGACATGGTATGGAGCCTTGTTAGGAAGAGGTGCTCCGAGGATGAGGTCGATCCGATGTTCAATGCCACGTAGAGAAGGAAGACCGGGAGGTAGCTCATCGGGAAAGACATCCGCGAATTCCTGCAACAAGTTAACAACACTAGAGGAAGAGGATTAGGAGTGTTAGTCTTTGCCACCTCATCTTTGCACACTAGGACATAGTGGATGACACTCGATGGGTTCTCACATACTTCTTTCATCTCTCTTTTTGTGTCTAGGAGGATTAAGTTTTTCTCTCTTGGCGAAGGGTCGCTCAATTTGGGCTTGTGACGCTCACTCTCTTTGTGGTGGTTCATTCTCTCACTAGTCTCTCCATGATGGGTGGATGCTTGCTTGTCGGCAATCACTTGGCTTCAAGACATAGGTCATAGCACGTACTCTGTTCCCTTCATCTTGAAGCTATAGTGGTTTGTTCTCCCGTTGTGGATGACGTCGCGGTCGAATTGCCAAGGTCTCCCCAAGAGGAGATGGCACACAGACATGGGAACCACGTCACACTCGATGGTGTCCTCGTAGGTGCCGATCTTGAAAGAAACATGCACGATGTGCTCCACTTGAATTGTGCCGGAGTCACTAAGCCATTGGATGTTGTAGGGGCGAGGATGCTTCTTCTTGACCAATTGCAGCTTGCAACATATCTCTTCACTTGCCAAGTTGTGGCAACTTCCTCCGTCGATGATGCCTTTCACGAAGCGCTCGTTGAGGGAGTCCCGGATTAAGGGGTCCTCGGACAGCCGGACTATATACATAGGTCGGACTGTTGGGCTATGAAGATACACGATAGAAGACTTCTTCCCGTGTCCGGATGGGACTCTCCTTTGCGTGGAAGGCAAGCTTGGCAATTAGGATATGTAGATTCCTTTCTCTGTAACCGACTTTGTGTAACCCTAGCCCCCTCTGGTGTCTATATAAACCGGAGGGTTCAGTCCGTAGAGATGACAACAATCATAATCTCATAGGCTAGACTTCTAGGGTTTAGCCATTACGATCTCGTGGTAGATCAAGTCTTGTAATACTCATATTCATCAAGATCAATCAAGCAGGAAGTAGGGTATTACGTCCATAGAGAGGGCCTGAACTTGGGTAAACATTGTGTCCCCCGCCTCCTGTTACCATTAGCCTTAGACGCATAGTTCGGGACCCCCTACCCGAGATCCGCTGGTTTTGACACCGACATTGGTGCCTTCACTGGGAGTTCCACTGCGTCATCGCCAGAAGGTTTGATGGTTCCATCAATGATCCACAATAATGCAATCCAGCGGGAGATCTTCCTCCCCGGACAGATCTTCGTATTCGGCGGCTTCACACTGCGGGTCAACTCGCTTGGCCATCTAGAGCAGATCGATAGCTACGCCCCTGCCATCAGGTCGGATTTGGAAGCCTGAATTTTGTAGCCGACATCCGTGGAGACTTAATCTTCAACGGATTCGAGCCCATGACAGCTGTCCCCAGCCACCACGATGAACATGACCTAAATCAATGCGCTCAGGAGATAGCACCCGTAACCGCTCTGGCCCTAGATCCAGAGCGGACCATGCTGCCCGAGGACGAGAAGCTCAACCCCACCACGAAAGCCGCAGACTCAGCGGCGTTCGAGCCGCACACGGACCCAACATCGAGCTGGGCTTGTGTCACCGAAAACTCAGATTCGTCTCCGGCCATATGTTCTGGACCGCGTGCATCCGCGTCCATCGAACCCGATTGGGCGCCGATCCTGGAGTCCAGCTCCGCGGACATCTTCCAGCACACACCTCTAGGTGATGTGTTAAACTCATTGAAATCCCTCTCCTTGTCGGGGGACTATTGGCCGAACTATGTCCGGCTCGAATGGGAAGCGGACAACGAAGAACTTCATTCCCCACCACCACCCACTTTATAGCCACTGTCGACGACTTAACCGACATGCTTGACTACGACTCCGAAGGCATCGACGTATGGATGACGATGCCAGAGAGGAGCAGGAACCACTGCCTATAGGGCGCTGGACAGTCACATCCTCATACGATATATACATGGTGGACACACCTAAAGAGAAGGAGGCTGACGGCGATAATGGTATGCCTGTCGACGAACCTCCCAAGCATGGGCGTCAGAAGCGCCAACCTCGATCTGACAAAAGGAAAAGCAGCAACATTGTCACGGACAACGATGATAATCCATACCAAGCCGAGGACCCCGCAGAACTAGCGTTGGAGCAGGACGCGTGAGAGGACGACGAGCACAGTCCGGCGATATTGTCCGATCCAAGCGATGCCGGAGATAGCAATTACCAACCTGTCTCCGATGAGGAGATCAGCATGGGCGACGACGAATTCGTCATCCCAGAAGAACCCTTAGAACAAGAACGCCTCCATCAAAGTCTTATATCCACTGCAAGGAGCCTGAAGAAGCAGAAGCAGCGGCTTAAAACCGCACAGGATACGCTCAATGACAGATGGAACGAAGTGCTAGACACTAAGGAAAAATACGGCGGTAATCGCCAAACAAAGGATTATCCTAAGCGTAAGCTGCTACCCGAATTCGACGATGAGGCTACTACGCCTATACCGCCGAAGAACAATACGACCGACAAGCCGGACCGACCACCTCGTGGTTGAGACAGAACGACCAGCAATGTTGCACACAAGCCTGCACCCCCTCCCCGTAAAGGAAGGGAGGTTTCAGCGCAAGACCAGAAACACGATCTACGTGAGGACCTGGACAAAAAGGCTGGCAAAACCAGATCAATCTATGGATCCAGGGAATGTGCTCCTACACGGGGCCATGATTATCAAACCAAATATACCAGTCATTTACCAGTTCGGAACCAATACCGAACATTACAACTGTCGGACCCACGCCATGACACAACCAAATACAGGGGTGCTGCACACCCCCTGTGCTTCACCGATGAGGTGCTGGAACACGATTTTCTAGAAGGGTTTAAACCCATAAACATCGAGGCATATCATGGAACGACGGACCCTGCGGTTTGGATAGAAGACTTTATTCTTCACATGCACATGGCTCGCGGAGATGATCTCCACGCCATCAAATACTTACCCCTCAAGCTAAAAGGACCAGCTAGGCACTGGCTGAAAAGCCTCCCTGAAAACTCCATCGGAAGCTGGGAAGAACTTGAGGACGCTTTTCGGGACAATTTCCAAGGGACATATGTCCGGGCCCCGGATGTAGACGATCTAAGTCACATAATCCAACAACCCGGAGAATCAGCCCGTAAGCTTTGGAACCGGTTTCTCACTAAGAAGAACCAAATCGTCAACTGTCCGGACGCCGAAGCCTTAGCTGCCTTCAAGCACAGTGTCCGGGACGAATGGCTAGCCAGACACCTTGGCCAGGAAAAGCCAAGGACAATGGCAGCCTTTACTACACTCATGACCCGCTTTTGCACGGGCGAGGACAACTGGTTAGCCCGTAGCAGCACTAGTGATCCTGGCACATCTAAGGTCAGGGATGGTAATGGAAAGCCGCGTCGCAACAAAAACAAACGTCGGAACAATGAAGAAAGTCCAGACAATACAACGGTAAACGCCGGATTCAGGGGCTCTAGACTCGGTCAACGGAAGAAGCCATTTAAAGGCAATAAAGGCGGTCCATCCAGCCTGGATAAAATTCTAGATAGGCCCTGCCAGATCCACTGCAACCCCGCTAAACCTGCGAACCATACCAACCATAGTTGTTGGGTCTTCAAGCAGACCGGCAAACTCAACGTTGAACACAAAGGGAAGGGACCTCAAAGCGAAGACGAGGATGAATCTCGCCAGCCGAACACGGGGGGACAGAAGAAATTTCCACTGGAGATCAAAACAGTGAACATGATCTATGTCATTCATATCCCAAAGAGGGAGCGCAAACGTGCACTCCGCGATGTCTACGCCGTCGAGCCTGTCGCCCCCAAATTCAACCCATGGTCGGCCTGTTCGATCACCTTTGACCGCAGTGATCATCCGACCAGTATCCATCACGGGGGTTTGGCTGCCTTAGTGCTCGACCCAATAATCGACGGATACCACCTCACTCGAGTCCTTATGGACGGCGGCAGCAGTCTCAATTTGATATATCATGACATTGTCCGCAAGATGGGGATAGACCCGTCAAGAATCAAGCCAAGCAGCACCACCTTTAAAGGAGTTATACCGGGCGTAGAAGCCCGCTACACGGGCTCTCTAACATTGGAGGTTGTATTCGGCTCTCCCGATAACTTTCGAAGCGAAGAACTAATCTTTGACATAGCTCCATTCTGAAGTGGCTATCACGCACTACTCGGAAGAATGGCCTTCGCCCATTTCAATGCAGTCCCGCATTATGCTTATCTAAAACTCAAAATGCCTGGACCACGTGACGTCATTACAGTCAGCGGAAATATGGAGCGCTCTCTTCACACAGAAGAATACACGGAAGCTCTAGCAGTCGAAGCACAAAACGGCCTATTCAAGCCGAGCAGCTCATCGGTCATTGAGACCGCAGACGTAGCTAAACATATCTGGTGCACACCTCAGTGCGGCAGCTCAGATAAACCTGAGCTCGATTAGGAGCTATGCCCCCTCGACCGCCCCATAGGGAGATAGCACATGTGCCATGTATACAAAAATATACACTCAAAATTCCTTGGGTGGCGACGGGGGCACACTGCACACAAAAATCCATAGTTCGGCTCAACCCTATTCGGACTCCAGAAGTTATATTTCACGGTTCATTAAAACGAACCAGCTTTACTTATGGCCACGCCAGATTCTTTTACCTGGTTTTCCCCCTTTTTATAGATGGCCATCACACTATACCCTTCAAGGACACTTCACAACGGAGAAAAAGGCGCAGACGTGCAGCAGGGCCCCGCATTAAGGTTTCTTTTTTAGATTAAGTGATAGAGGCAAAGGTGTCCCGTCTTTCGATGAGATGATGGATATCGCTTTGGTGGCAGTCGACTTTGACGATCCGACTACGAACGTGCGAGGACGTCGCGCCTTAGCAATCGCTAAACCAACTCCGAGAGGTTATTGACCACGCCGGAGCACGATCAACCTGACCACGAGGGTCTGTTTCCTGCGAGCAAACGAAGAACAAGCAAGAAACTGAGATTGCAATCTGGATATTGCGAATATAAGATGAAAGCTTTATTGATCAAGGTGGGGTTCTGTGACGCCTTTGTCTGGTCGTTGAACACAAACGAAGTACGCGAAGTTGCAGCTATGGCGAACTTTTAATCTAAACAAAACCCAAAGTCTAAACGGTGCCCTAAGGGCTGTATATATGGAGGAAGAGAGGGGGAATTTCGTGGCCCTTGGTGGAGGGGTCCGAAATCAACCCTATCTCTTGTTTCCCCACACATACGGACTCTAAAAATAGCCTATACTTATGTATTTGGAAATTACATGGGCCTGGCCCAATAAAAAGGTGACGCAGCACCTATAATAGCCTCGGGACGAAATTTATGAAGTGGCATCTTGTATATTTCGTCCAAGGCTTCATGCACCCATTATGGTGGCTTCAAAGTCCTGAAATCATCACTTGTAACTCCGTTCTTGTTCCCCTTGCGCATGGCATCATCTCCATGCTTGTTCTTGCTCCAATGTTCATCCTTCTCCAAGCTAGGCCCTTCATTTGTAAGCAAAATAAATGTATCCAATTTAGGCAGCATCATATTCTCATGAACATTAGAATCATTACCAAGAAACGAAAGTACCTGATAATTTAATTGGTGTGCGCGAGCTCTAGTAATTGGTCCCGTATATGTAGCAGTAGGGGCTGTGGGTGTAACAATGGTATTGATGTCCTCATCATCCCCCCCTTCTTGAAATGAAGTCGTCCTCAACGGAAACTCATCTTCCTCACCCAAATAAGGCTTCAAATCTGCAATGTTAAAGCTGGGACTAACCCCAAAAATCTGCAGGCAACTCAAGTTTATATGCATTATCATTTATTTTCTCTAACACCTTAAAGGGACCATCAGCACGTGGCATTAGCTTTGATTTGCGCAAATCAGGAAATCTATCCTTACGCAAATGTAACCAAACAAGATTTCCAGGTGCAAACACAACATGTTTTCTACCCTTATCTCCAGCAAGTTTATATTTAGCATTCATACGCTCAATGTTTTCCTTAGTTAACTCATGCATTTTTAAAATCAATTCAGCACGTTGTTTAGCATCAAAATTAACCTTCTCCGAAGATGGAAGAGGCAACAAATCAATAGGTGCACGAGGTAGGAAACCATACACAACTTCAAAAGGGCACATCTTAGTAGTAGAATGCAATGAACGATTATAAGCAAATTCAATATGAGGCAAGCATTCCTCCCACATTTTCTTATTATTCTTCAAAACAGCCCTAAGCATAGTAGACAACGTTCTATTGACTACTTCAGTTTGTCCATCAGTTTGGGGATGACAAGTAGTACTAAAAAGTAGTTTAGTCCCCAACTTAGCCCATAAACATCTCCAAAAGTGGCTAAGAAATTTAGTATCACGATCTGAAACAATAGTATTTGGCACACCATGCAAGCGAATAATTTCACGAAAGAACAAATCAGCAACATTAACAGCATCATCGCTTTTATGACATGGTATAAAGTGTGCCATTTTCGAGAATCTATCCACGACAACAAATATGCTATCCCTCCCCTTCTTTGTTCGAGGTAAACCTAATAAGCAAGGAACTCGGATTGGTGGTGGATATATGGTGGTGGTATATGGCAGCGGTGGTGGTAGCGGTGGTAGTATATGGATATGGATCGGTGGTGGTATATGGACACGGATTGGTGGTGGTATATGGATACGGATTCGGTGCGGTGGTGGTAGATGGCAGGGGCGATGATGATGGTGCGGCGGCGGCGTGACAACTTATGACCAGAACTCGAAACTCTAAAAGACTAGACTCTAAGACCAGCAACTAGACACGACGATGCAACCGCAAATTCAACAAAGCAAAACCCTAAAAAGATTATGCAAGGCTCAGATTGGTTCGGATATGATGAACTAACCCTAAATTTTTTTTTGTGGCTTTTTCGTGGACTATAGGTATGAAGAGCAGACTCGATCTAAACTACTAAAAAACTGTAAAATCTCACCGAGCAACCTGGCTCTGATACCAGCACGAGGTAGGAAACCATACACAACTTCAAAAGGGCACATCTTAGTAGTAGAATGCAATGAACGATTATAAGCAAATTCAATATGAGGCAAGCATTCCTCCCACATTTTCTTATTATTCTTCAAAACAGCCCTAAGCATAGTAGACAACGTTCTATTGACTACTTCAGTTTGTCCATCAGTTTGGGGGTGACAAGTAGTACTAAAAAGCAGTTTAGTCCCCAACTTAGCCCATAAACATCTCCAAAAGTGGCTAAGAAATTTAGTATCACGATCTGAAACAATAGTATTTGGCACACCATGCAAGCGAATAATTTCACGAAAGAACAAATCAGCAACATTAACAGCATCATCGCTTTTATGACATGGTATAAAGTGTGCCATTTTCGAGAATCTATCCACGACAACAAATATGCTATCCCTCCCCTTCTTTGTTCTACGTAAACCTAAAACAAAGTCCATAGATATATCCTCCCAAGGAACACTAGGTACAGGCAAAGGCATATATAAACCATGAGGATTGAGTCGTGACTTAGCTTTTTGACATGTAGTGCATCGAGCAATAAAACGCTCAACATCCCGTCTCATCTTTGGCCAAAAGAAATGTGTAGCAAGTACGTCCTCCGTCTTCTTCACGCCAAAGTGTCCCATTAATCCTCCTCCATGCGCCTCCTGCAACAACAAAAGACGAACGGAGCTAGCTGGAATGCATAGCTTGTTAGCACGAAACACAAATCCATCGTTAACGACGAACTTGTTCCACATTCTTCCTTCTTTACAATTCTGCATTACATCTTTAAAATCAGCATCATGCACATATTGATCTTTGATGGTCTCCAAACCAAATATTTTGAAGTCAAGTTGTGAAAGCATAGTATAGCGGCGAGACAATGCATCAGCAATAACATTTTCTTTCCCCTTCTTGTGTTTAATGACATAAGGAAAAGTCTCAATGAATTCAACCCATTTAGCATGTCTACGATTCAGTTTAGCTTGACTTTTAATATGTTTCAAAGATTCATGATCAGAATGTATAACAAATTCTTTGGGCCATAAATAATGTTGCCATGTTTCTAAAGTCCGAACTAGAGCATATAATTCTTTATCATAAGTAGAATAATTCAGACTAGGCCCACTCAATTTTTCAGAAAAGTATGCAACAGGTTTGCCATCTTGTAATAACACACCGCCTAATCCAATTCCACTAGCATCACATTCAAGCTCAAAAGTCTTATTAAAATCAGGAAGTTGGAGTAAAGGAGCATGTGTCCATTTATCTTTCAATACCGAGAAGGCTTCTTCCTGTGCGGTACCCCAAAGAAAAGGCACATCTTTCTTTGTAAGCTCATTGAGAGGTGCAGCAATGGTGCTGAAATCTCTCACAAAACGCCTATAGAATCCAGCGAGGCCAAGAAAACTCCTCACTTGTGTGACCGTTTTGGGCTGCGGCCAACTCTCAATAGCTTCAATCTTGGCTTTATCAACTTCAATTCCCTGTGGAGTAACAACATAGCCAAGAAAAGATACTCGGTCGTTGCAAAAGGTGCACTTCCCAAGGTTACCAAACAAACGTGCATCACGTAGAGCAATAAAAACAGCACGTAAATGTTCCAAATGTTCTTCCAAAGATCTGCTATAAATCAATATGTCATCAAAGTAAACTACCACAAATCGTCCAATGAAAGCACGTAAAACTTCGTTCATTAATCTCATGAAAGTACTAGGTGCATTAGTTGACCCAAAAGGCATGACTAACCACTCATATAATCCAAACTTAGTTTTGAATGCCATTTTCCATTCATCTCCCAATTTCATACGAATTTGATGGTATCCACTACGCAAATCAACTTTGGAGAATATTGTAGAGCCACTCAATTCATCAAGCATATCATCTAGCTTAGGAATAGGATGACGATAACGAATAGTAATATTATTAATGCCTCTACAATCAACACACATACGTGATGTACCATCCTTTTTCGGCACTAGAATAATAGGAACAGCACAAGGACTAAGGGATTCGCGTATATAACCTTTGTCGAGAAGCTCTTGTACTTGACGCATAATCTCCTTTGTCTCCTCTGGATTGGTATGGTATGGTGCACGGTTTGGCAGTGAAGCACCGGGAATTAAGTCAATCTGATGCTCAATCCCTCGAATAGGCGGTAATCCCGGTGGCACGTCTTGTGGAAAGACGTCAGCGAACTCCTGCAAAATGTTAGTGACAGCAGGAGGCAAAGAGGAAGGCACGTCCTCGAATGAAAATAATGCCTCTTTGCACACAAAAGCATAGCAAACAGATTTGCTGAAATCTAGCTCATCAATATCAGATTTGGTGGCAAATAAACATGAACTTTTCAATTTAATTTCAGAAGCAACACTAGATGGTTTATTATTAGGCTTCATTTGTTGCTCAAATTCTTTTGCCACAATCTGATTTTCACTCTTATTCTTCTCCTGTTTTGCTTTATTAGCTCTATTAATATCATCTTTCAAAATGGAATCAGGAGTCATAGGAAGCAAAGTAATATTTTTATCCTTATGAACAAGAGTATAGTGATTGTTTCTACCATGGTGTACAGAGTTTTTATCAAATTGCCATGGTCTACCAAGTAATAAGGAACATGCTTGCATAGGTACCACATCACAATCAACATAATCAGCATATGTAGAGATACTAAAATGCACACGAACAGTACGTGTTACCTTAACCTTGCCGCTGTTGTTGAACCATTGGATGTAGTAAGGATGTGGATGTGGTCTGGTGGTGAGAGAAAGCTTCTCCACCATCTCCATGCTAGCCAAGTTGTTGCAGCTCCCTCCGTCTATTATGACGTGCACAGGACGTTCCTTCACAACTCCCTTGGTATGGAACAAATTGTGCCTCTGATTTTGCTCAGCTTGTGTGACCTGCACACTCAAAACACGTTGAGCAACTAAACATTCATACCTGTCAGCGTCTTCAGGAGCCATGTATTGCGTCTCATGATCAGAATCATCTCCACCATGTTCTTCACGTGTAATAAGAGCCAATGTCTCCTCATCATAGTCACTAGCGGACTCATATCCACCACCCTCGATAGCAATCATCACACGCGGAGATTTGCATTCTCTCGCATAATGACCTCCTCCCTTACAACAACGACAAATAATATCACTTGTGTGCCCTGTTGATGCCCTGGAAGAAGAAGAACTCTATGCAGGCCCGACAGGTGCGCTCTTGGCAGATAATGGTGGTTGTTCCTGTTTTCTTGTATCACGGCTGTAGGAGGCACCTGATTGAGGTGCTGGTGCAGTTGAAGTAGAAGATGCACGCGGTGTCCATGATGAAGGTCGGCCTGCAGAAAAGTTAGTTCGCGCCAATGCTTGTCGATCCTGCACTTCACGTTCAGCTTTACAAGCAAGATGGAATAAACGAGTGATATTAGTATACTCCTTATAGTCTAGAATGGTCTGAATCTCTCTATTTAATCCACCCAGAAAACGTGCAAGCATAGCTTCATTCTCCTCAACAATACCACATCGAATCATGCCAGTTTGTAATTCCTGATAATATTCTTCTACAGAATTTTTTCCTTGTCTTAAACGCTGCAATTTTTGAAGCAATTCACGTTGATAATATGGTGGAACCCAACGCGTACGCATAGCAGTTTTCAAAGCAGCCCAAGTAGTTGGAATAGGATATAATCTACAATGTTCAGACCACCATACACATGCAAAACTAGAGAAAGCACAAACAGCAGCAGCAACTCGTCTCTCCTCAGGATATTGTAAACATGTAAATCGTTGTTCAGTTTCTAACTCCCAAGTAAGATATATATCAGGAACATATCTACCCTCAAATGGTGGAATATTCAATTTCAGTTTAGGAATATGGACATCATCTCGTACCTGAGGTGGTGGTGCAGGCCTACCATTACGAATATATACCTGAGGTCGACCTGCTGGTGGTGGTACAGGTGGCTGCACGTAGTGTTGATTTTGATCAACCTCATCCTCATAATCTCCCACATAATCATCCTCCTCCGCATCAGCAGCAGGAGCCACAGAAGTATCAACAGCAGCACCAACAGTTTGGCCAAACGCAAGAGGAACACGGCTTGCTCGGCGGAGGTCTGCTTCGCGACGTGGAGGTAGTCGTTGTTGTTGTTGTTGGGGAGGTGCGTTAGGTGCAGCGGGTGGTGGTGGTGGAAGACGCGCGAGCAATTCATTAAACTTGTTATCGAGCTTTGTTTCGAACGTCTTCTCAAGGCCAGTGATCTTCTCCATGGCCTCTTCAAAATTGTTCAGCACATCTTGCACCTGTTCAGTCATCATTTGCTGAAACTTATCATGAAGCTCCTTGTTCGATAAATTCTCCCAGTCAATCTCGTCGGCTTGTGATCCTGGCATGGTTAGCAGCAATAGAAACACACAAGAATATGATCCTATAGACTACGAACAAGTGGTGGTGGTGGGTGTCACAAATCCGTCAAGCAAATCTCAAATTCTTACCAGTTCTTACCCAGCAGCAGGCGGTGATCGGCAACCGTTGTAGTCAAAAACTCTCAAAGCTTGGATAGAGCGATTACCAGGGAGAGTCAAACGCACGACGTAGATGTATGTGGAGCTGGGAAGGCTTATACTATGGTAGCAAAAAGGGTCAGCAATAATCAATTCAGAGATGCAAAGTTGAATAAACGCTCAACGACGGTACTGTGCTGGTCCTAGGCTAGACTGTGCTAGAGACGCGAGTGTCTCAAAACTCTTCCTAGCTCAAACTGACAGGATGGGCACGAAATTTTTCGACCAATTTTTTTTTTTCGACTGCCCGGACCCAAAAACTGGAAACGGGTCAAAAAAAACTTCCTATAATGGCACCTGTCTCAAAACACTCAGAAACACCTAAAAATAGGATAGCCAGAAATTTTTTCGAAAAATGCGTTTTCGAAAAATTTTGGGCCTAAACGGAGCGTGGCTACCCGACTCTTTTTTTTTTTCCGAAACCTACTCCGGCAAGGAAACACGAATCGGAATCTGGATGGATCCCGAAAACAAACCTAATAAGCAAGGAACTCGGATTGGTGGTGGATATATGGTGGTGGTATATGGCAGCGGTGGTGGTAGCGGTGGTAGTATATGGATATGGATCGGTGGTGGTATATGGACACGGATTGGTGGTGGTATATGGATACGGATTCGGTGCGGTGGTGGTAGATGGCAGGGGCGATGATGATGGTGCGGCGGCGGCGTGACAACTTATGACCAGAACTCGAAACTCTAAAAGACTAGACTCTAAGACCAGCAACTAGACACGACGATGCAACCGCAAATTCAACAAAGCAAAACCCTAAAAAGATTATGCAAAGGCTCAGATTGGTTCGGATATGATGAACTAACCCTAAATTTTTTTGGCTTTTTCGTGGACTGTAGGTATGAAGAACAGACTCGATCTAAACTACGAAAAACTGTAAAATCTCACCGAGCAACCTGGAAATCTGATACCACTTGATAGAGGCGGAGGTGTCCCGTCTTTCGATGAGATGATGGATATCGCTTTGGTGGAAGTCGACTTTGACGATCCGACTACGAACGTGCGAGGACGTCGCGCCTTAGCAATCGCTAAACCAACTCCGAGAGGTTATTGACCACGCCGGAGCACGATCAACCTGACCACGAGGGTCTGTTTCCTGCGAGCAAACGAAGAACAAGCAAGAAACTAAGATTGCAATCTGGATATTGCGAATATAAGATGAAAGCTTTATTGATCAAGGTGGGGTTCTGTGACGCCTTTGTCTGGTCGTTGAACACAAACGAAGTACGCGAAGTTGCAGCTATGGCGAACTTTTAATCTAAACAAAACCCAAAGTCTAAACGATGCCCTAAGGGCTGTATATATGGAAGAAGAGGGGGGGAATTTCGTGGCCCTTGGTGGAGGAGTCCGAAATCAACCCTATCTCTTGTTTCCCCACACATGCGGACTCTAAAAATAGCCTATACTTATGTATTTCGAAATTACATGGGCCTGGCCCAATAATAAGGTGACGCAGCACCTAAAATAGCCTCGGGACGAAATTTATGAAGTGGCATCTTGTATATTTCGTCCAAGGCTTCATGCACCCATTATGGTGGCTTCAAAGTCCTGAAATCATCACTTGTAACTCCGTTCTTGTTTCCCTTGCGCATGCCATCATCTCCATGCTTGTTCTTGCTCCAATGTTCATCCTTCTCCAAGCTAGGCCCTTCATTTGTAAGCAAAACAAATGTATCCAATTTAGGCAGCATCATATTCTCATGAACATTAGAATCATTACCATGAAACGAAAGTACCTGGTAATTTAGTTGGCGTGCACGAGCTCTAGTAATTGGTCCAGTATGTATAGCAGCAGGGGCTGTGGGTGTAACAATTGTATTGATGTCCTCATCAGTCTAGAATGGTCTGAATCTCTCTATTTAATCCACCTAGAAAACGTGCAAGCATAGCTTCATTCTCCTCAACAATACCACATCTAATCATGCCAGTTTGTAATTCCTGATAATATTCTTCTACAGAATTTTTCCCTTGTCTTAAACGCTGCAATTTTTGAAGCAATTCACGTTGATAATATGGTGGAACCCAACGCGTACGCATAGCAGTTTTCAAAGCAGCCCAAGTAGTTGGAATAGGATATAATCTACAATGTTCAGACCACCATACACATGCAAAACTAGTGAAAGCACAAACAGCAGCAGCAACTCGTCTCTCCTCAGGATATTGTAAACATGTAAATCGTTGTTCAGTTTCTAACTCCCAAGTAAGATATATATCAGGAACATATCTACCCTCAAATGGTGGAATATTCAATTTCAGTTTAGGAATATGGACATCATCTCGTACCTGAGGTGGTGGTGCAGGCCTACCATTACGAATATATACCTGAGGTCGACCTGCTGGTGGTGGTACAGGTGGCTGCACGTAGTGTTGATTTTGATCAACCTCATCCTCATAATCTTCCACATAATCATCCTCCTCCGCATCAGCAGCAGGAGCCACAGAAGTATCAACAGCAGCACCAACAGTTTGGCCAAACGCAAGAGGAACACGGCTTGCTCGGCGGAGGTCTGCTTCGCGACGTGGAGGTAGTCGTTGTTGTTGTTGTTGGAGAGGTGCGTTAGGTGCAGCGGGTGGTGGTGGTGGAAGACGCGCGAGCAATTCATTAAACTTGTTATCGAGCTTTGTTTCGAACGTCTTCTCAAGGCCAGTGATCTTCTCCATGGCCTCTTCAAAATTGTTCAGCACATCTTGCACCTGTTCAGTCATCATTTGCTGAAACTTATCATGAAGCTCCTTGTTCGATAAATTCTCCCAGTCAATCTCGTCGGCTTGTGATCCTGGCATGGTTAGCAGCAATAGAAATACACAAGAATATGATCCTACAGACTACGAACAAGTGGTGGTGGTGGGTGTCACAAATCCGTCAAGCAAAACTCAAATTCTTACAAGTTCTTACCCAGCAACAGGCGGTGATCGGCAACCGTTGTAGTCAAAACTCTCAAAGCTTGGATAGAGTGATTACCAGGGAGAGTCAAACGCACGACGTAGATGTATGTGGAGCTGGGAAGGCTTATAATATGGTAGCAAAAAGGGTCAGCAATAATCAATTCAGAGATGCAAGGTTGAATAAACGCTCAACGACGGTACTGTGCTGGTCCTAGGCTAGACTGTGCTAGAGACGCGAGCCTAGAACACCAACAAAATCACGGCGCGGCACGTAAACAAGGGAGGAGCACACTCTGAATTTTTTTTTCTCTTTTTTTGCACTTTTTTCCTCTATTTTTTTTGCTCCGCAACAAATTTTTTTCGAAAAAGTCTACAAATGGTCTAAAAACTGCCTAGCCAGAATTTTCCAGACTTAGTTTTTTTTTTGAAATTGGAACTATTTTTCTTCTGCGGATGACTCGAAAGTTGGGGAGTCCTTCTCTGTCACGACTCGGAGTATCGCGTGATCTGGAAATCGAGAACAAAGCAACAATTACTGGACTCGGACTAGGACTGGTGGCGGAGATGAATCTGGTGGAACTCGGACTGGTGGCGGAGATGAATCTGGTGGAACACGGACAGGTGGCGGATATATGTTGTAGGTGAACTCGGATTGGCGTGATGGCGGCGGATATGTGGTGGCGTATATGGATTCGGATTGGCGGTGAATATGTGGTGGTGGTATATGGCAACAGCGACGATGATGATGCGGTGGTGATATATGGCAGCGGCGACGTGACAACCTGTGAACAGAACTCGAAACTCTAAATGACTAGACGCTAAGACCAGCAACTTGACACGACGATGCAACCGCAAATTCAACAAAGCAAATACAGAAAAGATTATGCAAAGGCTCAGATTGGTTCGGATGGGATGAACTAACCCTAATTTTTTTTGGCTTTTTTGTGGACTATAGGTATGAAGAACAGACTCGATCTAAACTATGAAAAACTATAAAATCTCACCGAGCAACCTGGAAATCTGATACCACTTGATAGAGGCAAAGGTGTCCCGTCTTTTGATGAGATGATGGATATCGCTTTGGTGGCAGTCGACTTTGACGATCCGACTACGAACGTGCGAGGACGTCGCGCCTTAGCAATCGCTAAACCAACTCCGAGAGGTTATTGACCACGCCGGAGCACGATCAACCTGACCACGAGGGTCTGTTTCCTGCGAGCAAACGAAGAACAAGCAAGAAACTGAGATTGCAATCTGGATATTGCGAATATAAGATGAAAGCTTTATTGATCAAGGTGGGGTTCTGTGATGCCTTTGTCTGGTCGTTGAACACAAACGAAGTACGCGAAGTTGCAGCTATGGCGAACTTTTAATCTAAACAAAACCCAAAGTCTAAACGGTGCCCTAAGGGCTGTATATATGGAGGAAGAGAGGGGGAATTTCGTGGCCCTTGGTGGAGGGGTCCGAAATCAACCCTATCTCTTGTTTCCCCACACATACGGACTCTAAAAATAGCCTATACCTATGTATTTCGAAATTACATGGGCCTGGCCCAATAAAAAGGTGATGCAGCACCTATAATAGCCTCGGGACGAAATTTATGAAGTGGCATCTTGTATATTTCGTCCAAGGCTTCATGCACCCATTATGGTGGCTTCAAAGTCCTGAAATCATCACTTGTAACTCCGTTCTTGTTCCCCTTGCGCATGGCATCATCTCCATGCTTGTTCTTGCTCCAATGTTCATCCTTCTCCAAGCTAGGCCCTTCATTTGTAAGCAAAACAAATGTATCCAATTTAGGCAGCATCATATTCTCATGAACATTAGAATCATTACCAAGAAACGAAAGTACCTGATAATTTAATAGGCGTGCGCGAGCTCTAGTAATTGGTCCCATATATGTAGCAGTAGGGGCTGTAGGTGTAACAATGGTATTGATGTCCTCATCATGAACTGATAGAGGCAAAGGTGTCCCGTCTTTCGATGAGATGATGGATATCGCTTTGGTGGCAGTCGACTTTGACGATCCAACTACGAACGTGCGAGGACGTCGCGCCTTAGCAATCGCTAAACCAACTCCGAGAGGTTATTGACCACGCCGGAGCACGATCAACCTGACCACGAGGGTCTGTTTCCTGCGAGCAAACGAAGAACAAGCAAGAAACTGAGATTGCAATCTGGATATTGCGAATATAAGATGAAAGCTTTATTGATCAAGGTGGGGTTCTGTGACGCCTTTGTCTGGTCGTTGAACACAAACGAAGTACGCGAAGTTGCAGCTATGGCGAACTTTTAATCTAAACAAAACCCAAAGTCTAAACGGTGCCCTAAGGGCTGTATATATGGAGGAAGAGAGGGGAATTTCGTGGCCCTTGGTGGAGGGGTTCGAAATCAACCCTATCTCTTGTTTCCCCACACATACGGACTCTAAAAATAGCCTATACTTATGTATTTCGAAATTACATGGGCCTGGCCCAATAAAAAGGTGACGCAGCACCTATAATAGCCTCGGGACGAAATTTATGAAGTGGCATCTTGTATATTTCGTCCAAGGCTTCATGCACCCATTATGGTGGCTTCAAAGTCCTGAAATCATCACTTGTAACTCCGTTCTTGTTCCCCTTGCGCATGGCATCATCTCCATGCTTGTTCTTGCTCCAATGTTCATCCTTCTCCAAGCTAGGCCCTTCATTTGTAAGCAAAACAAATGTATCCAATTTAGGCAGCATCATATTCTCATGAACATTAGAATCATTACCAAGAAACGGAAGTACCTGATAATTTAATTGGCGTGCGCGAGCTCTAGTAATTGGTCCCATATATGTAGCAGTAGGGGCTGTGGGTGTAACAATGGTATTGATGTCCTCATCATTAAGACCCTGTGTAAAACTTTTCCATCTCTTTTTGTTTTATACTTTCCTCGCATGTAAAATGTCCAAGAAAGATATCGGCATTACCTGTAAATATACGGCTCGCCGTACTAAAGTGGATGTTATAGAAGCAGCTTGGTTCATATTGTGTTTTGAGATTTATGCTCTCACCACCCGCGCTCTTTCCCCACGTCGGATTGCCATACGTGCCTTAATACCAGGGTCTATCACCAGGGGTCCTCGGACAGCCGGACTATATACATAGGCCGGACTATTAGGCTATTAAGATACAAGATAGAAGACTTCTTCCCGTGTCCGGATGGGACTCTCCTTTGCATGGAAGGCAAGCTTGGCGATTCGGATATGTAGATTCCTTTCTCTGTAATCGACTTTGTGTAACCCCCCCTCCGGTGTCTATATAAACCGGAGGGTTTAGTCCGTAGAGACAACAACAATCATAATCTCATAGGCTAGACCTCTAGGGTTTAGCCATTACGATCTCGTGGTAGATCAACTCTTGTAATACTCATATTTAGCAAGATCAATCAAGCAGGAAGTAGGGTATTACCTCTATAGAGAGGGCCCGAACCTGGGTAAACATTGTGTCCCCCCGCCTCCTGTTACCATTAGCCTTAGACGCACAGTTCGGGACCCCCTACCCGAGATCTGTCCGTTTTGACACCGACACCCGTTGATGTCAGCCTTGGTGTGGAAGATGTGACACCTTTGGTCTTCGTCTTGGTGGTGTTGGAGCGTCAAAACCTTGGAGACCACGAGAGCAGGACTTGAATGATACGTCTCCAACGTATCTATAATTTATGAAGCATTCATGCTATATTATTATCTATTTTGAATGTTTATGGGCTTTATTATACACTTTTATATTACTTTTGGGACTAACCTATTAACCGGAGGCCCAACCCATATTGCTATTTTATTGCCTGTTTCAGTATTTCGAAGAAAAGGAATATCAACCGGAGTCCAAACGGAATGAAACCTTCAGCAGCGTGATTTTTTTGGAAGAATATGATCCTGGAGACTTGGAGTCCACGTCAGAAGATCCTCGAGGAGGCCACGAGATAGGAGGGTGCCCCCCTGTCT
Organism: Triticum dicoccoides; assembly: GCF_002162155.2. Classification (NCBI taxonomy): domain Eukaryota; kingdom Viridiplantae; phylum Streptophyta; class Magnoliopsida; order Poales; family Poaceae; genus Triticum; species Triticum dicoccoides. The sequence continues at coordinate 370,457,032 of NC_041383.1, forward strand.
CGTGGGCCCCTCGAGCACCTCCCGACCGACTTCTTTCGCCTATATAAGCCTACGTACCCTAAAAACATTGAATATCAAGATAGATCGGGAGTTCCACCGCCGCAAGCCTCTGTAGCCACCAAAAACCTCTCGGGAGTCCGTTCCGGCACCCTGCCGGAGGGGGAATCCATCACCGGTGGCCATCTTCATCATCTCGGCGCTATCCATGACGAGGAGGGAGTAGTTCGCCCTCGGGGCTGAGGGTATGTACCAGTAGCTATGTGTTTGATCTCTCTCTCTCTCTCTCTCTCTCTCTCTCTCTCTCTCGTGTTCTCTCTATGTCATGATCTTGATGTATCGCGAGCTTTACTATTATAGTTGGATCTTATGATGTTTCTCCCCCCTCTACTCTCTTGTGATGAATTGAGTTTCCCTCTTGAAGTTATCTTATCGGATTGAGTCTTTGATTTGAGAACACTTGATGTATGTCTTGCCGTGTTTATCCATGGTGACAATGGGATATCACGTGCCACTTGATGTATGTTTTGGTGACCAACTTGCGGGTTCCGCCCATGAACCTATGCATAGGGGTTGGCACATTGATGTAGGATGGAACCCTAGGTGGATGATCTTTCACGTTTGGAGGGATCCTATGGGGAATCACGACGAACACATGGAAGCACAAAGGGAAAACACGGGGAAAACGAGAGGGAGAATCACTAAACCGACATAGAATCAATCACACGAGTGCTAGATCACCGATAACATAGAGTGACATAAGATCCACAATCAACCAAGGTAAGGATACAAAGGAACAGTTCTCCGTACGGAGGTCTTGAATCCACAAGGGGATCTTCCCACGAGGGGGTCTTGAATCCGCTTGGGGATCTTCTCCGAAGAGGTCCTGAGCTCCGAGGAGAAGTAGCCAAGTGGATGAGCATGGCTCTCACACAAAATATGAGCTAAACCTATGCTACCCGTACTAGGAGGTGGGGGCGTCCTATTTATAGTCTGAGTGCAAATGGAATTCAAAACGAAGGGGTACAAGGGCTCCAGCCCGCAGGTTCGGTCACTCAGGAGTCGGACGTCCGGAAGGCGTCGGATGTCCGGAGGCTCGGGACGGTCCGGTCGTCCGGGCGTGCTCGGACGTCCGTCGTTTCAGCTCTGGTGTAGGCGCGTCGGTCGTCCGTAGATGGTCGGACATCCGGAGCTTCTGGAGGGGCCGGACGTCCGAAGGCTGTCGGTCTTCCGTAGTTTTGGCTCGGGTGTCGGTCGTTCGGTCGTCCGGAGCGTGTCGGACATCCGTTAGATTCGGTTCGGGTGGCCTGGTACCGAACGTCCGGAGGGTCCGGTCGTCCGTGTCCTGGGACTCGTCGGACGTCCGGACAGGGTCGGACGTCCGATGCCTGTAGCTTCTGCTGCAGCTCTTCTTCTTGTCCATCATGCTTGGGGTCCTCGCCGTCTTGGCTCTTGCAAGTAGTAGACCCTTGGCTTACCTCCATGTACCTGATTACACACAGAGTCTCCGAATGAGGTAGTAGCCATGTCTCGTGAGTAGTAAGAGGGAGTTCGGAGAGGAGCGAGTTCACCTTATCTTCGATAGCCTTAGCTCGGGCTCTTGTCATGGGTCCAAGTGGTGTTGAGGGAGATGTAGGCACGTCCATGGGGATGAGCGAGGGATGCTCCGCATCACATACCGTGTCAACTACCTCACTCACTATGTGTTGTGGCTCACTCGCTCCCTCAAGGATGCTCTCACTCATATGGTTGGTGGAGTCACTCAAATGGCGCTCAACCTCACATAGGATGTGTGGCATACTCTCATGTGTGGGGCTAGTGGTGGTCACACTCATCCTCTCATAGGAAATGCTCTCAATGTCACGTATGGTGGAGTCACTCATGTCACTCATGTGGTAGTGGCTCTCCTCACATGACAAATGGGGCATCTCGACATATGTGGGTGTCGGAGAGATGTAGGTGCAAATGTCTCCATGCTCAAATCCTATCGCCGTGGTCAAAGGGGATGGCCCTTGCTCGACCTTCTTGTCGCCGTCTTGTTGTTGGAGGCCCATATGATGTGGCACCTTGTAGCTCGTCTCCATGACCGAAGGGAGTTTCCCATGCTCGGTCATCTTCCTCGAGGGGCTTCCGAAGATGGAAGTGTCGCCCTCGCTCGTAGGTAGTCGCCTTGGACTTGACGAAGTCGATGTAGGCGTACCCGTGGGAAGTAGGCGAAGATGTCGTACGTCCAAAGGCGAAGATGCCTTGAGAACACTTGGCGAAGATGCCGAAGTGGTTGATGTAGCCATAGCACCGTCTTGGTGGTGGTCGTCTCGCAGTCTTCTTTTGTGCTCTTGAAGCTTGGACTTGGCGTGAAGTAGGGCTTGTTGGGACTTGTGCATTTGCGCTTGTGGAGCATCTTCATGATGATGATGTCGTTGTCGTGCTTGAGCTCGTAGAAGATGTCGTTCGTCGTCGTCGTGCACATGATGCTTGGAGGTGACTTGCCCTTCATGACGATGTTGATCACGAACGTGATGGTGGTTGCCATGTAGATGTGGACGAGGATGATTTGCGCTTGCATCGTTTGTGCGCTCCGAAGACTTGTGGCTTGAATGTCGCTGCCTTGAAGATGACGAAGGGGAAGAAGACTTGATCAAGGCTATAATCTCCTCCATCCTTGCATCTTGCTCCTCTTTATGTGCGGAAAGCTTCTTGTCGATGTAGTCCCTTTTCCTTGCTTCAGAGTGACGAATGTCGATGGAGATGTTCTCGATGCGCTCTCGCAATCTTGATTGTGCGCCTTGCATTTGTCGTTGTAGATCGAAGATAGACACTTTGGAGATGTAGTTGTTCACGCCGTCGTTGTTGTCGTAGACCGGAGAGGAAATGCCTTGCCTATCCATCACAAGACTCGAGCAAATATGAGTGGGAGAAAGAGAAGAACTTATACCAATGTACCTTGACTGATGTTGACAATGAATCAAGTTCACTCAAATGCGGACAATGAAATACCACTATTGGTATCAATCCTTGTCGGTTCTCACACTTACACAAGTAAAGCTTATGGTGGAGCTCGGTGAGGATAGTGGCACAAAAATTTAATGCAAAATGTTAGCAAGAGTCAATAATGTTGAAAGAGATTCACAAATTCGCAAGTGAAACAAATGGACCAATAGCAAAGAATGGCACACGGAAACACACACACGGATAGATAAATGGGGTCGTGCAACCAAGGAATGAGCACAAAATGTGGAGTCCACGGAAAACGCTCGTGTTGCACAACTCAATAGAGACGCTAGCACGATTGCTCTATAGGCGGATACGACACTTGTGCACAACCTATAAGACGCAAAATGGATAAACTTCTATCCCAAGTATGCTATGTATGTATGGTTCTCGGTGTTTCTCTCAAGATGATCCAAGATGATCAGATATGACAATCTTATATGCAATGTGGTATGATGCTATGACACTTGCTTACAAGCTTCTTTGCTCTCTTTCTTTTGCTTAAAAGCTTATTCTTTTTTTTTGTATGGCCACTTTTGCACAATGCACAAACCAAGATAGCAATTGTGTATATGCGGGAACAAACTTGTGACACAAGATATGATACCAATATGATATGGTATGTATGCTATGGGAAGTATGATCACTAATGTGCACAAGTCACGTTGCCGACAATACTCAAATGGCTAGTCTCGATAGGCAAGTAACGCAAAATGGGCTAGGGGTTAACAATGCAATGGCAAGGGGAATATACAATGGTGTCATCGAGGTTACCGTCCTTTGCGATTATGAGTGGCGGTGTTCTTGGTGTAGATACCAAGATGATCGAGACTCGTCCCTAAGTAGCCGAAACACCTTAGGAAACGGGAAAACCGCGAACTCAAAATCTCAAATGTCAAATGTCAAATGGTGGTAGCAGAAAGCGGTGGTGGTGTTGCACTAGGCAATGCAGAAGTGGAATGATGGGCTATACACGTGACGGAGTTGAAGTTGCCATCCCTAAGTAGCTGAAACACCTTAGGAGACACAAGCCACAACTCTAACAAGCTCAAACAAAATTGGGTTAAGTTTGGTTGTTAGAAGTGTATGGTGGGCAAGGTTATGTGGAAGTGGTGGTGGTGGTTGATGAAGAAGCAATTGTCCCTAAGTAGCCGAAACACCTTAGGAGACGCGAATCACTACTTAAGCAACCACTAATGCTATGTGGAATAAAATGGGTTAGGTTGCGGAAGTGGTGGTGGTAATGCGGATGATGTGGTGGAAGCCCTAGGCAAAGATGCCAAAATTCCGAAAAATTGATGGTGTCAAATGGTGTTGGTGATATTTTTGTGGGATGGGGGATGTCAATAGCTTCAAAACGAGCTAAAGAACGTCAAAACGGAGTTCGGATGAATTAGTTATGGCCAAAACAAGAATCAGCCGAAGTCAAAACCTACAGGTTACGGACGTCCGGGGCGTCGGACGTCCGGGAAAGTCGGAAATCCGTAAATTTGGCTCGGGTTAGGTGTTCCGGTCGTCCGGAAAGGTCGGATGTCCGGTCGTTCCTGGGGCTCCGGAAGTCCGTAAAACTCCGGTCGTCCGGTGGGTCGGGGTCAACGCGAGATGCGAGTTCGGGGACGCGATTTTGGGCGGAAAATGGAGATTTCGGGGTCAAAATTCGCGGGATTTTATGGAGGAAAGATGGGGAAACTTGGGGAGATGCTAGATCAACTTCAAACCAAGCAAATCCATGGATCAAAATCAACAAAACATCATCAAACCAACAAATCACAAAAAAATTTGGGGCTATTTTTGGTGGGTTTTTTTGGATTTAGGTAAGAACACACAAAATCAAGCTAGAAAAAGAGGGGTAGGGGCTCCAAAAACATGATCAACGTGGCTCATGATACCAAGATGATGTAGAGCGGATCCCTATGGGGACGATCTTTCACGTTTGAAGTGGATCCTACGGGGAAACACGATGAACGAGCGGAAGAACACGAGGAAGAACACGGAGAGGAACAAGAGAAACTCACTAAACCGACAAGTAATCAATCACACAAGGGCTAGATCACCGAACACATAAGGTAGCACAAGATTCAAGATCAACAAAGGAAAGATACAAGAGTAGCCGTTCTTCTCCGTGAGGAGGTCTTGATTGTCTTCCCTTGAGGGGGTCTTGAATCCGCTTGGGGGATCTTCTCCGAAGAGGTCGTGAGCTCCGAGGAGAAGTAACCAAGTGGATGAGCAAGGCTCTCACACAAAATATGAGCTAAACCATCGCTAAAACTAACTAGGAGGAGGTGGAGGAGTATATATAGTCATGTGCCACGAAGGGGTAAGTTGGGGGATACATGGACTCGGTCCAATACACTGTGCGCAGACAGGCATCGGACCTCCAGTGTGTTCCGATCTTCCGGAGGCTCAGGAAGGTCCGGACGTCCGAGAGTCTTCGGATGATAGAGGCGGAGGTGTCCCGTCTTTCGATGAGATGGTGGATTTCGCTTTGGTGGAAGTCGACTTTGACGATCCGACTACGAACGTGCGAGGACGTCGCGCCTTAGCAATCGCTAAACCAACTCCGAGAGGTTATTGACCACGCTGGAGCACGATCAACCTGATCACGAGGGTCTTTTTCCTGCGAGCAAACGAAGAACAAGCAAGAAACTAAGATTGCAATCTAGATATTGCGAATATAAGATGAAAGCTTTATTGATCAAGGTGGGGTTCTGTGACGCCTTTGTCTGGTCGTTGAACACAAACGAAGTACGCGAAGTTGCAGCTATGGCGAACTTTTAATCTAAACAAAACCCAAAGTCTAAACGATGCCCTAAGGGCTGTATATATGGAGGAAGAGGGGGGAATTTCGTGGCCCTTGGTGGAGGGGTCCGAAATCAACCCTATCTCTTGTTTCCCCACACATACGGACTCTAAAAATAGCCTATACTTATGTATTTCGAAATTACATGGGCCTGGCCCAATAATAAGGTGACGCAGCACCTAAAATAGCCTCGGGACGAAATTTATGAAGTGGCATCTTGTATATTTCGTCCAAGGCTTCATGCACCCATTATGGTGGCTTCAAAGTCCTGAAATCATCACTTGTAACTTCGTTCTTGTTTCCCTTGCGCATGCCATCATCTCCATGCTTGTTCTTGCTCCAATGTTCATCCTTCTCCAAGCTAGGCCCTTCATTTGTAAGCAAAACAAATGTATCCAATTTAGGCAGCATCATATTCTCATGAACATTAGAATCATTACAAAGAAACGAAAGTACCTGGTAATTTTGATAGAGGCGGAGGTGTCCCGTCTTTCGATGAGATGGTGGATTTCGCTTTGGTGGAAGTCGACTTTGACGATCCGACTACGAACGTGCGAGGACGTCGCGCCTTAGCAATCGCTAAACCTACTCCGAGAGGTTATTGACCACGCCGGAGCACGATCAACCTGACCACGAGGGTCTGTTTCCTGCGAGCAAACGAAGAACAAGCAAGAAACTAAGATTGCAATCTGGATATTGCGAATATAAGATGAAAGCTTTATTGATCAAGGTGGGGTTCTGTGACGCCTTTGTCTGGTCGTTGAACACAAACGAAGTACGCGAAGTTGCAGCTATGGCGAACTTTTAATCTAAACAAAACCCAAAGTCTAAACGATGCCCTAAGGGCTGTATATATGGAGGAAGAGAGGGGGAATTTCGTGGCCCTTGGTGGAGGTGATAGAGGCAAAGGTGTCCCGTCTTTCGATGAGATGGTGGATTTCGCTTTGGTGGAAGTCGACTTTGACGATCCGACTACGAACGTGCGAGGACGTCGCGCCTTAGCAATCGCTAAACCAACTCCGAGAGGTTATTGACCACGCCGGAGCACGATCAACCTGACCACGAGGGTCTGTTTCCTGCGAGCAAACGAAGAACAAGCAAGAAACTAAGATTGCAATCTGGATATTGCGAATATAAGATGAAAGCTTTATTGATCAAGGTGGGGTTCTGTGACGCCTTTGTCTGGTCGTTGAACACAAACGAAGTACGCGAAGTTGCAGCTATGGCGAACTTTTAATCTAAACAAAACCCAAAGTCTAAACGATGCCCTAAGGGCTGTATATATGGAGGAAGAGGGGGGGAATTTCGTGGCCCTTGGTGGAGGAGTCCGAAATCAACCCTATCTCTTGTTTTCCCACACATACGGACTCTAAAAATAGCATATACTTATGTATTTCGAAATTACATGGGCCTGGCCCAATAATAAGGTGACGCAGCACCTAAAATAGCCTCGGGACGAAATTTATGAAGTGGCATCTTGTATATTTCGTCCAAGGCTTCATGCACCCATTATGGTGGCTTCAAAGTCCTGAAATCATCACTTGTAACTCCGTTCTTGTTCCCCTTGCGCATGCCATCATCTCCATGCTTGTTCTTGCTCCAATGTTCATCCTTCTCCAAGCTAGGCCCTTCATTTGTAAGCAAAACAAATGTATCCAATTTAGGCAGCATCATATTCTCATGAACATTAGAATCATTACCAAGAAACGAAAGTACCTGGTAATTTAGTTGGCGTGCACGAGCTCTAGTAATTGGTCCAGTATGTATAGCAGCAGGGGCTATGGGTGTAACAATTGTATTGATGTCCTCATCATCGGACTTCCATAAATTCGGTTCTGTTGGGGAAGTGTCGGTCGTCCATAGAGTTTCGGTCGTCCGGCGCCTGGGAGTTGTCGGACGTCCGGTACTTGTCGGTCGTCCAGCCGCCGTAGCCTTCATTGGCTGGCCCTTCTGGCTGACTGAGTGTCCAAGCATCGGACGTCCGGCGTTGTCCGGTCGTCCGGCTGCTGTAGCTTTCATCGGCTGCTTCTTCTTGATCCTTGTACTAGGCGTCCTCGCTAGCTCTTCCGTTAGATGTGGTGGCTCCGTGGCTTTCCTCTAAGTACCTGATCATTCATAGCACACACGTTGGGGGTAGTAGCCATGTCTCACATGTAGAAAGTGAAGGTTCGGAGAGGAGCGAGTTCACCTTGTGTCCAATGGCATATAGTTGAGGTCTCGTCATATGTCCACTTGGGGTTTGGAGAGTAGTCGGAGTGTACATGGGGATGAACGTGGGATGCTCCGCATCAGGATGCCCTTGTAGGCATCCCACCTTTCTTCTTCAACAACTATCGGTTAGTATCGGTTGAGCCTAAGTTTTTGCTTCTTCACATGAGTTGTGCTATCCTTGCAATGTCATTTTATTTTGTTTTGCTTGCTACTTGAATACAATACCAAGATCTGATATTCTTTAATGAGAGAGAGTCTTCCCATTAGCTTCATAATTATTTAGCTACTCATTGATCTTCACTTATATCTTGTTGGAGTAGTTTTTCGTTTACTCGTGTGCTTCACTTATATCCTTTGAGTAAATGGTTGAATGAGTTGAATGTCATAAATCTGAAATTATATATGTTTCATTTGCTTATTCCATGGGGAGTAGTGGCTTCACATCTAAGAAGTAGAGGTTGTAAATTTATTGAAGGTTAGCAAGCATTGTATTAGTCATTTGAACAATTCATGAAAGAATATTGAAGAAAGAGAGATTTCACATATAAATACACTATCCTAGACATCTTTTATAATTGGGAGCACTCATTAAGTATGACATGCTAAAGAGTTGATGTTGGACAAGGAAGACGACGTAATGGTTTATTGTTTTCCGACATCTCAGTTAAAGTATATTGTCATGGATCATTCAAACATGTTGAGCTTGCCTTTCCCCCTCATGCTAGCCAAAATTCCTTGCACCAAGTAGAGATACTACTTGTGCTTCCAAATATCCTTAAACTCAATTTTGCCATGAGAGTCCACCATACCTACCTATGTATTGAGTAAGATCCTTCAAGTAAGTTGTCATCGGTGCAAGCAATAAAAATTGCTCTCTAAATATGTATGATCTTTTGGTGTGAAGAAAATAGCTTTATACGATCTCTTGTTATGGAAGCAATAAAAGCGACGGACTGCATAAGAAAGGTCCATATACAAGTGGCAATATAAAGTGACGTTCATTCACATTAAGATTTTGTGCATCCAACCCTAAAAGCGCATGACAACCTTTGCTTCCCTCTGCGAAGGGCCTATCTTTTACTTTATGTCTTTTACTTTATGCAAGAGTCAAGGTGATCTTCACCTTTCCCTTTTTCATTTTATCCTTTGGCAAGCACTTTGTGTTGGGGTGATCCTGATATATATATCCAATTGGATGTAAGTTAGCATGAATTATTATTGTTGACATCACCCAAAGGTGAATACGTTGGGAGGCAACACTATAAGCCCCTATCTTTCTCAGTGTCCGATTGAAACTCCATAACCATTAGTATTGCGTGAGTATTAGCAATTGTAGAAGACTATATGATAGTTGAGTATGTGGAGTTTGCTATTCTTGAAAAAAAGATGAATTGCAATTGTTTGATGACTGAGAATGAAGTTTGCTAGTTTTCAAGAAAGTTTATTGATACGGAGCATCCCACGTTCATCTCCATGTACACCTTCATAGCACATCAAGCCCCAAGTGGACCTACCGGAACTAAGGTGAACCCGCTCTTCTTCGAGAACATCATGAATATCCATTGGACTTGCTTGCTACCTCACCAAAGTGCTCTTTGTGTCCTTAGGTACGAAGACCGACGCCCACAAGCTGGTGAGGGACACCCCAAAGGAGTTGGAGAAGAACCACAAGGCCACGAGGAAGAAGATGGAGCGCAACAGGAGTTGGACAGGAGGTCCCAGGCGACCCCGTGCGCACGGGCCCCCGAGACCCCGTGCGCACGGACCACTCAGGGAGCTGCCGCTGGAGCACCCTATGCGCACGGGCCTGTACCGTGCCCACGGGACCCCCGTGCGCACGGGCCCAACTTACCCCGTGCGCACGGGCTCACCAGGATGGACGGCCATGATCTCCACTCCGAGCCCCTCTTCCTCCACTTCGTGCCCAAGACTATATATTCCGTATCTAGACCATTTGTTAGGGTTAGCAAAGGATATGTTAGACATATGAGAGCTTTGCTCCATGGATCCACTCCACTAGGAGATCAAGACCTCCTCTTGGAGTGACCTAGCTCAAGACCCCCTTGTGGGAAGGATCTATCTAGATCATCAAGCCCTCATCTTCTTCAAAGGATTTGGGATGAACTCTACCATGTATCTTATTTCCCTTTGTTGTTCATGTACCTTGTGGATCTTATGTGTTTGATTGTCTAGTGGATGTGTGATTTGACTTGTTCTTGAGTGCTCCTCTTGTTTTCCCTCCTTTGTTCATCTTGTTCTTGGGGATTCCACCTCCAATTCGTGAAAGATCTTCTCTATAAGGTTCCATCCTACATCATTTATGGTCTATGCTTGGATATGTGAATTGCTTGTTACTTTATCGTGAGATGTTTTATGAGATGAACTACTGTTGATGAGGACATGACTACCTTGGATACGACCAAAAATATTGCATACATGCATATTTGTCAGGTGATTTCTAGTGCAAACTATTCAATAATCTATTTATGTTATCCAGAACAAAAATACTTCACACACTTTTGTGTTTTGTCTAATTACAGGTGTATGGGATATTTGTACAATTCACATATGAAGATAAGGGAGAAAGAGATGTTTAAGTGCTGTTCAAAAAGTTCTCTCACGTTACTTTTGGGCCAAGAGAAGATAGAGTCCAAGTCTCTCACGTTCTGGATTCAGATTCGGACTGCACAGACATACCTGACTCAAAACGCCAATAACTTTTTCATACGGACTCCGAATTGGGTGATTCTTTTTTTGTTGGATTCTAGATTTTGTGCTATTTCCAGCACAATTGGATTCACCTTGAAATTTGTCCGGAGCGTTGATTTATCGACGAAACAATCAGACACTGCAATAGAATGCGAGTCAAACAACAAGTCCAAAGGTGTTGCATCACCTCCACTTGGGCCCATGAGCCTTGTACGACCTAGGGTTGGTTTTAGGATGCCTTGGGACGTTCTCCCACCTCCTTGGCCGCCACCCTTTCCTCCTATATAAGTAGATCTATCTAGTAGCTTTTTCCTTGGGATTTGTTAGTTAAAAGTTAGCCATTGCAACTTCGTGTACTTTGTTTGTGTCCAACGACCAGACCAAGACCGCTTACGGATCCCCACCTTTCTCAATACTTCATATATACTCGCAATATTCAGATTGCTTTTATCATATTTTTGCTTGTTCTTCGATTGCTTGCAGGAATAGACCTTCGTGGTCAGGTTGATTGTGCTCCGGCGTGGTCAATAACCTCTCGGAGTTGGTTTAGCGATTGCTAAGGCGCAACGTCGTGCACGTTTGTAGTCGGATCGTCAAAGTCGTCTCCATCAAATCGATAGTTATCATCTCATCGAAAGATCGGGACACCCCGCCTCTATCAAGTGGTATCAGTTTTCAGGTTGCTCGGTGAGAATTTCCAGTTTTCCCTAGATTAGATTTATTTTCTTACCTATTGTCCAAGAAAAAGCCACAAAAAAAGTTAGATCTATTCATCCTTTGTCCAAGCCAGTCCGAGCCTATGCAATTTTCTTTTCATTGTTTGCATTATTGAATTATCGGTTGCATCATTGTGTCGGGTTGCTGGTCTTAGTGTCTAGTTTGTTTAGAGTTTCGAGTTCTGTTCACATTAGTCACGCCGCCGCTGCATCGTTATCCCTTCCACTATCCACCACACATCCATCAAATTCCACCATGTGCTACCCACCGTTCATTGTCATAATCATAGTTGAGATCGTTCATATCTTCGCTTGATCCAATCTGCATCTTATCTAGTTTGTTTTGGAAAGAGAGAGACAAAAAAAAGAGGGAAAAAAGAGAGAGAAAAAAAGTAAAAAAAAGTCAGAAAAAGAGAAAGAAAAAGAAAAAAAGTGTGAGAAAAAAAGAGAAGAAAAAAAAAACAAAATTCAAATCTATCTAGACTCAATCTCGTAGTTGAATACACACTGGAATCTGTTTTGTGCACTGTTCAGTAAAAGAGGCATAAGTTCCTCATATGAACTCCGTTTTGACTCCACAAGTACTCAAATTAAAGCTAGCGACTAGACGCACCTGAATAGTTGCAAAAGCTAGTTCAATATTTGGCGTCTCAAAATCAGTTTCTAAATAGGTCTTTTTACCCTCCAAAGTTCGCGCATATATTTTGTTCCAGTTTTTCAGGCCAGTTTTAGAATTCTTTGACTCCTTATATCAATTCGGAATTGAGTGATTCTTTTTGCATTGGAAAGCTTGAGTTAGTAGCAAACTTTTCAAGAGGAAAGTTGGAGAGAGAGTTGTTATATATCCTGCTTGGCAGTTGTTATTTATCGTTATCTTTACTGCCGTTGTTATCTTCACTTATATCTTGCTGTCCAGAGCTACTTATCCTTCATTGATGCTAGTTGTGCTATGCCGTGACCTCATTAGTGTTCTAGGCTCGCGTCTCTAGTCCGGCCTAGCCTAGGACCAACACAGTACCGTCGTTGAGCGTTTATTCAACATTGCATCTTTGAATTGATTATTGCTAATCTTTTGCTACCATATATAGCCAACCCAGCTCCACATATTTCTATATCGTGTATACGTACGTTCCCCTGGCAATCGCTTTACACAATCTTCGGAGTTATTCAACACCGCTGGTTGCCTGTCACCACCTGTCGCATGGTAGGAACTTGTAAGATATTGATATTTGCTTTACTGTGAGCACGTTACAACCACATCCTAGTAGTTCATAGGAACATTATTCTCGAATTTTATTTCTTGTTTCTACTAATCATGACAGGTTCTGGAGAAAGAAGTTCTTGGACGACAAACACATCTTGACCATCACGAGAGTTGGGACAACACACATAAGCACATGGTCAGGTTATCTCTTTACCATCATTTGAGGGTAGATTTAATCCTGCTATTTATCTAGATTGGGAGCTTGAAGTAGAACAAGTTTTTAGTTACCATGACTTTTCTGAACTTGAGCGAGTACGAGCTGCCACTAGAGAATTTACTTGTTTTGCTTCTGTTTGGTGGAGTGTGCATTGTAAGAAAAACATTGATAACCAACCCACAACTTGGAAAGATTTAAAACATGTAATGAGACAACAATTTTTCCCTCGTTTACTATCATCGTGAATTGCTTCGCAAATTTGAACAATTTAAACAAGGCAATAACACTGTTCATGCTTACTACCAAGAGTTCAAATCTTATATGCATCATTGTGACATAGAAGAATCTGAGGATGATACAATGAATAGATTTTTTGGTGGTTTGAACCATGATATTCAGGCAAGATTTAGGTATATTCCTCATTGCATTAGTGGTATGTATGTTCGTGCTTGTACCTTTGAGAGACAGTTACAGGAGGATGCATTGGGTGACTACAACAACTACTATTCCAATTCATGCTCACTACCATCGGTTGATTCCTCCACCGTTGCACCTACTAGAGCAGCCACACCTCAGATTGTGAGTGCGACATCATCTCAAGTGTATGGTACATTGTCATTGTCCATACCGACATCAGCTACGTCTTTACGACAAGGTAACAGTAAAGGTATTGATGATATAACTTCACATGAGAATGATGCATCCCTAATTAACTTAAATACATCATGTGTTGAGTTACCTGTTGATTTGAGCACGCCACCTATTTTAGAGAATCATGTTACTATCATGAATGCATCATGTGATCAAACAACTGAAATACCAACAATTTTGAGTGCACCCATTGAATTAACTATTGATGCAAAAGAACCAATGTTTAATCATTTTGATATGACCTCTAATCTTGGTGATGATTCTGTGTCCAATGACTTACTGCATGTTTGCTTATTTAAGCATGTTGTAGCATGTAAATTTGATGCAAGTAAGGTTTATTCACCAATGTTGGGATGGTTTAATGATGAATATTGTCAATCTTTTGATAGGAATAAGAGCTTCACTTATATGTGCAAACTGAGTTGCAATATTTTCATGCCTTCTACTTATGATAATATTTTGGCTTTATATTTTATGATATATGAAAGTTACTCATGTATACATGTGTCATATGTGCAAAAATCAAGGGAAGTAAAAATGGATGACATATACATATACAACATGTATACCTTGTCTCTTTTCTTAGCCACATTTCAGATTAAGCAACGCCGAGGACGGCTTTGTTTTCAAAAAGGGGAGGATGATGAGGACATGACAACCTTGGATATGACCAAAAATATTGCATACATGCATATTTGTCAGGTGATTTCTAGTGCAAACTATTCAATAATCTATTTATGTTATCCAGAACAAAAATACTTCACACACTTTTGTGTTTTGTCTAATTACAGGTGTATGGGATATTTGTACAATTCACATATGAAGATAAGGGAGAAAGAGATGTTTAAGTGCTGTTCAAAAAGTTCTCTCACATTACTTTTGGGCCAAGAGAAGATAGAGTCCAAGTCTCTCACGTTCTGGATTCAGATTCGGACTGCACAGACATACCTGACTCAAAACGCCAACAACTTTTTCATACGGACTCCGAATTGGGTGATTCTTTTTTTGTTGGATTCTAGATTTTGTGCTATTTCCAGCACAATTGGACTCACCTTGAAATTCGTCCGGAGCATTGAGATATCGACGAAACAATCAGACGCTGCAGCAGAATGCGAGTCAAACAACAAGTCCAAAGGTGTTGCATCACCTCCACTTGGGCCCATGAGCCTTGTACGACCTAGGGTTGGTTTTAGGATGCCTTGGGACGTTCTCCCACCTCCTTGGCCGCCACCCCTTCCTCCTATATAAGTAGATCCATCTAGTAGCTTTTTCCTTGGGATTTGTTTAGTTAAAAGTTAGCCATTGCAACTTCGTGTACTTCGTTTGTGTCCAACGACCAGACCAAGACCGCTTACGGATCCCCACCTTTCTCAATACTTCATATATACTCGCAATATTCAGATTGCTTTTATCATATTTTTGCTTGTTCTTCGATTGCTTGCAGGAATAGACCTTCGTGGTCAGGTTGATTGTGCTCCGGCGTGGTCAATAACCTCTCGGAGTTGGTTTAGCGATTGCTAAGGCGCAAAGTCGTGCATGTTTGTAGTTGGATCGTCAAAGTCGTCTCCATCAAATCGATAATTATCATCTCATCGAAAGATCGGGACACCCCGCCTCTATCAAGTGCTATGACATATTATCATGCTAGAGAAGGTGATTGAAATTATCATTGATCAAACTTGTGCACCTTCTAGCATTCACACTTCATAAATTCTTTCTTTTATCATTTACCTACTCGAGGACGAGTAGGAATTAAGCTTGGGGATGTTGATACGTCTCCAACGTATCTATAATTTATGAAGCATTCATGCTATATTATTATCTGTTTTGAATGTTTATGGGCTTTATTATACACTTTTATATTACCTTTTGGACTAACCTATTAACCGGAGGCCCAACCCATATTGCTGTTTTATTGCCTGTTTCAGTATTTCGAAGAAAAGGAATATCAAACGGAGTCCAAACGGAATGAAACCTTCGGCAGCATGATTTTTTTGGAAGAATATGATCCTGGAGACTTGGAGTCCACGTCAGAAGCTCCTCGAGGAGGCCACGAGATAGGAGCCCCCCCTATAGGGCGCGCCCCCTATCTCGTGGGCCCCTCGAGCACCTCCCGACCGACTTCTTTCACCTATATAAGCCTGCATACCCTAAAAATATCGAATATCAAGATAGATCGGGAGTTCCTCCGCCACAAGCCTATGTAGCCACCAAAAACCTCTCGGGAGTCTGTTCTGGCACCCTGCCGGAGGGGGAATCCATCACTGGTGGCCATCTTCATCATCCCGGTGCTATCCATGACGAGGAAGGAGTAGTTCACCCTCGGGGCTGAGGGTATGTACCAGTAGCCATGTGTTTGATCTCTCTTTCTCTCTCTCTCGTGTTCTCTCTATGGCACGATCTTGATGTATCGCGAGCTTTGCTATTATAGTTGGATCTTATGATGTTTCTCCCCCCTCTACTCTCTTGTGATGAATTGAGTTTCCCTCTTGAAGTTATCTTATCGGATTGAGTCTTTGATTTGAGAACACTTGATGTATGTCTTGCCGTGTTTATCTGTGGTGACAATGGGATATCACGTGCCACTTGATGTATGTTTTGGTGACCAACTTGCGGGTTCCGCCCATGAACCTATGCATAGGGGTTGGCACACGCTTTCTTGACTCTCCGGTAGAGACTTTGGGGCACTCTTTGAAGTACTTTGTGTTGGTTGGATGAATCTGAGATTGTGTGATGCATATCGTATAATCATGCCCACGGATACTTGAGGTGACAATGGAGTATCTAGGTGACATTAGGGTTTTGGTTGATTTGTGTCTTAAGGTGTTATTCTAGTACGAACTCTTGAATAGATTGATCCGAAAGAATAACTTTGAGGTTTTGTACCCTACCATAATCTCTTCGTTTGTTCTCCGCTATTAGTGGCTTTGGAGTGACTCTTTGTTGCATGTTGAGGGATTGTTATATGATCTATATATGTTATTATTGTTGCGAGAACTTGCACTGGTGAATGTATGAACCCTATGCCTTGTTTCCTATCATTCCAATACCGTTTACGCTCACGTTTATCATTAGTTACCTTGCTGTTTTTATATTTTCAGATTACAAAACCTATATCTACTATCCATATTGCACTTGTATCACCATCTCTTCGCCGAACTAGTGCACCTATACAATTTACCATTGTATTGGGTGTGTTGGGGACACAAGAGACTCTTTGTTGTTTGGTTGCAGGGTTGTTTGAGACAGACCATCTTCATCCTACGCCTCCCACGAATTGATAAACCTTAGGTCATCTGATGAGGACATCAATACCATTGTTACACCCACAGCCCCTACTGCTACATATACGGGACCAATTACTAGAGCTCGCGCACGCCAATTAAATTATCAGGTACTTTCGTTTCTTGGTAATGATTCTAATGTTCATGAGAATATGATGCTGCCTAAATTGGATACATTTGTTTTGCTTACAAATGAAGGGCCTAGCTTGGAGAAGGATGAACATTGGAGCAAGAACAAGCATGGAGATGATGCCATGCGCAAGGGGAACAAGAACGGAGTTACAAGTGATGATTTCAGGACTTTGAAGCCACCATAATGGGTGCATGAAGCCTTGGACGAAATATACAAGATGCCACTTCATAAATTTCGTCCCGAGGCTATTATAGGTGCTGCGTCACCTTTTTATTGGGCCAGGCCCATGTAATTTCGAAATACATAGGTATAGGCTATTTTTAGAGTCCGTATGTGTGGGGAAACAAGAGATAGGGTTGATTTCGGACCCCTCCACCAAGGGCCACGAAATTCCCCCTCTCTTCCTCCATATATACAGCCCTTAGGGCACCGTTTAGACTTTGGGTTTTGTTTAGATTAACAGTTTGCCATAGCTGCAACTTCGCGTACTTCGTTTGTGTTCAACGACCAGACAAAGGCGTCACAGAACCCCACCTTGATCAATAAAGCTTTCATCTTATATTCGCAATATCCAGATTGCAATCTCAGTTTCTTGCTTGTTCTTCGTTTGCTCGCAGGAAACAGACCCTCGTGGTCAGGTTGATCGTGCTCCGGCGTGGTCAATAACCTCTCGGAGTTGGTTTAGCGATTGCTAAGGCGCGACGTCCTCGCACGTTCGTAGTCGGATCGTCAAAGTCGACTGCCACCAAAGCGATATCCATCATCTCATCGAAAGACGGGACACCTTTGCCTCTATCAAGTGGTATCAGATTTCCAGGTTGCTCGGTGAGATTTTACAGTTTTTCGTAGTTTAGATCGAGTCTGTTCTTCATACCTATAGTCCACGAAAAAGCCAAAAAAAAATTAGGGTTAGTTCATCCCATCCGAACCAATCTGAGCCTTGCATAATCTTTTCTGTGTTTGCTTTGTTGAATTTGCGGTTGCATTGTCGTGTCCAGTTGCTGGTCTTAGCGTCTACTCTTTTAGAGTTTCGAGTTCTGTTCACAGGTTGTCACGTCGCCGCTGCCATATATCACCACCGCATCATCATCGTCGCTGTTGCCATATACCACCACCACATATTCACCGCCAATCCGAATCCATATACGCCACCACATATTCGCCGCCATCACGCCAATCCGAGTTCACCTGCAACATATATCCGCCACCTGTCCGTGTTCCACCAGATTCATCTCCGCCACCAGTCCGAGTTCCACCAGATTCATCTCCGCCACCAGTTCTAGTCCGAGTCCAGTAATTGTTGCATTGTTCTCGATTTCCAGATCACGCGATACTCCGAGTCGTGACAGAGAAGGACTCCCCAACTTCCGAGCCATCCGCAGAAGAAAAATAGTTCCAATTTCAAAAAAAAAACTAAGTCTGGAAAATTCTGGCTAGGCAGTTTTTAGACCATTTGTAGACTTTTTCGAAAAAAAATTGTTGCGGAGCAAAAAAAAAGAGGAAAACAAAGTGCAAAAAAAAAGAGAAAAAGAAATTCAGAGTGTGCTCCTCCCTTGTTTACGTGCCACGCCGTGATTTTGTTGGTGTTCTAGGCTCGCGTCTCTAGCACAGTCTAGCCTAGGACCAGCATAGTACCGTCGTTGAGCGTTTATTCAACTTTGCATCTCTGAATTGATTATTGCTGACCCTTTTTGCTACCATATTATAAGCCTTCCCAGCTCCACATACATCTACGTCGTGCGTTTGACTCGCCCTGGTAATCGCTCTATCCAAGCTTTGAGAGTTTTGACTACAACGATTGCCGATCACCGCGTGTTGCTGGGTAAGAACTGGTAAGAATTTGAGTTTTGCTTGACGGATTTGTGACACCCACCACCACCACTTGTTCGTAGTCTGTAGGATCATATTCTTGTGTATTTCTATTGCTGCTAACCATGCCAGGATCACAAGCCGACGAGATTGACTGGGAGAATTTATCGAACAAGGAGCTTCATGATAAGTTTCAGCAAATGATAACTGAACAGGTGCAAGATGTGCTGAACAATTTTGAAGAGGCCATGGAGAAGATCACTGGTCTTGAGAAGACGTTCGAAACAAAGCTCGATAACAAGTTTAATGAATTGCTCGCGCGTCTTCCACCACCACCACCCGCTGCACCTAACGCACCTCTCCAACAACAACAACAACGACTACCTCCACGTCGCGAAACAGACCTCCGCCGAGCAAACCGTGTTCCTCTTGCGTTTGGCCAAACTGTTGGTGCTGCTGTTGATACTTCTGTGGCTGCTGCTGCTGATGCGGAGGAGGATGATTATGTGGGAGATTATGAGGATGAGGTTGATCAAAATCAACACTACGTGCAGCCACCTGTACCACCACCAGCAGGTCGACCTCAGGTATATATTCGTAATGGTAGGCCTGCACCACCACCTCAGGTACGAGATGATGTCCATATTCCTAAACTGAAATTGAATATTCCACCATTTGAGGGTAGATATGTTCCTGATATATATCTTACTTGGGAGTTAGAAACTGAACAACGATTTACATGTTTACAATATCCTGAGGAGAGACGAGTTGCTGCTGCTGTTTGTGCTTTCACTAGTTTTGCATGTGTATGGTGGTCTGAACATTGTAGATTATATCCTATTCCAACTACTTGGGCTGCTTTGAAAACTGCTATGCGTACGCGTTGGGTTCCACCATATTATCAACGTGAATTGCTTCAAAAATTGCAGCGTTTAAGACAAGGGAAAAATTCTGTAGAAGAATATTACCAGGAATTACAAACTGGCATGATTAGATGTGGTATTGTTGAGGAGAATGAAGCTATGCTTGCACGTTTTCTGGGTGGATTAAATAGAGAGATTCAGACCATTCTAGACTATAAGGAGTATACTAATATCACTCGTTTATTCCATCTTGCTTGTAAAGCTGAACATGAAGTGCAGGATCGACAAGCATTGGGGCGAACTAACTTTTTTGCAGGCCGACCTTCATCATGGACACCACGTGCATCTTCTACTTCAACTGCACCAGCACCTCAGTCACGTGCCTCCTCCAGTCGTGATACAAGAAAACAGGCACAACCACCATTATCTGCCAAGAGCGCACCTGCTGGGCCTGCACAGAGTTCTTCTTCTTCCATGGCATCAACAGGGCACACAAGTGATATTATTTGTCATCATTGTAAGGGAGGAGGTCATTATGCGAGAGAATGCAAATCTCCGCGTGTGATGATTGCTACCGCGGATGGTGGATATGAGTCCGCTAGTGACTATGATGAGGAGACTTTGGCTCTTATTACACGTGAAGAACATGGTGGAGATGATTCTGATCATGAGACGCAATACATGGCTCCTAAAGACGCTGACAGGTATGAATGTTTAGTTGCTCAATGTGTTTTGAGTGTGCAGATCACACAAGCTGAGCAAAATCAGAGGCACAATTTGTTCCATACCAAGGGAGTTGTGAAGGAACGTTCTGTGCGCGTCATCATAGACGGAGGGAGCTGCAACAACTTGGCTAGCATGGAGATGGTGGAGAAGCTTTCTCTCACCACAAGACCACATCCACATCCTTACTACATCCAATGGTTCAACAACAGTGGCAAGGTTAAGGTAACACGTACTGTTCGTGTGCATTTTAGTATCTCTACATATGCTGATTATGTTGATTGTGATGTGGTACCTATGCAAGCATGTTCCTTATTACTTGGTAGACCATGGCAATTTCATAAAAATTCTGTACACCATGGTAGAAACAATCACTATACTCTTGTTCATAAGGATAAAAATATTACTTTGCTTCCTATGACTCCTGATTCCATTTTGAAAGATGATATTAATAGAGCTAATAAAGCAAAACAGGAGACAAATAAGAGTGAAAATCAGATTGTGGCAAAAGAATTTGAGCAACAAATGAAGCCTAATAATAAACCATCTAGTGTTGCTTCTGAAATTAAATTGAAAAGTGCATGTTTATTTGCCACCAAATCTGATATTGATGAGCTAGATTTTAGCAAATCTGTTTGCTATGCTTTTGTGTGCAAAGAGGCATTATTTTCATTCGAGGACGTGCCTTCCTCTTTGCCTCCTGTTGTCACTAACATTTTGCAGGAGTTCGCTGACGGTCTTTCCACAAGACGTGCCACCGGGATTACCGCCTATTCGAGGGATTGAGCATCAGATTGACTTAATTCCCGGTGCTTCACTGCCGAACCGTGCACCATACCGTACCAATCCAGAGGAGACGAAGGAGATTATGCGTCAAGTACAAGAGCTTCTCGACAAAGGTTATATACACGAATCCCTTAGTCCTTGTGCTGTTCCTATTATTCTAGTGCCGAAAAAGGATGGTACATCACGTATGTGTGTTGATTGTAGAGGCATTAATAATATTACTATTCGTTATCGTCATCCTATTCCTAGGCTAGATGATATGCTTGATGAATTGAGTGGCTCTACAATATTCTCCAAAGTTGATTTGCGTAGTGGATACCATCAAATTCGTATGAAATTGGGAGATGAATGGAAAACAGCATTCAAAACTAAGTTTGGATTATATGAGTGGTTAGTCATGCCTTTTGGGTTAACTAATGCACCTAGTACTTTCATGAGATTAATGAACGAAGTTTTACGTGCTTTCATTGGACGATTTGTGGTAGTTTACTTTGATGACATATTGATTTATAGCAGATCTTTGGAAGAACATTTGGAACATTTACGTGCTGTTCTTATTGCTCTACGTGATGCACGTTTGTTTGATAACCTTGGGAAGTGCACCTTTTGCACCGACCGAGTATCTTTTCTTGGCTATGTTGTTACTCCACAGGGAATTGAAGTTGATAAAGCCAAGATTGAAGCTATTGAGAGTTGGCCGCAACCCAAAACGGTCACACAAGTGAGGAGTTTTCTTGGCCTCGCTGGATTCTATAGGCGTTTTGTGAGAGATTTCAGCACCATTGCTGCACCTCTCAATGAGCTTACAAAGAAAGATGTGCCTTTTCTTTGGGGTACCGCACAGGAAGAAGCCTTCTCGGTATTGAAAGATAAGTTGACACATGCTCCTTTACTCCAACTTCCTGATTTTAATAAGACTTTTGAGCTTGAATGTGATGCTAGTGGAATTGGATTAGGCGGTGTGTTATTACAAGATGGCAAACCTGTTGCATACTTTTCTGAAAAATTGAGTGGGCCTAGTCTGAATTATTCTACTTATGATAAAGAATTATATGCTCTTGTTCGGACTTTAGAAACATGGCAACATTATTTATGGCCCAAAGAATTTGTTATACATTCTGATCATGAATCTTTGAAACATATTAAAAGTCAAGCTAAACTGAATCGTAGACATGCTAAATGGGTTGAACTCATTGAGACTTTTCCTTATGTCATTAAACACAAGAAGGGAAAAGAAAATGTTATTGCTGATGCATTGTCTCGCCGCTATACTATGCTTTCACAACTTGACTTCAAAATATTTGGTTTGGAGACCATCAAAGATCAATATGTGCATGATGCTGATTTTAAAGATGTAATGCAGAATTGTAAAGAAGGAAGAATGTGGAACAAGTTCGTCGTTAACGATGGATTTGTGTTTCGTGCTAACAAGCTATGCATTCCAGCTAGCTTCGTTCGTCTTTTGTTGTTGCAGGAGGCGCATGGAGGAGGATTAATGGGACACTTTGGCGTGAAGAAGACGGAGGACGTACTTTCTACACATTTCTTTTGGCCAAAGATGAGACGGGATGTTGAGCGTTTTATTGCTCGATGCACTACATGTCAAAAAGCTAAGTCACGACTCAATCCTCATGGTTTATATATGCCTTTGCCTGTACCTAGTGTTCCTTGGGAGGATATATCTATGGACTTTGTGTTAGGTTTACCTCGAACAAAGAAGGGGAGGGATATCATATTTGTTGTCGTGGATAGATTCTCGAAAATGGCACACTTTATACCATGTCATAAAAGCGATGATGCTGTTAATGTTGCTGATTTGTTCTTTCGTGAAATTATTCGCTTGCATGGTGTGCCAAATACTATTGTTTCAGATCGTGATACTAAATTTCTTAGCCACTTTTGGAGATGTTTATGGGCTAAGTTGGGGACTAAACTGCTTTTTAGTACTACTTGTCACCCCCAAACTGATGGACAAACTGAAGTAGTCAATAGAACGTTGTCTACTATGCTTAGGGCTGTTTTGAAGAATAATAAGAAAATGTGGGAGGAATGCTTGCCTCATATTGAATTTGCTTATAATCGTTCATTGCATTCTACTACTAAGATGTGCCCTTTTCAAGTTGTGTATGGTTTCCTACCTCGTGCACCTATTGATTTGTTGCCTCTTCCATCTTCGGAGAAGGTTAATTTTGATGCTAAACAACGTGCTGAATTGATTTTAAAAATGCATGAGTTAACTAAGGAAAACATTGAGCGTATGAATGCTAAATATAAACTTGCTGGAGATAAGGGTAGAAAACATGTTGTGTTTGCACCTGGAGATCTTGTTTGGTTACATTTGTGTAAGGATAGATTTCCTGATTTGCGCAAATCAAAGCTAATGCCACGTGCTGATGGTCCCTTTAAGGTGTTAGAGAAAATAAATGATAATGCATATAAACTTGAGCTGCCTGCAGATTTTGGGGTTAGTCCCACTTTTAACATTGCAGATTTGAAGCCTTATTTGGGTGAGGAAGATGAGTTTCCATCGAGGACGACTTCATTTCAAGAAGGGGAGGATGATGAGGACATCAATACCATTGTTACACCCATAGCCCCTACTGCTACATATACGGGACCAATTAGTAGAGCTCGCGCACGCCAATTAAATTATCAGATACTTTCGTTTCATGGTAAAGATTCTAATGTTCATGAGAATATGATGCTGCCTAAATTGGATACATTTATTTTGCTTACAAATGAAGGGCCTAGCTTGGAGAAGGATGAACATTGGAGCAAGAACAAGCATGGAGATGATGCCATGCGCAAGGGGAACAAGAACGGAGTTACAAGTGATGATTTCAGGACTTTGAAGCCATCATAATGGGTGCATGAAGCCTTGGACGAAATATACAAGATGCCACTTCATAAATTTCTTCCCGAGGCTATTATAGGTGCTGCGTCACCTTTTTATTGGGCCAGGCCCATGTAATTTCGAAATACATAAGTATAGGCTATTTTTAGAGTCCGTATGTGTGGGGAAACAAGAGATAGGGTTGATTTCGGACCCCTCCACCAAGGGCCACGAAATTCCCCCTCTCTTCCTCCGTATATACAACCTTTAGGGCACCATTTAGACTTTGGGTTTTGTTTAGATTAAAAGTTCGCCATAGCTGCAACTTCGCGTACTTCGTTTGTGTTCAACGACCAGACAAAGGCGTCACAGAACCCCACCTTGATCAATAAAGCTTTCATCTTATATTCGCAATATCCAGATTGCAATCTCAGTTTCTTGCTTGTTCTTCGTTTGCTCGCAAGAAACAGACCCTCGTGGTCAGGTTGATCATGCTCCGGCGTGGTCAATAACCTCTCGGAGTTGGTTTAGCGATTGCTAAGGCGCGACGTCCTCGCACGTTCATAGTCGGATCGTCAAAGTCGACTGCCACCAAAGCGATATCCATCATCTCATCGAAAGACGGGACACCTTTGCCTCTATCATCATCCACTTGAGAGAAATTTGCTACTGTCCTACAAACCTGTGCACTTGCAGGCCCAACAACGTCTACAAGAAGAAGGTTGTGTAGTAGACATCATTGAATCATTGTCACAATAGACTTGAGCATCTTCTTCGTCATTCACTTGACGGTGCATGGCGACGTGCTCGATAGCTTCCATCTCATCTTCACTCATGGAGTCGTATGAGCCACCATCATTGGTGATCATGTTTTGCTTGGTGATGCATTGGAAAGACTTGTGTCCACGGCCACCACATGTGAAGCACTTGATAGAACTTGTCTTGACGTGATCGTCCGGTGGTGCCGAAGAAGAGGTCTTGTTCTTGTAGGTGCTTGCCGGTGATAGAGGCGAGGGTCCCGATCTTTCGATGAGATGTTAACTATCGATTTGGTGGAGACGACTTTGACGATCCGACTACAAACGTGCACGACGTTGCGCCTTAGCAACCGCTAAACCAATCTCCTGAGGTTACTGACGATGCTGGAAGCACGGTCAGCCTGACCATGAAGGTCTATTCCTGCAAGCAATCGAAGAACGAGCAAGAATATGATAAAGCAATCTGAATATCGCAAATATATATGAAGTATTGATAATGGTGGGGATCCAGAAGCGGTCTTGGTCTGTTCGTTGGACACAAACGAAGTACACGAAGTTGCAATGGCTAACTTTTAACTAAACAAATCCCAAGCAAAAAGCTACTAGATGGATCTACTTATATAGGAGCAAGGGGTGGCGGCCAAGGAGGTGGGAGGACATCCCAAGGCAGCCTAAAACTAACCCTAGGTCGTACAAGGCTGATGGGCCCAAGTGGAGGTGATGCAACACCTTAGGGCTTGTAGTTTGACTTAGATTCTGGCGCAACGTCAGATTGTTTCATCCGTAACTCAACGCTCCGGACGAATTTGAAGGTGAATCCAATTGGGTTGGAAAGAGCACGAAATCTAGTTTCCAACAAAAAAAGAATCACCCAATTCAGAGTCCGTATGAAAAAGTTGTTGGCGTTTTGAGTCAGGTATGTCTGTGCAGTCCGAATCTGAATCCAGAACGTGAGAGACTTGGACTCTATCTTCTCTTGTCCCAAAAGTGACGTGAGAGGACTTTTTGAACACAACCTAAACTTCTCCTTTTCCCTTATCTTCATATGTGGATTGTACAAATGTCCCATACACCTGCAATTAGACAAAACACAAAAATGTGTGAAGTATTTTTGTTCTGGATAACATAAATAGATTATTGAATAGTTTGCATTAGAAATCACCTGACAAATATGCATGTATGCAATATTTTTGGTCGTATCCAAGGTAGTCATGTCCTCATCAGCCGGAGGACGAGTCGAGGAAGTCTTTGCTTGCTTGAACATTGACTTGTTGCCGGTAGTTGGTGATGCTCTCATCGAAGTCGTAGTAGGGGTAGCTTGAGTTATGCGCTGTAGGTCTTGGATGAGTACTTGGCGAACTTGAAGTCTTCTTGTACTTGACGTTCCGCCTTGGTCGCTTGGTGAACTAGCTCAAGAAGGTTGGAGTATGGTTGGAAGTCGGCAATCTTCCGTATTGGGTGGCTGAGTCCGTCCAGAAAGCGTGCCATTGTTTGCTCATCATCTTCTTTGACATTGGCTCGTATCATGGCAATACCCATTTCTTGATAGTACTCTTCCACCATCTTCGTGCCTTGTTTGAAGAGTTGCAACTTCTTGAACAAATCTCGAGAGTAGTACGTAGGCACGAAGCGAGCTCTCGTGACGTCCTTCATTTGTGCCCAAGTCATGATGAGTGGCTTGTCCTTCTCACGAGAGCTCGATGACTTGCTCCCACCAAATTAGGACATAGTCTTGAAACTCGAGGGACTCCATGGCAATCTTCTTTTCCTCGTCGTGCTTGTGGAGACGGAATATCTTGTCAACTTTCAATGCCCATGATAGGTATTTCTCGGGGTCGTTGCTTCTAGAGAACTTGGGCATGGTGAACTTGAGCTTGCCATACCAGAGTTCTTCATCATAGTGACGATGGTGATATCGGTCTTGTCGAGGAGGAGGATCTTCAAGCATTCGATCCGCTTGATGTCACTCTTGATGAGGAGGAGGGTCGTGGATCACTCGATCCGGTTGCCGAGGAGGATGTCAAGGCATATGTTCCCGGTTTCGCCTTTGTTGTTGTTCTTCATGTCAAGCGGCTTATTCTTGTATTTCCCGCCGAAGAGCTTCTTCTTGCTCACATACTTGATGAATTCATTGGGCAACGACTCAAGTGGACTCTTGGAGTGCGTCTTGAGCTTGAGCTTCATGGTCTTGTTGGTCTTATCAGGTTGCCTCGCCGTCTTGAGATGCTTGACATGGACGATATAGCGGTGGTTGTTGTTCTTGATCCATGGTGTCTCGTTCATGGCGTCGCACTTGCTCACGTGCTCGAACGCGGTCTTGTAGGCCATTGCCATGGAACGAATTTTCTTGCGCTTGGCAGTCTTGAGTATCGACGCGTCGAGGAGGACTCGCATCAGAAGACGAATGGCGACTTGAGTGACACCGTCTTGGTGAAGAAGTTGAGGAAGATGCGCGGCTCACGATCATGTTGTGGAATTCATCCATTTGTTTGGAGATCTTGGCGTCCAAATAGTCCTATTGTCGTGCTTCTGATTGTCATAGGTCGGTGGCGAGTTGTTCGATGCCTTCACCCAAAGCTTCGCTCTCTTGATGTAGAGCTCGTTGCGCAATGAAGAAGTGATTCTTGGTGACGTAGTCGTGTTCTCCATCTTGCTCCTCGAACAGAGGGTTCACCGAAGAAGAAGGCCTATCCATCTTGTGGAAGTGGTGGTGAGTAGCAAAATGAGAGAACAAAACCAAAGTTACCTTTTCCGAAGATTGTGGGTGCAACAAGTATGATCCCACGTGATGCTATAATAGGAGAAATGGTACTTGGTATTGTTTCTCACACCTACAAGTAAATGGCTTATGGAGGAGCTCGGTTAGGAAAAGGCACAAATAATTCAAGAAAAAGTTAGTCAAGATGTTGAAAAAGTTGAGAAGATTCACAAATGGCAAGTAAGACAAATATATCAAACCCAAGAATATCACTAGGAACACACAGAGAAGATAAATGGGATCCGCACAACCAAGGAGTGAGCTCAAAGATGTGTAACCATGGAATTTGCTCGCGTTCTAGAGAGACGCTAGCTCGATTGCTCTAATGGGCTAGATACGTGATAGAGGCAAAGGTGTCCCGTCTTTCGATGAGATGGAGGATTTCGCTTTGGTGGAAGTCGACTTTGACGATCCGACTACGAACGTGCGAGGACGTCGCGCCTTAGCAATCGCTAAACCAACTCCGAGAGGTTATTGACCACGCCGGAGCACGATCAACCTGACCACGAGGGTCTGTTTCCTGCGAGCAAACGAAGAACAAGCAAGAAACTGAGATTGCAATCTGGATATTGCGAATATAAGATGAAAGCTTTATTGATCAAGGTGGGGTTCTGTGACGCCTTTGTCTGGTCGTTGAACACAAACGAAGTACGCGAAGTTGCAGCTATGGCGAACTTTTAATCTAAACAAAACCCAAAGTCTAAACGATGCCCTAAGGGCTGTATATATGGAGGAAGAGGGGGGGAATTTCGTGGCCCTTGGTGGAGGGGTCCGAAATCAACCCTATCTCTTGTTACCCCACACATACGGACTCTAAAAATAGCCTATACTTATGTATTTCGAAATTACATGGGCCTGGCCCAATAATAAGGTGACGCAGCACCTAAAATAGCCTCGGGACGAAATTTATGAAGTGTCATCTTGTATATTTCGTCCAAGGCTTCATGCACCCATTATGGTGGCTTCAAAGTCCTGAAATCATCACTTGTAACTCCGTTCTTGTTTCCCTTGCGCATGCCATCATCTCCATGCTTGTTCTTGCTCCAATGTTCATCCTTCTCCAAGCTAGGCCCTTCATTTGTAAGCAAAACAAATGTATCCAATTTAGGCAGCATCATATTCTCATGAACATTAGAATCATTACCAAGAAACGAAAGTACCTGGTAATTTAGTTGGCGTGCACGAGCTCTAGTAATTGGTCCAGTATGTATAGCAGCAGGGGCTGTGGGTGTAACAATTGTATTGATGTCCTCATCATTAGCTCTATTAATATCATCTTTCAAAATGGAATCAGGAGTCATAGGAAGCAAAGTAATATTTTTATCCTTATGAACAAGAGTATAGTGATTGTTTCTACCATGGTGTACAGAATTTTTATCAAATTGCCATGGTCTACCAAGTAATAAGGAACATGCTTGCATAGGTACCACATCACAATCAACATAATCAGCATATGTAGAGATACTAAAATGCACACGAACAGTACGTGTTACCTTAACCTTGCCGCTGTTGTTGAACCATTGGATGTAGTAAGGATGTGGATGTGGTCTTGTGGTGAGAGAAAGCTTCTCCACCATCTCCATGCTAGCCAAGTTGTTGCAGCTCCCTCCGTCTATGATGACGCGCACAGAACGTTCCTTCACAACTCCCTTGGTATGGAACAATTTGTGCCTCTGATTTTGCTCAGCTTGTGTGACCTGCACACTCAAAACACGTTGAGCAACTAAACATTCATACCTGTCAGCGTCTTCAGGAGCCATGTATTGCGTCTCATGATCAGAATCATCTCCACCATGTTCTTCACGTGTAATAAGAGCCAAAGTCTCCTCATCATAGTCACTAGCGGACTCATATCCACCATCCGCGGTAGCAATCATCACACGCGGAGATTTGCATTCTCTCGCATAATGACCTCCTCCCTTACAACGACGACAAATAATATCACTTGTGTGCCCTGTTGATGCCATGGAAGAAGAAGAACGCTGTGCAGGCCCCGCAGGTGCGCTCTTGGCAGATAATGGTGGTTGTGCCTGTTTTCTTGTATCACGGCTGGAGGTGGCACCGGATGGAGGTGCTGGTGCAGTTGAAGTAGAAGATGCACGTGGTGTCCATGATGAAGGTCGGCCTGCAAAAAAGTTAGTTCGCCCCAATGCTTGTCGATCCTGCACTTCACGTTCAGCTTTACAAGCAAGATGGAATAAACGAGTGATATTAGTATACTCCTTATAGTCTAGAATGGTCTGAATCTCTCTATTTAATCCACCTAGAAAACATGCAAGCATAGCTTCATTCTCCTCAACAATACCACATCTAATCATGCCAGTTTGTAATTCCTGATAATATTCTTCTACAGAATTTTTCCCTTGTCTTAAACGCTGCAATTTTTGAAGCAATTCACGTTGATAATATGGTGGAACCCAACGCGTACTGATAGAGGCAAAGGTGTCCCGTCTTTCGATGAGATGGTGGATTTCGCTTTGGTGGAAGTCGACTTTGACGATCCGACTACGAACGTGCGAGGACGTCGCGCCTTAGCAATCGCTAAACCAACTCCGAGAGGTTATTGACCACGCCGGAGCACGATCAACCTGACCACGAGGGTCTGTTTCCTGCGAGCAAACGAAGAACAAGCAAGAAACTAAGATTGCAATCTGGATATTGCGAATATAAGATGAAAGCTTTATTGATCAAGGTGGGGTTCTGTGACGCCTTTGTCTGGTCGTTGAACACAAACGAAGTACGCGAAGTTGCAGCTATGGCGAACTTTTAATCTAAACAAAACCCAAAGTCTAAACGATGCCCTAAGGGCTGTATATATGGAGGAAGAGGGGGGAATTTCGTGGCCCTTGGTGGAGGGGTCCGAAATCAACCCTATCTCTTGTTTCCCCACACATACGGACTCTAAAAATAGCCTATACTTATGTATTTCGAAATTACATGGGCCTGGCCCAATAATAAGGTGACGCAGCACCTAAAATAGCCTCGGGACGAAATTTAGGAAGTGGCATCTTGTATATTTCGTCCAAGGCTTCATGCACACATTATGGTGGCTTCAAAGTCCTGAAATCATCACTTGTAACTCCGTTCTTGTTCCCCTTGCGCATGCCATCATCTCCATGCTTGTTCTTGCTCCAATGTTCATCCTTCTCCAAGCTAGGCCCTTCATTTGTAAGCAAAACAAATGTATCCAATTTAGGCAGCATCATATTCTCATGAACATTAGAATCATTACCAAGAAACGAAAGTACCTGGTAATTTAGTTGGCGTGCACGAGCTCTAGTAATTGGTCCAGTATGTATAGCAGCAGGGGCTGTGGGTGTAACAATTGTATTGATGTCCTCATCATCCTCCCCTTCTTGAAATGAAGTCGTCCTCGACGAAAGTTCATCTTCCTCACCCAAATAAGGCTTCAAATCTGCAATGTTAAAAGTGGGACTAACCCCAAAATCTGCAGGCAGCTCAAGTTTATATGCATTATCATTTATTTTCTCTAACACCTTAAAGGGACCATCAGCACGTGGCATTAACTTTGATTTGCGCAAATCAGGAAATCTATCCTTACGCAAATGTAACCAAACAAGATCTCCAGGTGCAAACACAACATGTTTTCTACCCTTATCTCCAGCAGGTTTATATTTAGCATTCATGCGCTCAATGTTTTCCTTAGTTAACTCATGCATTTTTAAAATCAATTCAGCACGTTGTTTAGCTTCGAAATTAACCTTCTCCAAAGATGGAAGAGGCAACAAATCAATAGGTGCACGAGGTAGGAAACCATACACAACTTCAAAAGGGCACATCTTAGTAGTAGAATGCAATGAACGATTATAAGCAAATTCAATATGAGGCAAGCATTCCTCCCACATTTTCTTATTATTCTTCAAAACAGCCCTAAGCATAGTAGACAACGTTCTATTGACTACTTCAGTTTGTCCATCAGTTTGGGGGTGACAAGTAGTACTAAAAAGCAGTTTAGTCCCCTTAGCCCATAAACATCTCCAAAAGTGGCTAAGAAATTTAGTATCACGATCTGAAACAATAGTATTTGGCACACCATGCAAGCGAATAATTTCACGAAAGAACAAATCAGCAACATTAACAGCATCATCGCTTTTATGACATGGTATAAAGTGTGCCATTTTTGAGAATCTATCCACGACAACAAATATGCTATCCCTCCCCTTCTTTGTTCGAGGTAAACCTAAAATAAAGTCCATAGATATATCATCCCAAGGAACACTAGGTACAGGCAAAGGCATATATAAACCATGAGGATTGAGGCGTGACTTAGCTTTTTGACATGTAGTGCAGCGAGCAATAAAACGCTCAACATCCCGTCTCATCTTTGGCCAAAAGAAATGTGTAGCAAGTACGTCCTCCGTCTTCTTCACGCCAAAGTATCCCATTAATCCTCCTCCATGCGCCTCCTGCAACAACAAAAGACAAACGGAGCTAGCTGGAATGCATAGCTTGTTAGCACGAAACACAAATCCATCGTTAACAACAAACTTGTTCCACATTCTTCCTTCTTTACAATTATGCATTACATCTTTAAAATCAGCATCATGCACATATTGATCTTTGATGGTCTCCAAACCAAATATTTTGAAGTCAAGTTGTGAAAGCATAGTATAGCGACGAGACAAAGCATCAGCAATAACATTTTCTTTTCCCTTCTTGTGTTTAATGACATAAGGGAAAGTCTCAATGAATTCAACCCATTTAGCATGTCTACGATTCAGTTTAGCTTGACTTTTAATATGTTTCAATGATTCATGATCAGAATGTATAACAAATTCTTTGGGCCATAAATAATGTTGCCATGTTTCTAAAGTCCGAACAAGAGCATATAATTCTTTATCATAAGTAGAATAATTCAGACTAGGCCCAATCAATTTTTCAGAAAAGTATGCAACAGGTTTGCCATCTTGTAATAACACACCTCCTAATCCAATTCCACTAGCATCACATTCAAGCTCAAAAGTCTTATTAAAATCAGGAAGTTGGAGTAAAGGAGCATGTGTCAACTTATCTTTCAATACCGTGAAGGCTTCTTCCTGTGCGGTACCCCAAACAAAAGGCACATCCTTCTTTGTAAGCTCGTTGAGAGGTGCAGCAATGGTGCTGAAATCTCTCACAAAACGCCTATAGAATCCAGCGAGGCCAAGAAAACTCCTCACTTGTGTGACCGTTTTGGGCTGCGGCCAACTCTCAATAGCTTCAATCTTGGCTTTGTCAACTTCAATTCCCTGTGGAGTAACAACATAGCCAAGAAAAGATACTCGGTCGGTGCAAAAGGTGCACTTCCCAAGGTTACCAAACAAACGTGCATCACGTAGAGCAATAAAAACAGCACATAAATGTTCCAAATGTTCCTCCAAAGATCTGCTATAAATCAATATGTCATCAAAGTAAACTACCACAAATCGTCCAATGAAAGCACGTAAAACTTCGTTCATTAATCTCATGAAAGTACTAGGTGCATTGGTTAACCCAAAAGGCATGACTAACCACTCATATAATCCAAACTTAGTTTTAAATGCTGTTTTCCATTCATCTCCCAATTTCATACGAATTTGATGGTAGCCACTACGCAAATCAACTTTGGAGAATATTGTAGAGCCACTCAATTCATCAAGCATATCATCTAGCCTAGGAATAGGATGACGATAACGAATAGTAATATTATTAATGCCTCTACAATCAACACACATACGTGATGTACCATCCTTTTTCGGCACTAGAATAATAGGAACAGCACAAGGACTAAGGGATTCGCGTATATAACCTTTGTCGAGAAGCTCTTGTACTTGGCGCATAATCTCCTTCGTCTCCTCTGGATTGGTACGGTATGGTGCACGGTTTGGCAGTGAAGCACCGGGAATTAAGTCAATCTGATGCTCAATCCCTCGAATAGGCGGTAATCCCGGTGGCACGTCTTGTGGAAAGACGTCAGCGAACTCCTGCAAAATGTTAGTGACAGCAGGAGGCAAAGAGGAAGGCACGTCCTCGAATGAAAATAATGCCTCTTTGCACACAAAAGCACAGCAAACAGATTTGCTGAAATCTAGCTCATCAATATCAGATTTGGTGGCAAATAAACATGCACTTTTCAATTTAATTTCAGAAGCAACACTAGATGATTTATTATTAGACTTCATTTGTTGCTCAAATTCTTTTGCCACAATCTGATTTTCACTCTTATTCGTCTCCTGTTTTGCTTTATTAGCTCTATTAATATCATCTTTCAAAATGGAATCAGGAGTCATAGGAAGCAAAGTAATATTTTTATCCTTATGAACAAGAGTATAGTGATTGTTTCTACCATGGTGTACAGAATTTTTATCAAATTGCCATGGTCTACCAAGTAATAAGGAACATGCTTGCATAGGTACCACATCACAATCAACATAATCAGCATATGTAGAGATACTAAAATGCACACGAACAGTACGTGTTACCTTAACCTTGCCGCTGTTGTTGAACCATTGGATGTAGTAAGGATGTGGATGTGGTCTTGTGGTGAGAGAAAGCTTCTCCACCATCTCCATGCTAGCCAAGTTGTTGCAGCTCCCTCCGTCTATGATGACGCGCACAGAACGTTCCTTCACAACTCCCTTGGTATGGAACAATTTGTGCCTCTGATTTTGCTCAGCTTGTGTGACCTGCACACTCAAAACACGTTGAGCAACTAAACATTCATACCTGTCAGCGTCTTCAGGAGCCATGTATTGCGTCTCATGATCAGAATCATCTCCACCATGTTCTTCACGTGTAATAAGAGCCAAAGTCTCCTCATCATAGTCACTAGCGGACTCATATCCACCATCCGCGGTAGCAATCATCACACGCGGAGATTTGCATTCTCTCGCATAATGACCTCCTCCCTTACAACGACGACAAATAATATCACTTGTGTGCCCTGTTGATGCCATGGAAGAAGAAGAACGCTGTGCAGGCCCCGCAGGTGCGCTCTTGGCAGATAATGGTGGTTGTGCCTGTTTTCTTGTATCACGGCTGGAGGTGGCACCGGATGGAGGTGCTGGTGCAGTTGAAGTAGAAGATGCACGTGGTGTCCATGATGAAGGTCTGATAGAGGCGGGGGTGTCCCGATCTTTCGATGAGATGATAACTATCGATTTGGTGGAGACGACTTTGACGATTCGACTACAAACGTGCACGACGTTGCGCCTTAGCAATCGCTAAACCAATCTCCTGAGGTTACTGACGATGCCGGAAGCACGGTCAGCCTGACCACGAAGGTCTATTCCTGCAAGCAATCGAAGAACGAGCAAGAATATGATAAAGCAATCTGAATATTGCAAATATATATGAGGTATTGATAATGGTGGGGATCCGTAAGCGGTCTTGGTCTGGTCGTTGGACACAAACGAAGTACACGAAGTTGCGTTGGCTAACTTTTAACTAAACAAATCCCAAGGAAAAGCTACTAGATGGATCTACTTATATAGGAGCAAGGGATGGCGGCCAAGGAGGTGGGAGGACGTCCCAAGGCAGCCTAAAACTAAATCTAGGTCGTACAAGGCCAATGGGCCCAAGTGGAGGTGATGTAACACCTTTGGACTTGTAGTTTGACTCGGATTCTGCTGCAGCATCAGATTGTTTCGTCCACAACTCAACGCTCCGGACGAATTTGAAGGTGATTCCAATTGGGTTGGAAAGTGCACGAAATCTAGTTTGCAACAAAAAAAGAATCACCCAATTCGGAGTCCGTATGAAAAACTTGTGTGCGTTTTGAGTCAGGTGTGTCTGTGCAGTCCGAATCTGAATCCAGAACGTGAGAGACTTGGACTCTATCTTCTCTTGGGCCAAAAGTGACGTGAGAGAACTTTTTGGACAGCAAATAAACATCTCTTTCTTCCTTATCTTCATATGTGGATTGTACAAATGTTCCATACACCTGCAATTAGACAAAACACAAAAGTGTGTGAAGTATTTTTGTTCTGGATAACATAAATAGATTATTGAATAGTTTGCTCTAGAAATCACCTGACAAATATGCATATATGCAATATTTTTGGTCATATCCAAGGTAGTCATGTCCTCATCAGCGTATATAACCTTTGTCGAGAAGCTCTTGTACTTGACGCATAATCTCCTTCGTCTCCTCTGGATTGGTACGGTATGGTGCACGGTTTGGCAGTGAAGCACCGGGAATTAAGTCAATTTGATGCTCAATCCCTCGAATAGGCGGTAATCCCGGTGGCACGTCTTGTGGAAAGACGTCAGCGAACTCCTGCAAAATGTTAGTGACAGCAGGAGGCAAAGAGGAAGGCACGTCCTCGAATGAAAATAATGCCTCTTTGCACACAAAAGCATAGCAAACAGATTTGCTGAAATCTAGCTCATCAATATCAGATTTGGTGGCAAATAAACATGCACTTTTCAATTTAATTTCAGAAGCAACACTAGATGGTTTATTATTAGGCTTCATTTGTTGCTCAAATTCTTTTGCCACAATCTGATTTTCACTCTTATTCTTCTCCTGTTGTGCTTTATTAGCTCTATTAATATCATCTTTCAAAATGGAATCAGGAGTCATAGGAAGCAAAGTAATATTTTTATCCTTATGAACAAGAGTATAATGATTGTTTCTACCATGGTGTACAGAATTTTTATCAAATTGCCATGGTCTACGAAGTAATAAGGAACATGCTTGCATAGGTACCACATCACAATCAACATAATCACCATATGTCGAGATACTAAAATGCACACGAACAGTACGTGTTACCTTAACCTTGCCGCTGTTGTTGAACCATTGGATGTAGTAAGGATGTGGATGTGGTCTTGTGGTGAGAGAAAGCTTCTCCACCATCTCCATGCTAGCCAAGTTGTTGTAGCTCCCTCCGTCTATTATGACGCGCACAGAACGTTCCTTCACAACTCCCTTGGTATGGAACAAATTGTGCCTCTGATTTTGCTCAGCTTGTGTGACCTGCACACTCAAAACACGTTGAGCAACTAAACATTCATACCTGTCAGCGTCTTCAGGAGCCATGTATTGCGTCTCATGATCAGAATCATCTGCACCATGTTCTTCACGTGTAATAAGAGCCAATGTCTCCTCATCATAGTCACTAGCGGACTCATATCCACCATCCGCGGTAGCAATCATCACACGCGGAGATTTGCATTCTCTCGCATAATGACCTCCTCCCTTACAACGACGACAAATAATATCACTTGTGTGCCCTATTGATGCCATGGAAGAAGAAGAACGCTGTGCAGGCCCCGCAGGTGCGCTCTTGGCAGATAATGGTGGTTGTGCCTGTTTTCTTGTATCACGGCTGGAGGTGGCACCGGATGGAGGTGCTGGTGCAGTTGAAGTAGAAGATGCACGTGGTGTCCATGATGAAGGTCGGCCTGCAGAAAAGTTAGTTCGCCCCAATGCTTGTCGATCCTGCACTTCACGTTCAGCTTTACAAGCAAGATGGAATAAACGAGTGATATTAGTATACTCCTTATAGTCTAGAATGGTCTGAATCTCTCTATTTAATCCACCCAGAAAACGTGCAAGCATAGCTTCATTCTCCTCAACAATACCACATCTAATCATGCCAGTTTGTAATTCCTGATAATATTCTTCTACAGAATTGTTCCCTTGTCTTAAACGCTGCAATTTTTGAAGCAATTCACGTTGATAATATGGTGGAACCCAACGCGTACGCATAGCAGTTTTCAAAGCAGCCCAAGTAGTTGGAATAGGATATAATCTACAATGTTCAGACCACCATACACATGCAAAACTAGTGAAAGCACAAACGGCAGCAGCAACTCGTCTCTCCTCAGGATATTGTAAACATGTAAATCGTTGTTCAGTTTCTAACTCCCAAGTAAGATATATATGAGGAACATATCTACCCTCAAATGGTGGAATATTCAATTTCAGTTTAGGAATATGGACATCATCTCGTACCTGAGGTGGTGGTGCAGGCCTACCATTACGAATATATACCTGAGGTCGACCTGCTGGTGGTGGTACAGGTGGCTGCACGTAGTGTTGATTTTGATCAACCTCATCCTCATAGTCTCCCACATAATCATCCTCCTCCGCATCAGCAGCAGGAGCCACAGAAGTATCAACAGCAGCACCAACAGTTTGGCCAAACGCAAGAGGAACACGGCTTGCTCGGCGGAGGTCTGCTTCGCGACGTGGAGGTAGTCGTTGTTGTTGTTGTTGTTGTTGGAGAGGTGCGTTAGCTGCAGCGGGTGGTGGTGGTGGAAGACGCGCGAGCAATTCATTAAACTTGTTATCGAGCTTTGTTTCGAACGTCTTCTCAAAGCCAGTGATCTTGTCCATGGCCTCTTCAAAATTGTTCAGCACATCTTGCACCTGTTCAGTCATCATTTGCTGAAACTTATCATGAAGCTCCTTGTTCGATAAATTCTCCCAGTCAATCTCGTCGGCTTGTGATCCTGGCATGGTTAGCAGTAATAGAAACACACAAGAATATGATCCTATAGACTACGAACAAGTGGTGGTGGTGGGTGTCACAAATCCGTCAAGCAAATCTCAAATTCTTACCAGTTCTTACCCAGCAGCAGGCGGTGATCGGCAACCGTTGTAGTCAAAAACTCTCAAAGCTTGGATAGAGCGATTACCAGGGAGAGTCAAACGCACGACGTAGATGTATGTGGAGCTGGGAAGGCTTATAATATGGTAGCAAAAAGGGTCAGCAATAATCAATTCAGAGATGCAAAGTTGAATAAACGCTCAACGACGGTACTGTGCTGGTCCTAGGCTAGACTGTGCTAGAGACGCGAGCCTAGAACACTAACAAAATCACGGCGCGGCACGTAAACAAGGGAAAAGCACACTCTGGAATTTTTTTTTTCGCTCTTTTTTTTTTTTGCGCTGCTTTTTTTTTTGCGAAAAATCACTATAATGGCGAGTGTCTCAAAACTCTTCTTAGCTCAAACTGACAGGATGGGCACGAAATTTTTTTGACCAAATTTTTTTTTGACTGCCCGGACCCAAAAACTGGAAACGGGTCAAAAAAAACTTCCTATAGTGGCACCTGTCTCAAAACACTCAGAAACACCTAAAAATAGGATAGCCAGAATTTTTTTCGAAAAATGCGTTTTTGAAAAATTTTGGGCCTAAACGGAGCGTGGCTACCCGACTCTTTTTTTTTTCCGAAACCTACTCCGGCAAGGAAACACGAATCGGAATCTGGATGGATCCCGAAAACAAACCTAATAAGCAAAGAACTCGGATTGGTGGTGGATATATGGTGGTGGTATATGGCAGCGGTGGTGGTAGCGGTGGTAATATATGGATATGGATCGGTGGTGGTATATGGACACGGATTGGTGGTGGTATATGGATACGGATTCGGAGCGGTGGTGGTAGATGGCAGGGGCGATGATGATGGTGCGGCGGCGGCGTGACAACTTATGACCAGAACTCGAAACTCTAAAAGACTAGACTCTAAGACCAGCAACTAGACACGACGATGCAACAGCAAATTCAACAAAGCAAAACCCTAAAAAGATTATGCAAAGGCTCAGATTGGTTCGGATATGATGAACTAACCCTAAATTTTTTTGTGGCTTTTTCGTGGACTGTAGGTATGAAGAACAGACTCGATCTAAACTACGAAAAACTGTAAAATCTCACCGAGCAACCTGGAAATCTGATACCACTTGATAGAGGCAAAGGTGTCCCGTCTTTCGATGAGATGGAGGATTTCGCTTTGGTGGAAGTCGACTTTGACGATCCGACTACGAACGTGCGAGGACGTCGCGCCTTAGCAATCGCTAAACCAACTCCGAGAGGTTATTGACCACGCCGGAGCACGATCAACCTGACCACGAGGGTCTGTTTCCTGCGAGCAAACGAAGAACAAGCAAGAAACTGAGATTGCAATCTGGATATTGCGAATATAAGATGAAAGCTTTATTGATCAAGGTGGGGTTCTGTGACGCCTTTGTCTGGTCGTTGAACACAAACGAAGTACGCGAAGTTGCAGCTATGGCGAACTTTTAATCTAAACAAAACCCAAAGTCTAAACGATGCCCTAAGGGCTGTATATATGGAGGAAGAGGGGGGAATTTCGTGGCCGTTGGTGGAGGAGTCCGAAATCAACCCTATCTCTTGTTTCCCCACACATACGGACTCTAAAAATAGCCTATACTTATGTATTTCGAAATTACATGGGCCTGGCCCAATAATAAGGTGACGCAGCACCTAAAATAGCCTCAGGACGAAATTTATGAAGTGGCATCTTGTATATTTCGTCCAAGGCTTCATGCACCCATTATGGTGGCTTCAAAGTCCTGAAATCATCACTTGTAACTCCATTCTTGTTCCCCTTGCGCATGCCATCATCTCCATGCTTGTTCTTGCTCCAATGTTCATCCTTCTCCAAGCTAGGCCCTTCATTTGTAAGCAAAACAAATGTATCCAATTTAGGCAGCATCATATTCTCATGAACATTAGAATCATTACCAAGAAACGAAAGTACCTGGTAATTTAGTTGGCGTGCACGAGCTCTAGTAATTGGTCCAGTATGTATAGCAGCAGGGGCTGTGGGTGTAACAATTGTATTGATGTCCTCATCAATACACATGCAAAACTAGTGAAAGTACAAACAGCAGCAGCAACTCGTCTCTCCTCAGGATATTGTAAACATGTAAATCGTTGTTCAGTTTCTAACTCCCAAGTAAGATATATATCAGGAACATATCTACCCTCAAATGGTGGAATATTCAATTTCAGTTTAGGAATATGGACATCATCTCGTACCTGAGGTGGTGGTGCAGGCCTACCATTACGAATATATACCTGAGGTCGACCTGCTGGTGGTGGTGCTGGTGGCTGCTCGTAGATCTGATTTTGATCAACCTCATCCTCATAATCGCCCGCATACTCATCATCCTCCTGGGTACCAGCAACAGCAGTAGCAGGAGCCACAGAAGTATCAACAGCAGCACCAACAGTTTGGCCAAACGCAAGAGGAACACGACTTGCTCGGCGGAGGTCTGCTTCGCGACGTGGAGGTAGTCGTTGTTGTTGTTGTTGGAGAGGTGCGTTAGGTGCAGCGGGTGGTGGTGGTGGAAGACGCGCGAGCAATTCATTAAACTTGTTATCGAGCTTTGTTTCGAACGTCTTCTCAAGGCCAGTGATCTTCTCCATGGCCTCTTCAAAATTGTTCAGCACATCTTGCACCTGTTCAGTCATCATTTGCTGAAACTTATCATGAAGCTCCTTGTTCGATAAATTCTCCCAGTCAATCTCGTCGGCTTGTGATCCTGGCATGGTTAGCAGCAATAGAAACACACAAGAATATGATCCTACAGACTACGAACAAGTGGTGGTGGTGGGTGTCACAAATCCGTCAAGCAAATCTCAAATTCTTACCAGTTCTTACCCAGCAGCAGGCGGTGATCGGCAACCGTTGTAGTCAAAAACTCTCAAAGCTTGGATAGAGCGATGACCAGGGAGAGTCAAACGCACGACGTAGATGTATGTGGAGCTGGGAAGGCTTATACTATGGTAGCAAAAAGGGTCAGCAATAATCAATTCAGAGATGCAAAGTTGAATAAACGCTCAACGACGGTACTGTGCTGGTCCTAGGCTAGACTGTGCTAGAGACGCGAGCCTAGAACACCAACAAAATCACGGCGCGGCACGTAAACAAGGGAAAAGCACACTCTGAATTTTCTTTTTCGCTCTTTTTTTTTTGCGCTCTTTTTTTTGCGCTGCTTTTTTTTTTTTGCGAAAAATCACTATAATGGCGAGTGTCTCAAAACTCTTCCTAGCTCAAACTGACAGGATGGGCACGAAATTTTTCGACCAATTTTTTTTTTTCGACTGCCCGGACCCAAAAACTGGAAACGGGTCAAAAAAAACTTCCTATAATGGCACCTGTCTCAAAACACTCAGAAACACCTAAAAATAGGATAGCCAGAAATTTTTTCGAAAAATGCGTTTTCGAAAAATTTTGGGCCTAAACGGAGCGTGGCTACCCGACTCTTTTTTTTTTTCCGAAACCTACTCCGGCAAGGAAACACGAATCGGAATCTGGATGGATCCCGAAAACAAACCTAATATGACAAGAACTCGGATTGGTGGTGGATATATGGTGGTAGATGGCAGCGGTGGTGGTATATGACAGCTGTGGTGGTATATGGATACGGATTCGAAGCGGTGGCGGATAAGCGGTGGTGGTAGATGGCAGGGGTGATGATGATGGTGCGGCGGCGGCGTGACAACTTATGACCAGAACTCGAAACTCTAAAAGACTAGACTCTAAGACCAGCAACTAGACACGACGATGCAACCGCAAATTCAACAAAGCAAAACCCTAAAAAGATTATGCAAAGGCTCAGATTGGTTCGGATATGATGAACTAACCCTAATTTTTTTTGGCTTTTTCGTGGACTGTTGGTATGAAGAACAGACTCGATCTAAACTACGAAAAACTGTAAAATCTCACCGAGCAACCTGGAAATCTGATACCACTTGATAGAGGCGGAGGTGTCCCGTCTTTCGATGAGATGATGGATATCGCTTTGGTGGAAGTCGACTTTGACGATCCGACTACGAACGTGCGAGGACGTCGCGCCTTAGCAATCGCTAAACCAACTCCGAGAGGTTATTGACCACGCCGGAGCACGATCAACCTGACCACGAGGGTCTGTTTCCTGCGAGCAAACGAAGAACAAGCAAGAAACTAAGATTGCAATCTGGATATTGCGAATATAAGATGAAAGCTTTATTGATCAAGGTGGGGTTCTGTGACGCCTTTGTCTGGTCGTTGAACACAAACGAAGTACGCGAAGTTGCAGCTATGGCGAACTTTTAATCTAAACAAAACCCAAAGT
The DNA here is from genome assembly GCF_002162155.2 of Triticum dicoccoides. Classification (NCBI taxonomy): domain Eukaryota; kingdom Viridiplantae; phylum Streptophyta; class Magnoliopsida; order Poales; family Poaceae; genus Triticum; species Triticum dicoccoides. Next base: position 370,499,328 of record NC_041383.1, read on the forward strand.
CTAAACGATGCTCTAAGGGCTGTATATATGGAGGAAGAGGGGGGAATTTCGTGGCCCTTGGTGGAGGGGTCCGAAATCAACCCTATCTCTTGTTTCCCCACACATACGGACTCTAAAAATAGCCTATACTTATGTATTTCGAAATTACATGGGCCTGGCCCAATAATAAGGTGACGCAGCACCTAAAATAGCCTCGGGACGAAATTTATGAAGTGTCATCTTGTATATTTCGTCCAAGGCTTCATGCACCCATTATGGTGGCTTCAAAGTCCTGAAATCATCACTTGTAACTCCGTTCTTGTTTCCCTTGCGCATGCCATCATCTCCATGCTTGTTCTTGCTCCAATGTTCATCCTTCTCCAAGCTAGGCCCTTCATTTGTAAGCAAAACAAATGTATCCAATTTAGGCAGCATCATATTCTCATGAACATTAGAATCATTACCAAGAAACGAAAGTACCTGGTAATTTAGTTGGCGTGCACGAGCTCTAGTAATTGGTCCAGTATGTATAGCAGCAGGGGCTGTGGGTGTAACAATTGTATTGATGTCCTCATCAATACGCTAGTGCACCAACCTATAAGAGAAACGAGTCGTCTTGCTATCCCAAGTATGCTTATGTATGTAGTAACCAAGATGATGTAGCTATGCTATGAGGCTCGATGCTATTGCTTATAAGCTCTTTGCTTCTCTTCTCTTTTGCTTAAAAGCTTTTGTTCTTTTTTTACTATGCCACAATGCTTGATATGCGAGCCACAACACGAGATTACAAGTAGTATATGCACGGGAGAGACGTAACACTAATGGTGCACTAAGGCGTGGCCCGACAATACTCGACAAGCTTGTCTTGATGGGTAAGCTACGCAAAAGAGGCTCGAAGCTATCAAGGTAAAGGCAAGGGTAATACAATGGTGTCGTCGAGGTTACCGTCCTTGCTTATGGTTGTTATGAAGATGGAGCGGTCGAAGCCGTGATGAGGACATCAATACCATTGTTACACCCACAACCCCTACTGCTACATATACTGGACCAATTACTAGAGCTCGCGCACGCCAATTAAATTATCAGGTACTTCCGTTTCTTGGTAATGATTCTAATGTTCATGAGAATATGATGTTGCCTAAAGTGGATACATTTGTTTTGCTGACAAATGAAGGGCCTGGCATGTATAAGAGGGATGAACACTAGAGCAAGAACAAGCATGGAGATGATGGCATGCGCAAGGGGAACAAGAACGGAGTTACAAGTGATGATTTCAGGACTTTGAAGCCACAATGATGAGTGCATGAATCCTTGGACAAAATATACAAGATGCCACTTCATAAATTTCGTCCAGAGGCGATTCTAAGTGTTGCATCACCTTTTTATTGAGCCAGGCCCATGTAATTTCGAAATACATAAGTATAGGCTATTTTAGAGTCCGTATGTGTGGGGAAACAAGAGATAGGGTTGGTTTCGGACCCCTCCACCAAGGGCCACGAAATCCCCCCTATATATACCGCCCTTAGGGCACCGTTTAGACTTTGGGTTTTGTTTAGATTAAAAGTTCGCCATAGCTGCAACTTCGCGTACTTCGTTTGTGTTCAACGACCAGACTAAGACGTCACAGAACCCCATCTTGATCAACAAAGCTTTCATCTTATATTCGCAATATCCAGATTGCAATCTCAGTTTCTTGCTTGTTCTTCATTTGCTCGCAGGAAATAGACCCGCGTGGTCAGGTTGATCATGCTCCAGCGTGGTCAATAACCTCTCGGAGTTGGTTTAGCGATTGCTAAGGCGCGACGTCCTCACACGTACGTAGTCGTATCGTCAAAGTCTACACCTCCGAAACGATAATCACCATCTCATCAAAAGACGGGACACCTTTGCCTCTATCAAGTGGTATCAGATTTTCAGGTTGCTCGGCGAGATTTTAAAGTTTTTTATAGTTTAGATGGAGTTTGTTCTTCATACCTACAGTCCACGAAAAAAAAATTAGGGTTAGTTCATCATATCCGAACCAATCTAAGCCTTTGCATATTCTTTTTAGTGTTTTGCATTGTTGAATTTGCGGTTGCATTGTCGTGTCTAGTTGCTGGTCTTAGTGTCTAGTCCTTTAGAGTTTTGAGTTATGTTCACAAGTTGTCATGCCGCCGCCGCATCACCGTCATCAGCACTGCCATATACCACATATTCACCGCCATCACGATAATCCGAGTCCACCTCCATCAGAGATTCGCCACCAGTCTGTGTTCCACCGTGATAGAGGCAAAGGTGTCCCGTCTTTCGATGAGATGGTGGATATCGCTTTGGTGGCAGTCGACTTTGACGATCCGACTACGAACGTGCGAGGACGTCGCGCCTTAGCAATCGCTAAACCAACTCCGAGAGGTTGTTGACCACGCCGGAGCACGATCAACCTGACCACGAGGGTCTGTTTCCTGCGAGCAAACGAAGAACAAGCAAGAAACTGAGATTGCAATCTGGATATTGCGAATATAAGATGAAAGCTTTATTGATCAAGGTGGGGTTCTGTGACGCCTTTGTCTGGTCGTTGAACACAAATGAAGTACGCGAAGTTGCAGCTATGGCGAACTGTTAATCTAAACAAAACCCAAAGTCTAAACGGTGCCCTAAGGGCTGTATATATGGAGGAAGAGAGGGGGAATTTCGTGGCCCTTGGTGGAGGGGTCCGAAATCAACCCTATCTCTTGTTTCCCCACACATACGGACTCTAAAAATAGCCTATACCTATGTATTTCGAAATTACATGGGCCTGGCCCAATAAAAAGGTGACGCAGCACCTATAATAGCCTCGGGACGAAATTTATGAAGTGGCATCTTGTATATTTCGTCCAAGGCTTCATGCACCCATTATGGTGGCTTCAAAGTCCTGAAATCATCACTTGTAACTCCGTTCTTGTTCCCCTTGCGCATGGCATCATCTCCATGCTTGTTCTTGCTCCAATGTTCATCCTTCTCCAAGCTAGGCCCTTCATTTGTAAGCAAAACAAATGTATCCAATTTAGGCAGCATCATATTCTCATGAACATTAGAATCATTACCAAGAAACGAAAGTACCTGATAATTTAATTGGCGTGCGCGAGCTCTAGTAATTGGTCCCGTATATGTAGCAGTAGGAGCTGTGGGTGTAACAATGGTATTGATGTCCTCATCATCCTCCCCTTTTTGAAATGAAGTCGTCCTCGACGGAAACTCATCTTCCTCACCCAAATAAGGCTTCAAATCTACAATGTTAAAAGTGGGACTAACCCCAAAATCTGCAGGCAGCTCAAGTTTATATGCATTATCATTTATTTTCTCTAACACCTTAAAGGGACCATCAGCACGTGGCATTAGCTTTGATTTGCGCAAATCAGGAAATCTATCTTTACGCAAATGTAACCAAACAAGATCTCCAGGTGCAAACACAACATGTTTTCTACCCTTATCTTCAGCAAGTTTATATTTAGCATTCATACGCTCAATGTTTTCCTTAGTTAACTCATGCATTTTTAAAATCAATTCAGCACGTTGTTTAGCATCAAAATTAACCTTCTCCGAAGATGGAAGAGGCAACAAATCAATAGGTGCACGAGGTAGGAAACCATACACAACTTCAAAAGTGCACATCTTAGTAGTAGAATGCAATGAACGATTATAAGCAAATTCAATATGAGGCAAGCATTCCTCCCACATTTTCTTATTATTCTTCAAAACAGCCTTAAGCATAGTAGACAACGTTCTATTGACTACTTCAGTTTGTCCATCAGTTTGGGGGTGACAAGTAGTACTAAAAAGCAGTTTAGTCCCCAACTTAGCCCATAAACATCTCCAAAAGTGGCTAAGAAATTTAGTATCACGATCTGAAACAATAGTATTTGGCACGCCATGCAAGCGAATAATTTCACGAAAGAACAAATCAGCAACATTAACAACATCATCGCTTTTATGACATGGTATAAAGTGTGCCATTTTCGAGAATCTATCCACGACAACAAATATGCTATCCCTCCCCTTCTTTGTTCGAGGTAAACCTAAAACAAAGTCCATAGATATATCCTCCCAAGGAACACTAGGTACAGGCAAAGGCATATATAAACCATGAGGATTGAGTCGTGACTTAGCTTTTTGACATGTAGTGCATCGAGCAATAAAACGCTCAACATCCCGTCTCATCTTTGGCCAAAAGAAATGTGTAGCAAGTACGTCCTCCATCTTCTTCACGCCAAAGTGTCCCATTAATCCTCCTCCATGCGCCTCCTGCAACAACAAAAGACGAACGGAGCTAGCTGGAATGCATAGCTTGTTAGCACGAAACACAAATCCATCGTTAACGACAAACTTGTTCCCCATTCTTCCTTCTTTACAATTCTGCATTACATCTTTAAAATCAGCATCATGCACATATTGATCTTTGATGGTCTCCAAACCAAATATTTTGAAGTCAAGTTGTGAAAGCATAGTATAGCGACGAGACAATGCATCAGCAATAACATTTTCTTTTCCCTTCTTGTGTTTAATGACATAAGGGAAAGTCTCAATGAATTCAACCCATTTAGCATGTCTACGATTCAGTTTAGCTTGACTTTTAATATGTTTCAAAGATTCATGATCAGAATGTATAACAAATTCTTTGGGCCATAAATAATGTTGCCATGTTTCTAAAGTCCGAACAAGAGCATATAATTCTTTATCATAAGTAGAATAATTCAGACTAGGCCCACTCAATTTTTCAGAAAAGTATGCAACAGGTTTGCCATCTTGTAATAACACACCTCCTAATCCAATTCCACTAGCATCACATTCAATGATGAGGACATGACTACCTTGGATATGACCAAAAATATTGCATATATGCATATTTGTCAGGTGATTTCTAGTGCAAACTATTCAATAATCTATTTATGTTATCCAGAACAAAAATACTTCACACACTTTTGTGTTTTGTCTAATTGCAGGTGTATGGGACATTTGTACAATCCACATATGAAGATAAGGAAGAAAGAGATGTTTATTTGCTGTCCAAAAAGTTCTCTCACGTCACTTTTGGCCCAAGAGAAGATAGAGTCCAAGTCTCTCACGTTCTGGATTCAGATTCGGACTGCACAGACATACCTGACTCAAAACGCACACAAGTTTTTCATACGGACTCCGAATTGGGTGATTCTTTTCTTGTTGGAAACTAGATTTCGTGCACTTTCCAACCCAGTTGGAATCACCTTCAAATTCGTCCGGAGCGTTGAGTTGTGGACGAAACAATCTGATGCTGCAGCAGAATCCGAGTCAAACTACAAGTCCAAAGGTGTTACATCACCTCCACTTGGGCCCATTGGCCTTGTACGACCTAGATTTAGTTTTAGGCTGCCTTGGGACGTCCTCCCACCTCCTTGGCCGCCACCCCTTGCTCCTACATAAGTAGATCCATCTAGTAGCTTTTCCTTGGGATTTGTTTAGTTAAAAGTTAGCCATTGCAACTTCGTGTACTTCGTTTGTGTCCAACGACCAGACCAAGACCGCTTCCGGATCCCCACCATTATCAATACCTCATATATATTTGCAATATTCAGATTGCTTTATCATATTCTTGCTTGTTCTTCGATTGCTTGCAGGAATAGACCTTCGTGGTCAGGCTGACCGTGCTTTCGGCATCGTCAGTAACCTCAGGAGATTGGTTTAGCGATTGCTAAGGCGCAACGTCGTGCACGTTTGTAGTCGGATCGTCAAAGTCGTCTGCACCAAATCGATAGTTATCATCTCATCGAAAGATCGGGACACCCCCGCCTCTATCAAGCAAGTACGTCCTCCATCTTCTTCACGCCAAAGTGTCCCATTAATCCTCCTCCATGCGCCTCCTGCAACAACAGAAGACGAACGGAGCTAGCTGGAATGCATAGCTTGTTAGCACGAAACACAAATCCATCGTTAACGACGAACTTGTTCCACATTCTTCCTTCTTTACAATTCTGCATTACATCTTTAAAATCAGCATCATGCACATATTGATCTTTGATGGTCTCCAAACCAAATATTTTGAAGTCAAGTTGTGAAAGCATAGTATAGCGGCGAGACAATGCATCAACAATAACATTTTCTTTTCCCTTCTTGTGTTTAATGACATAAGGAAAAGTCTCAATGAATTCAACCCATTTAGCATGTCTACGATTCAGTTTAGCTTGACTTTTAATATGTTTCAAAGATTCATGATCAGAATGTATAACAAATTCTTTGGGCCATAAATAATGTTGCCATGTTTCTAAAGTCCGAACAAGAGCATATAATTCTTTATCATAAGTAGAATAATTCAGACTAGGCCCACTCAATTTTTCAGAAAAGTATGCAATAGGTTTGCCATCTTGTAATAACACACCTCCTAATCCAATTCCACTAGCATCACATTCAAGCTCAAAAGTCTTATTAAAATCAGGAAGTTGGAGTAAACGAGCATGTGTCAACTTATCTTTCAATACCGTGAAGGCTTCTTCCTGTGCGGTACCCCAAAGAAAAGGCACATCTTTCTTTGTAAGCTCATTGAGAGGTGCAACAATGGTGCTGAAATCTCTCACAAAACGCCTATAGAATCCAGCGAGGCCAAGAAAACTCCTCACTTGTGTGACCGTTTTGGGCTGCGACCAACTCTCAATAGCTTCAATCTTGGCTTTATCAACTTCAATTCCCTGTGGAGTAACAACATAGCCAAGAAAAGATACTCGGTCGGTGCAAAAGGTGCACTTCCCAAGGTTACCAAACAAACGTGCATCACGTAGAGCAATAAAAACAGCACGTAAATGTTCCAAATGTTCTTCCAAAGATCTGCTATAAATCAATATGTCATCAAATTAAACTACCACAAATCGTCTAATGAAAGCACGTAAAACTTCGTTCATTAATCTCATGAAAGTACTAGGTGCATTAGTTAACCCAAAAGGCATGACTAACCACTCATATAATCCAAACTTAGTTTTAAATGCTGTTTTCCATTCATCTCCCAATTTCATACGAATTTGATGGTAGCCACTACGCAAATCAACTTTGGAGAATATTGTAGAGCCACTCAATTCATCAAGCATATCATCTAGCCTAGGAATAGGATGACGATAACGAATAGTAATATTATTAATGCCTCTACAATCAACACACATACGTGATGTACCATCCTTTTTCGGCACTAGAATAATAGGAACAGCACAAGGACTAAGGGATTCGCGTATATAACCTTTGTCGAGAAGCTCTTGTACTTGACGCATAATCTCCTTCGTCTCCTCTGGATTGGTACGGTATGGTGCACGGTTTGGCAGCGAAGCACCGGGAATTAAGCCAATCTGATGCTCAATCCCTCGAATAGGCGGTAATCCCGGTGGCACGTCTTGTGGAAAAACGTCAGCGAACTCCTGCAAAATGTTAGTGACAGCAGGAGGCAAAGAGGAAGGCACGTCCTCGAATGAAAATAATGCCTCTTTGCACACAAAAGCATAACAAACAGATTTGCTGAAATCTAGCTCATCAATATCAGATTTGGTGGCAAACAAACATGCACTTTTCAATTTAATTTCAGAAGCAACACTAGATGGTTTATTATTAGGCTTCTTTTGTTGCTCAAATTGTTTTGCCACAATCTGATTTTCACTCTTATTCTTCTCCTGTTTTGCTTTATTAGCTCTATTAATATCATCTTTCAAAATGGAATCAGGAGTCATAGGAAGCAAAGTAATATTTTTATCCTTATGAACAAGAGTATAGTGATTGTTTCTACCATCGTGTACAGAATTTTTATCAAATTGCCCTGGTCTACCAAGTAATAAGGAACATGCATGCATAGGTACCACATCACAATCAACATAATCAGCATATATAGAGATACTAAAATGCACACGAACAGTACGTGTTACTTTAACCTTGCCGCTGTTGTTGAACCATTGGATGTAGTAAGGATGTGGATGTGGTCTTGTGGTGAGAGAAAGCTTCTCCACCATCTCCATGCTATCCAAGTTGTTCCAGCTCCCTCCGTCTATTATGACGCACACAGAACGTTCCTTCACAACTCCCTTGGTATGGAACAAATTGTGCCTCTGATTTTGCTCAGCTTGTGTGACCTGCACACTCAAAACACGTTGAGCAACTAAACATTCATACCTGTCAGCGTCTTCAGGAGCCATGTATTGCGTCTCATGATCAGAATCATCTCCACCATGTTCTTCACGTGTAATAAGAGCCAATGTCTCCTCATCATAGTCACTAGCGGACTCATATCCACCATCCGCGGTAGCAATCATCACACGCGGAGATTTGCATTCTCGCATAATGACCTCCTCCCTTACAACGACGACAAATAATATCACTTGTGTGCCCTGTTGATGCCCTGGAAGAAGAAGAACTCTGTGCAGGCCCGGCAGGTGCGCTCTTGGCAGATAATGGTGGTTGTTCCTGTTTTCTTGTATCACGGCTGTAGGAGGCACCTGATTGAGGTGCTGGTGCAGTTGAAGTAGAAGATGCACGCGGCGTCCATGAGGAAGGTCGGCCTGCAGAAAAGTTAGTTCGCGCCAATGCTTGTCGATCCTGCACTTCACGTTCAGCTTTATAAGCAAGATGGAATAAACGAGTGATATTAGTATACTCCTTATAGTCTAGAATGGTCTGAATCTCTCTATTTAATCCACCCAGAAAACGTGCAAGCATAGCTTCATTCTCCTCAATAATACCACATCGAATCATGCCAGTTTGTAATTCCTGATAATATTCTTCTACAGAATTTTTTCCTTGTCTTAAACGCTGCAATTTTTGAAGCAATTCACGTTGATAATATGGTGGAACCCAACGCGTACGCATAGCGGTTTGCAAAGCAGCCCAAGTTGATAGGGGCGGGGTGTCCCGATCTTTCGATGAGATGATAATTATCAATTTGGTGGAGACGACTTTGACGATCCGACTACAAACGTGCAACGACGTTGTGCCTTAGCAATCGCTAAACCAACTCCGAGAGGTTATTGACCACGCCGGAGCACGATCAACCTGACCACGAAGGTCTATTCCTGCAAGCAATCGAAGAACAAGCAAGAATATGATAAAAGCAATCTGAATATCGCGAATATGTATGAAGTATTGATAATGGTGGGGATCCGAAAAGTGGTCTTGGTCTGGTCGTTGGACACAAACGAAGCACACGAAGTTGCGATGGCTAACTTTTAACTAAACAAATCCCCAGGAAAAGCTACTAGATGGATCTACTTATATAGGAGCAAGGGGTGGCGGCCAAGGAGGTGGGAGGACGTCCCAAGGCAGCCTAAAACTAAATCTAGGTCGTACAAGGCCAATGGGCCCAAGTGGAGGTGATGTAACACCTTTGGACTTGTAGTTTGACTCGGATTCTGCTGCAGCATCAGATTGTTTTGTCCACAACTCAACACTCCAGATGAATTTGAAGGTGATTCCAATTGGGTTGGAAAGTGCACGAAATCTAGTTTCCAACAAAAAAATAATCACCCAATTCGGAGTCCGTATGAAAAACTTGTGTGCGTTTTGAGTCAGGTATGTCTGTGAAGTCCGAATCTGAATCCAGAACGTGAGAGACTTGGACTCTATCTTCTCTTGGGCCAAAAGTGACGTGAGAGAACTTTTTGGACAACAAATAAACATCTCTTTCTTCCTTATCTTTATATTTGGATTGTACAAATGTCCCATACACCTGCAATTAGACAAAACACAAAAGTGTTTGAAGTATTTTTGTTCTGGATAACATAAATAGATTATTGAATAGTTTGCACTAGAAATCACCTGACAAATATGCATATATGCTATATTTTTGGTCATATCCAAGGTAGTCATGTCCTCATCATCCTCCCCTTCTTGAAAATAAAGCCGTCCTCGGCGTTGCTTAATCTGAAATGTGGCTAACAAAAGAGACAAGGTGTACATGTTGTATATGTATATGTCATCCATTTTTACTTCCCTTGATTTTTGCATATATGACACATGAATAGATGAGTAACTTGCATAGTTCATAAAATCTAAAGCCAAAATATTAGCACAAGAAGTAGAAGGCATGAAAATATTGCAACTCAGTTTGCACATATAAGTGAAGCTCTTATTCATTTCAAAAGATTGACAATGTTCATCATTAAACCATCCCAACATTGGTGAATAAACCTTACTTGCATCAAATTTACATGCTACAACATGCTTAAATAAGCAAACATGCAATAAGTCATTCAACACAGAATCATCACCAAGATTAGAGGTCATATCAAAATGATTAAACATTGGTTCTTTTGCATCAATAGTTAATTCAATGGGTGCACTCAAAATTGTTGGTATTTCAGTTGTTTGATCACATGGCAAAGTCAAATTATCAATGTAGTCCTCTAAAATAGGTGGTGTGATCAAAGTAGTGGTTAGCTCATCAGATGGTGCATTCAAATTGACAAGGCATTCATCATTCTCATGTAGAGATGGAAGATCAGTACCTTTGTCATTACCTCTTATGATCAACTCAGATGATGTAGCCACTCTCGGGGGCGATGTGTCACATGGTGGAGGTGATGTAGTCCTGACAACAACGGATGTGGTTGTCATAGCATGCCTAGTAGTTGAAGGAACAATCATATCAACTCTTGGAATGTGCACCGTGCGCTTGTTCTCCTCGTGGCCAACACGTCGTTTTATTTCCTGTTCAGCTTTGCAAGCAAGATGAAACAAATGGTCCATAGGATAACACTCTTCATGAATTAGTATCTCTTGAATATCACGGTTTAATCCTCCCCAAAATCTATCCATAAAATCATCTTCACTTTCTTCTAAAGAGGAATGCAACAAGGTAGTTTGTAAATCATCATAATATTTTGTTACAGTTTCACTACCTTGTTTTAAGTGTTGCAACTTCTTAATCATGTCACGAGTATAATAAGCAGGGACGAAAGTATGTCGCATGGCAAGTTTCAAATCATCCCAAGTAGTAGGTATATAATCAGGATGTAACCGACAATATTCACTCCACCAAACCAAAGCATAACCAGTGAAAGAACCAACCGCAACCTTAACCTTTTTATGTTCATTGAAATTATGGGAAGCAAATATATTTTTTATGTCGAACTCCCATTCAATATATAAAGCAGGTTTAAAACGGCCATTAAATGGTGGTATAGATACATTAACCTGATCATGTGCATTTGGATGTTTGTGCACCTCTCGTGACGGTTGTGGTATTTGCAAAGGTGGTGGCACGTCTCCCGTGATCGACAAAGCCCATGAATTGACTCTGGATCCTGTCATGATTAGTAGAACAAGAAACAAAACCCAAAAATAATGTTCCTATAACTACTAGGATGTGGTGGTAAAATGCTCACAGTAAAGCAAATATCAATGTCTTACAAGTTCTTACCATGCAGCAGGCGGTGATCGGCAACCAGCGGTGTCAAGTAACTCCGAATATTGAGTAAAGCGATTGCCAGGGGAGCGTACGTATACACGGTGTAGAAATATGTGGAGCTGGGTTGGCTATATATGGTAGCAAAAGATTAGCAATAATCAATTTAAAGATGCAATGTTGAATAAACGCTCAACGACGGTACTGTGCTGGTCCTAGGCTAGACCGGACTAGAGACGCGAGCCTAGAACACTAATGAGGTCACGGCGTAGCACAACTAGCATCAATGAAGGATACTAAGTAGCTCTTGACAGGAAGATATAAGTGAAGATCACAACAGTAGTGAAGATAATGAGGTGAAACAACAGCCAAGCAGGATATATCAACAACTTTGTCTCCAACTTTCCTCTGAAAAAGTTTGTGCCGATTTTTTTGTTTTTTTTTCTTCTCTCTTTTTTTTCCTCACACTTTTTTTTCTTTCTCTCCTTTTTTTTTCTCTGACTTTTTTTCCTTTTTTTCTCTCGTTTTTTCTCTCTCTTTTTTTCTCCCTCTTTCCAAAACAAACTAGATAAGATGCAGATTGGATCAAGTGAAGATGTGAACGATCTCAACTATTATTATGACAATGAATGGTGGGTAGCACGTGGTGGAAATTGATGGATGGGTGGTGGACAGCGGAAGAGATAATGATGCAGCGGTGGCGTGACTAATGTGAACAGAATTCGAAACTCTAAACGAACTAGACACTAAGACCAGCAACTCGACACGACGATGCAATCGATAATTCAACTATGCAATCAATGAAAAGAAAATTGCAACGGCTCAGACTGGCTTGGACCAAGGATGAATAGATCTAACTCTTTTTTGTGGCTTTTTCTTGGACAATAGGTAAGAAAGTAAATCTAATCTAGGAAAACTGGAAATTCTCACCGAGCAACCTGAAAACTGATACCACTTGATAAAGGCGAGGGTCCCGATCTTTCGATGAGATGATAACTATCGATTTGGTGGAGACGACTTTGACGATCCGACTACAAACGTGCACGACGTTGCACCTTAGCAATCGCTAAACCAACTCCGAGAGGTTATTGACCACGCCGGAGCACAATCAACCTGACCACGAAGGTCTATTCCTGCAAGCAATCGAAGAACAAGCAAGAATATGATAAAAGCAATCTGAATATTGTGAGTATATATGAAGTATTGATAAAGGTGGGGATCCGTAAGCGGTCTTGGTCTGGTCGTTGGACACAAACGAAGTACACGAAGTTGCAATGGCTAACTTTTAACTAAACAAATCCCAAGGAAAAGCTACTAGATGGATCTACTTATATAGAAGCAAGGGGTGGCGGCCAAGGAGGTGGGAGGACGTCCCAAGGCAGCCTAAAACTAAATCTAGGTCGTACAAGGCCAATGGGCCCAAGTGGAGGTGATGTAACACCTTTGGACTTGTAGTTTGACTCGGATTCTGCTGCAGCATCAGATTGTTTCGTCCACAACTCAACGCTCCGGATGAATTTGAAGGTGATTCCAATTGGGTTGGAAAGTGCACGAAATCTAGTTTCCAACAAAAAAAGAATCACCCAATTCGGAGTCCGTATGAAAAACTTGTGTGCGTTTTGAGTCAGGTGTGTCTGTGCAGTCCGAATCTGAATCCAGAACGTGAGAGACTTGGACTCTATCTTCTCTTGGGCCAAAAGTGACGTGAGAGAACTTTTTGAACAGCAAATAAACATCTCTTTCTTCCTTATCTTCATATGTGGATTGTACAAATGTCCCATACACCTGCAATTAGACAAAACACAAAAGTGTGTGAAATATTTTTGTTCTGGATAACATAAATAGATTATTGAATAGTTTGCACTAGAAATCACCTGACAAATATGCATATATGCAATATTTTTGGTCATATCCAAGGTAGTCATGTCCTCATCATCCTCCCCTTCTTGAAAATAAAGCCGTCCTCGGCGTTGCTTAATCTGAAATGTGGCTAACAAAAGAGACAAGGTGTACATGTTGTATATGTATATGTCATCCATTTTTACTTCCCTTGATTTTTGCATATATGACACATGAATAGATGAGTAACTTGCATAGTTCATAAAATCTAAAGCCAAAAAATTAGCACAAGAAGTAGAAGGCATGAAAATATTGCAACTCAGTTTGCACATATAAGTGAAGCTCTTATTCATTTCAAAAGATTGACAATCTTCATCATTAAACCATCCCAACATTGGTGAATAAACCTTACTTGCATCAAATTTACATGCTACAACATGCTTAAATAAGCAAACATGCAATAAGTCATTCAACACAGAATCATCACCAAGATTAGAGGTCATATCAAAATGATTAAACATTGGTTCTTTTGCATCAATAGTTAATTCAATGGGTGCACTCAAAATTGTTGGTATTTCAGTTGTTTGATCACATGGCAAAGTCAAATTATCAACGTAGTCCTCTAAAATAGGTGGTGTGATCAAAGTAGTGGGTAGCTCATCAGATGGTGCATTAAAATTGACAAGGCATTCATCATTCTCATGTAGAGATGGAAGATCAGTACCTTTGTCATTACCTCTTATGATCAACTCAGATGATGTAGCCACTCTCGGGGGCGATGTGTCACATGGTGGAGGTGATGTAGTCCTGACAACAACGGATGTGGTTGTCATAGTATGCCTAGTAGTTGAAGGAACAATCATATCAACTCTTGGAATGTGCACCGTGCGCTTGTTCTCCTCGTGGCCAACACGTCGTTTTATTTCCTGTTCAGCTTTGCAAGCAAGACGAAACAAATGGTCCATAGGATAACACTCTTCATGAATTAGTATCTCTTGAATATCACGGTTTAATCCTCCCCAAAATCTATCCATAAAATCATCTTCACCTTCTTCTAAAGAGGAATGCAACAAGGTAGTTTGTAAATCATCATAATATTTTGTTACAGTTTCACTACCTTATTTTAAGTGTTGCAACTTCTTAATCATGTCACGAGTATAATAAGCAGGGACGAAAGTATGTCGCATGGCAAGTTTCAAATCATCCCAAGTAGTAGGTATATAATCAGGATGTAACCGACAATATTCACTCCACCAAACCAAAGCATAACCAGTGAAAGAACCAACCACAACCTTAACCTTTTTATGATCATCGAAATTATGGGAAGCAAATATATTTTTTATGTCGAACTCCCATTCAATATATAAAGCAGGTTTAAAACGGCCATTAAATGGTGGTATAGATACATTAACCTGATCATGTGCATTTGGATGTTTGTGCACCTCTCGTGACGGTTGTGGTATTTGCAAAGGTGGTGGCACGTCTCCCGCGATCGACAAAGCCCATGAATTGACTCTGGATCCTGTCATGATTAGTAGAACAAGAAACAAAACCCAAAAATAATGTTCCTATAACTACTAGGATGTGGTGGTAAAACGCTCACAGTAAAGCAAATATCAATGTCTTACAAGTTCTTACCATGCAGCAGGCGGTGATCGGCAACCAGCGGTGTCAAGTAACTCCGAATATTGAGTAAAGCGATTGCCAGGGGAGCGTACGTATACACGGTGTAGAAATATGTGGAGCTGGGTTGGCTATATATGGTAGCAAAAGATTAGCAATAATCAATTTAAAGATGCAATGTTGAATAAACGCTCAACGACGGTACTGTGCTGGTCCTAGGCTAGACCGGACTAGAGGCGCGAGCCTAGAACACTAACGAGGTCACGGCGTAGCACAACTAGCATCAATGAAGGATACTAAGTAGCTCTTGACAGCAAGATATAAGTGAAGATCACAACGACAGTGAAGATAATGATGAAAAACAACTGCCAAGCAGGATATACAACAACTCTCTCTCCAACTTTCCTCTTGAAAAGTTTGAGACAATTCTCTGATAAATTCTTTCAAAGAATGCTACTAATTTAAGCTTTCCAATGCAAAAAGAATCACTCAATTCCGAGTTGATATGAGGAGTCAAAGAATTCTAAAACTGGCCTGAAAAATTGGAACAAGCTGTGTGCACGAACTTCGGAGGGCAAAAAGACCTATTTAGAAGCCGATTTTGAGGTGTCAAATATTGAACTAGCTTCTGCAACTATTTAGATGCGGCTCGTCGCTATCTTCAATTTGAGTACTCACGGAGCCAAAACGGACTTCGTATGAGGAAGATACACCTGTTTTACTGAACAGTGCGCAAAACAGATTCCAATCTTTCGATGAGATGATAATTATCGATTTGGTGGAGACGACTTTGACGATCCGACTACAAACGTGCAACGACGTTGTGCCTTAGCAATCGCTAAACCAACTCCGAGAGGTTATTGACCACGCCGGAGCACGATCAACCTGACCACGAAGGTCTATTCCTGCAAGCAATCGAAGAACAAGCAAGAATATGATAAAAGCAATCTGAATATCGCGAATATGTATGAAGTATTGATAATGGTGGGGATCCGAAAAGTGGTCTTGGTCTGGTCGTTGGACACAAACGAAGCACACGAAGTTGCGATGGCTAACTTTTAACTAAACAAATCCCCAGGAAAAGCTACTAGATGGATCTACTTATATAGGAGCAAGGGGTGGCGGCCAAGGAGGTGGGAGGACGTCCCAAGGCAGCCTAAAACCAAATCTAGGTCGTACAAGGCCAATGGGCCCAAGTGGAGGTGATGTAACACCTTTGGACTTGTAGTTTGACTCGGATTCTGCTGCAGCATCAGATTGTTTTGTCCACAACTCAACGCTCCAGATGAATTTGAAGGTGATTCCAATTGGGTTGGAAAGTGCACGAAATCTAGTTTCCAACAAAAAAAGAATCACCCAATTCGGAGTCCGTATGAAAAACTTGTGTGCGTTTTGAGTCAGGTGTGTCTGTGCAGTCCGAATCTGAATCCAGAACGTGAGAGACTTGGACTCTATCTTCTCTTGGGCCAAAAGTGACGTGAGAGAACTTTTTGGACAGCAAATAAACATCTCTTTCTTCCTTATCTTCATATGTGGATTGTACAAATGTCCCATACACCTGCAATTAGACAAAACACAAAAGTGTTTGAAATATTTTTGTTCTGGATAACATAAATAGATTATTGAATAGTTTGCACTAGAAATCACCTGACAAATATGCATATATGCAATATTTTTAGTCATATCCAAGGTAGTCATGTCCTCATCACAAGTAGTTGGAATAGGATATAATCTACAATGTTCAGACCACCATACACATGCAAAACTAGTGAAAGCACAAACAGCAGCAGCAACTCGTCTCTCCTCAGGATATTGTAAACATGTAAATCCTTGTTCAGTTTCTAACTCCCAAGTAAGATATATATCAGGAACATATCTGCCCTCAAATGGTGGAATATTCAATTTCAGTTTAGGAATATGGACATCATCTCGTACCTGAGGAGGTGGTGCAGGCCTACCATTACGAATATATACCTGAGGTCGACCTGCTGGTGGTGGTACAGGTGGCTGCATGTAGTGCTGATTTTGATCAACCTCATCCTCATAATCTCCCACATAATCATCCTCCTCCGCATCAGCAGCAGGAGCCACAGAAGTATCAACAGCAGCACCAACAGTTTGGCCAAACGCAAGAGGAACACGGCTTGCTCGGCGGAGGTCTGTTTCGCGACGTGGAGGTAGTCGTTGTTGTTGTTGTTGGAGAGGTGCGTTAGGTGCAACAGGTGGTGGTGGTGGAAGACGTGCGAGCAATTCATTAAACTTGTTATCGAGCTTTGTTTCGAACGTCTTCTCAAGGCCAGTGATCTTCTCCATGGCCTCTTCAAAATTGTTCAACACATCTTGCACCTGTTCAGTCATCATTTGCTGAAACTTATCATGAAGATCCTTGTTCGATAAATTCTCCCAGTCAATCTCGTCGGCTTGTGATCCTGGCATGGTTAGCAGCAATAGAAACACACAAGAATATGATCCTACAGACTACGAACAAGTGGTGGTGGTGGGTGACACAAACCCGTCAAGCAAAACTCAAATTCTTACCAGTTCTTACCCAGCAGCAGGAGGTGATCGGCAACCGTTGTAGTCAAAACTCTCAAAGCTTGGATAGAGCGATTACCAGGGAGAGTCAAACGCACGATGTAGATGTATGTGGAGCTGGGAAGGCTTATAATATGGTAGCAAAAAGGGTCAGCAATAATCAATTCAGAGATGCAAAGTTGAATAAACGCTCAACGACGGTACTGTGCTGGTCCTAGGCTAGACTGTGCTAGAGACGTGAGCCTAGAACACCAACAAAATCACGGCGCGGCACGTAAACAAGGGAGGAGCACACTCTGAATTATTTTTTCTCTTTTTTTTGCACTTTTTTTCCTCTTTTTTTTTTGCTCCGCAACAATTTTTTTTCGAAAAAGTCTACAAATGGTCTAAAAACTGCCTAGCCAGAATTTTCCAGACTTAGTTTTTTTTTTAAATTGGAACTATTTTTCTTCTGCGGATGGCTCGGAAGTTGGGGAGTCCTTCTCTGTCACGACTCGGAGTATCGCGTGATCTGGAAATTGATAGAGGCAAAGGTGTCCCGTCTTTCGATGAGATGATGGATATCGCTTTGGTGGAAGTCGACTTTGACGATCCGACTACGAACGTGCGAGGACGTCGCGCCTTAGCAATCGCTAAACCAACTCCGAGAGGTTATTGGCCACGCCGGAGCACGATCAACCTGACCACGAGGATCTGTTTCCTGTGAGCAAACGAAGAACAAGCAAGAAACTAAGATTGCAATCTGGATATTGCGAATATAAGATGAAAGCTTTATTGATCAAGGTGGGGTTCTGTGACGCCTTTGTCTGGTCGTTGAACACAAACGAAGTACGCGAAGTTGCAGCTATGGCGAACTTTTAATCTAAACAAAACCCAAAGTCTAAACGATGCCCTAAGGGCTGTATATATGGAGGAAGAGGGGGGGAATTTCGTGGCCCTTGATGGAGGGTCCGAAATCAACCCCATCTCTTGTTTCCCCACACATACGGACTCTAAAAATAGCCTATACTTATGTATTTCGAAATTACATGGGCCTGGCCCAATAATAAGGTGACGCAGCACCTAAAATAGCCTCGGGACGAAATTTATGAAGTGGCATCTTGTATATTTCGTCCAAGGCTTCATGCACCCATTATGGTGGCTTCAAAGTCCTGAAATCATCACTTGTAACTCCGTTCTTGTTCCCCTTGCGCATGCCATCATCTCCATGCTTGTTCTTGCTCCAATGTTCATCCTTCTCCAAGCTAGGCCCTTCATTTGTAAGCAAAACAAATGTATCCAATTTAGGCAGCATCATATTCTCATGAACATTAGAATCATTACCAAGAAACGAAAGTACCTGGTAATTTAGTCGGCGTGCACGAGCTCTAGTAATTGGTCCAGTATGTATAGCAGCAGGGGCTGTGGGTGTAACAATTGTATTGATGTCCTCATCAGAAATCGAGAACAATGCAACAATTACTGGACTCGGACTAGAACTGGTGGCGGAGATGAATCTGGTGGAACTCGGACTGGTGGCGGAGATGAATCTGGTGGAACACGGACAGGTGGCGGATATATGTTGCAGGTGAACTCGGATTGGCGTGATGGCGGAGGATATGCGGTGGCGTATATGGATTCGGATTGGCGGTGAATATGTGGTGGTGGTATATGGCAACAGCGACGATGATGATGCGGTGGTGATATATGGCAGCGGTGACGTGACAACCTGTGAACAGAACTCGAAACTCTAAAAGACTAGACGCTAAGACCAGCAACTGGACACGATGATGCAACCGCAAATTCAACAAAGCAAATACAGAAAAGATTATGCAAGGCTCAGATTGGTTCGGATGGGATGAACTAACCCTAATTTTTTTTGGCTTTTTCGTGGACTATAGGTATGAAGAACAGACTCGATCTAAACTACGAAAAACTGTAAAATCTCACCGAGCAACCTAGAAATCTGATACCACTTGATAGAGGCAAAGGTGTCCCGTCTTTCGATGAGATGATGGATATCGCTTTGGTGGCAGTCGACTTTGATGATCCGACTACAAACGTGCGAGGACGTCGCGCCTTAGCAATCGCTAAACCAACTCCGAGAGGTTGTTGACCACGCCGGAGCACGATCAACCTGACCACGAGGGTCTGTTTCCTGCGAGCAAACGAAGAACAAGCAAGAAACTGAGATTGCAATTTGGATATTGCGAATATAAGATGAAAGCTTTATTGATCAAGGTGGGGTTCTGTGACGCCTTTGTCTGGTCGTTGAACACAAACGAAGTACGCGAAGTTGCAGCTATGGCGAACTGTTAATCTAAACAAAACCCAAAGTCTAAACGGTGCCCTAAGGGCTGTATATATGGAGGAAGGGAGGGGGAATTTCGTGGCCCTTGGTGGAGGGGTCCGAAATCAACCCTATCTCTTGTTTCCCCACACATACGGACTCTAAAAATAGCCTATACCTATGTATTTCGAAATTACATGGGCCTGGCCCAATAAAAAGGTGACGCAGCACCTATAATAGCCTCGGGACGAAATTTATGAAGTGGCATCTTGTATATTTCGTCCAAGGCTTCATGCACCCATTATGGTGGCTTCAAAGTCCTGAAATCATCACTTGTAACTCCGTTCTTGTTCCCCTTGCGCATGGCATCATCTCCATGCTTGTTCTTGCTCCAATGTTCATCCTTCTCCAAGCTAGGCCCTTCATTTGTAAGCAAAACAAATGTATCCAATTTAGGCAGCATCATATTCTCATGAACATTAGAATCATTACCAAGAAACAAAAGTACCTGATAATTTAATTGGCGTGCGCGAGCTCTAGTAATTGGTCCCGTATATGTAGCAGTAGGAGCTGTGGGTGTAACAATGATATTGATGTCCTCATCACACCGCCCTACATATATCTGCTACAAGTCCGAGTTTCCACAAGATTCATCTCCGCCACCAGTCCTAGTCCTAGTCTAGTATTTGTTCCTTTGTTTTTGAATTCTAGATCACGCTATACTACGAGTCGTGACCAAGTCGAACTCCCCAACTTCTGTGCCACCCGCAGTAGAAATATAGTTCCAAACTAAAAAAAAAACTAAGTCTGGAAAATTCTGGCTAGGCAGTTTTTAGACCATTTGTAAACTTTTTCGAAAAAAAACGTTGCGGAGCAAAAAAAAGAGGAAAAAAGCGAAAAAAAGAGATTTTTTTTCAGAGTGTGCTCCTCCCTTGATTACGTGCCGCGCCGTGATTTTGTTAGCATTCTGATTGAGGCAAAGGTGTCCCGTCTTTCGATGAGATGATGGATTTCGCTTTGGTGGAAGTCGACTTTGACGATCCGACTACGAACGTGCAAAGACGTTGCGCCTTAGCAATCGCTAAACCAACTCCGAGAGGTTATTGACCACACCGGAGCACGATCAACCTAACCACGAGGGTCTGTTTCCTGCGAGCAAACGAAGAACAATCAAGAAACTGAGATTGCAATCTAGATATTGCGAATATAAGATAAAAGCTTTATTGATCAAGGTGGGGTTCTGTGACGCCTTTGTCTGGTCGTTGAACACAAACGAAGTACGCGAAGTTGCAGCTATGGCGAACTTTAATCTAAACGAAACTCAAAGTCTAAACGGTGCCCTAAGGGTTGTATATATGGAGGAAGAGGGGGGGGGGGAATTTCGTGGCCCTTGGTGGAGGGGTCCGAAATCAACCCTATCTCTTGTTTCCCCACACATACGGACTCTAAAAATAGCCTATACTTATGTATTTCGAAATTACATGGGCCTGGCCCAATAAAAAGGTGACGCAACACCTATAATAGCCTCTGGACGAAATTTATGAAGTGACATCTTGTATATTTCGTCCAAGGCTTCATGCACTCAGTATGGTGGCTTCAAAGACCTGAAATCATCACTTGTAACTCCGTTCTTGTTCCCCTTGCGCATGCCATCATCTCCATGCTTGTTCTTGCTCCAATGTTCATCCTTATCCAAGCTAGGCCCTTCATTTGTAAGCAAAACAAATGTATCCAAGCAGCATCATATTCTCATGAACATTAGAATCATTACCAGGAAACAAAAGTACCTGGTAATTTAGTTAGCGTGCGCGAGCTCTACTAATTGGTCCAGTATGTATAGCAGCAGGGGCTGTGGGTGTAACAATGGTATTGATGTCCTCATCATCCTCCCTTCTTGAAATGAAGTCGTCCTCGATGGAAGCTCATCTTCCTCTCCCAAATAAGGCTTCAAATCTGCAATGTTAAAAGTGGGACTAACCCCAAAATCTACAGGCAGCTCAAGTTTATATGCATTATCATTTATTTTCTCTAACTCCTTAAAGGGACCATCAGCACGTGGCATGAGCTTTGATTTGCGCAAATCAGGAAATCTATCCTTACGCAAATGTAACCAAACAAGATCTCCAGGTGCAAACACAACATGTTTTCTACCCTTATCTCCAGCAAGTTTATATTTGGCATTCATACGCTCAATGTTTTCCTTAGTTAGCTCATGCATTTTTAAAATCGATTCAGCACGTTGTTTAGCATCAAAATTAACCTTCTCCAAAGATGGAAGAGGCAACAAATCAATAGGTGCATGAGGTAGGAAACCATACACAACTTCAAAAGGGCACATCTTAGTAGTAGAATGCAATGAACGATTATAAGCAAATTCAATATGAGGCAAGAATTCCTCCCACATTTTCTTATACTCTTCAAAACAGCCCTAAGCACAGTAGACAATGTCCTATTGACTACTTCAGTTTGTCTATCAGTTTGGGGGTGACAAGTAGT
The DNA here is from genome assembly GCF_002162155.2 of Triticum dicoccoides. Lineage (NCBI taxonomy): Eukaryota > Viridiplantae > Streptophyta > Magnoliopsida > Poales > Poaceae > Triticum > Triticum dicoccoides. The sequence continues at coordinate 370,521,428 of NC_041383.1, forward strand.
ACTAAAAAGCAGTTTAGTCCCCAACTTAGCCCATAAACATCTCCAAAAGTGGCTAAAAAATTTAGTACCACGATCTGAAACAATAGTATTTGGCACACCATGCAAGCGAATAATTTCAGGAAAGAACAAATCAGCAACATTAACAACATCATCGCTTTTATGACATGGTATAAAGTGTGCCATTTTCGAGAATCTATCCACGACAACAAATATGCTATCCCTCCCCTTCTTTGTTCGAGGTAAACCTAAAACAAAGTCCATAGATATATCCTCCCAAGGAACACTAGGTACAGGCAAAGGCATATATAAACCATGAGGATTGAGTCGTGACTTAGCTTTTTGACATGTAGTGCATCGAGCAATAAAACGCTCAACATCCCGTCTCATCTTTGGCCAAAAGAAATGTGTAGCAAGTACGTCCTCCGTCTTCTTCACGCCAAAGTGTCCCATTAATCCTCCTCCATGCGCCTCCTGCAACAACAAAAGACGAACGGAGCTAGCTGGAATGCATAGCTTGTTAGCACGAAACACAAATCCATCGTTAACGACGAACTTGTTCCACATTCTTCCTTCTTTACAATTCTGCATTACATCTTTAAAATCAGCATCATGCACATATTGATCTTTGATGGTCTCGAAACCAAATATTTTGAAGTCAAGTTGTGAAAGCATAGTATAGCGGCGAGACTATGCATCAGCAATAACATTTTCTTTTCCCTTCTTGTGTTTAATGACATAAGGAAAAGTCTCAATGAATTCAACCCATTTAGCATGTCTACGATTCAGTTTAGCTTGACTTTTAATATGTTTCAAATATTCATGATCAGAATGTATAACAAATTCTTTGGGCAATAAATAATGTTGCCATGTTTCTAAAGTCCGAACAAGAGCATATAATTCTTTGTCATAAGTAGAATAATTCAGACTAGGCCCACTCAATTTTTCAGAAAAGTATGCAACAGGTTTGCCATCTTGTAATAACACACCTCCTAATCCAATTCCACTAGCATCACATTCAAGCTCAAAAGTCTTATTAAAATCAGGAAGTTGGAGTAAACGAGCATGTGTCAACTTATCTTTCAATACCGTGAAGGCTTCTTCCTGTGCGGGACCCCAAAGAAAAGGCACATCTTTCTTTGTAAGCTCATTGAGAGGTGCAGCAATGGTGCTGAAATCTCTCACAAAACGCCTATAGAATCCAGCGAGGCCAAGAAAACTCCTCACTTGTGTGACCGTTTTGGGCTGCGGCCAACTCTCAATAGCTTCAATCTTGGCTTTATCAACTTCAATTCCCTATGGAGTAACAACATAGCCAAGAAAAGATACTCGGTCAGTGCAAAAGGTGCACTTCCCAAGGTTACCAAACAAACGTGCATCACGTAGAGCAATAAAAACAGCACGTAAATGTTCCAAATGTTCTTCCAAAGATCTGCTATAAATCAATATGTCATCAAAGTAAACTACCACAAATCGTCCAATGAAAGCATGTAAAACTTCGTTCATTAATCTCATGAAAGTACTAGGTGCATTAGTTAACCCAAAAGGCATGACTAACCACTCATATAATCCAAACTTAGTTTTAAATGCTGTTTTCCATTCATCTCCCAATTTCATACGAATTTTATGGTATCCACTACGCAAATCAACTTTGGAGAATATTGTAGAGCCACTCAATTCATCAAGCATATCATCTAGCCTAGGAATAGGATGACGATAACAAATAGTAATATTATTAATGATGAGGACATCAATACAATTGTTACACCCACAGCCCCTGCTGCTATACATACTGGACCAATTACTAGAGCTCGTGCACGCCAACTAAATTACCAGGTACTTTCGTTTCTTGGTAATGATTCTAATGTTCATGAGAATATGATGCTGCCTAAATTGGATACATTTGTTTTGCTTACAAATGAAGGGCCTAGCTTGGAGAAGGATGAACATTGGAGCAAGAACAAGCATGGAGATGATGGCATGCGCAAGGGGAACAAGAACGAAGTTACAAGTGATGATTTCAGGACTTTGAAGCCGCCATAATGGGTGCATGAAGCCTTGGACGAAATATACAAGATGCCACTTCATAAATTGCGTCCCGAGGCTATTTTAGGTGCTGCGTCACCTTATTATTGGGCCAGGCCCATGTAATTTCGAAATACATAAGTATAGGCTATTTTTAGAGTCCGTATGTGTGGGGAAACAAGAGATAGGGTTGATTTCGGACCCCTCCACCAAGGGCCACGAAATTGCCCCCTCTTCCTCCATATATACAGCCCTTAGGGCATCGTTTAGACTTTGGGTTTTGTTTAGATTAAAAGTTCGCCATAGCTGCAACTTCGCGTACTTCGTTTGTGTTCAACGACCAGACAAAGGCGTCACAGAACCCCACCTTGATCAATAAAGCTTTCATCTTATATTCGCAATATCCAGATTGCAATCTCAGTTTCTTGCTTGTTCTTCGTTTGCTCGCAGGAAACAGACCCTCGTGGTCAGGTTGATCATGCTCCGGTGTGGTCAATAACCTCTCGGAGTTGGTTTAGCGATTGCTAAGGCGCGACGTCCTCGCACGTTCGTAGTCGGATCGTCAAAGTCGACTTCCACCAAAGCGATATCCATCATCTCATCGAAAGACGGGACACCTCCGCCTCTATCAAGTGGTATCAGATTTCCAGGTTGCTCGATGAGATTTTACAGTTTTTCGTAGTTTAGATCGAGTCTGTTCTTCATACCTACAGTCCACGAAAAAGCCACAAAAAAAATTAGGGTTAGTTCATCATATCCGAACCAATCTGAGCCTTTGCATAATCTTTTTAGGGTTTTGCTTTGTTGAATTTGCGGTTGCATCGTCGTGTCTAGTTGCTGGTCTTAGAGTCTAGTCTTTTAGAGTTTCGAGTTCTGGTCATAAGTTGTCACGCCGCCGCCGCACCATCATCATCGCCCCTGCCATCTACCACCACCGCTCCGAATCCGTATCCATATACCACCACCAATCCGTGCCCATATACCACCACCGATCCATATCCATATACTACCACCGCTACCACCACCGCTGCCATATACCACCACCATATATCCACCACCAATCCGAGTTCCTTGCTTATTAGGTTTGTTTTCGGGATCCATCTAGATTCCGATTCGTGTTTCCTTGCCGGAGTATGAGGACATGACTACCTTGGATATGACCAAAAATATTGCATATATGCATATTTGTCAGGTGATTTCTAGTGCAAACTATTCAATAATTTATTTATGTTATCCAGAACAAAAATACTTCACACACTTGTGTGTTTTGTCTAATTGCAGGTGTATGGGACATTTGTACAATCCAAATATAAAGATAAGGAAGAAAGAGATGTTTATTTGCTGTCCAAAAAGTTCTCTCACGTCACTTTTGGCCCAAGAGAAGATAGAGTCCAAGTCTCTCACGTTCTGGATTCAGATTCGGACTGCACAGACACACCTGACTCAAAATGCACACAAGTTTTTCATACGGACTCCGAATTGGGTGATTCTTCTTTTGTTGGAAACTAGATTTCATGCACTTTCCAACCCAATTGGAATCACCTTCAAATTCGTCCGGAGCGTTGAGTTGTGGACGAAACAATCTGATGCTGCAGCAGAATCCGAGTCAAACTACAAGTCCAAAGGTGTTACATCACCTCTACTTGGGCCCATTGGCCTTGTACGACCTAGATTTAGTTTTAGACTGCCTTGGGACGTCCTCCCACCTCCTTGGCCGCCACCCCTTGCTCCTATATAAGTAGATCCATCTAGTAGCTTTTTCCTTGGGATTTGTTTAGTTAAAAGTTAGCCACTGCAACTTCGTGTACTTCGTTTGTGTCCAACGACCAGACCAAGACCGCTTATGGATCCCCGCCATTATCAATACCTCATATATATTTGCAATATTCAGATTGCTTTATCATATTCTTGCTCGTTCTTCGATTGCTTGCAGGAATAGACCTTCGTGGTCAAGCTGACCGTGCTTCCGGCATCGTCAGTAACCTCAGGAGATTGGTTTAGCGATTGCTAAGGCGCAACGTCGTGCACGTTTGTAGTCGGATCGTCAAAGTCGTCTCCACCAAATCGATACTTATCATCTCATCGAAAGATCGGGACACCCTCGCCTCTATCAAGTGGTATCAGTTTTCAGGTTGCTTGGTGAGAATTTCCAGTTTTTCCTAGATTAGATTTATTTTCTTACCTATTGTCCAAGAAAAAGCCACAAAACAAAAGTTAGATCTATTCATTCTTTGTCCTAGCCAGACTGAGCCTTTGCAATTTTCTTTTCATTGTTTGCATTATTGAATTATCGGTTGCATCGCCGTGTCGAGTTGCTGGTCTTAGTGTCTAGTTCCTTTAGAGTTTCGAGTTCTGTTCACATTAGTCACGCAGCCGCTGCATCATTATCCCATCCGCTGTCCACCATCCCATCCACCAATTTCCACCACGTGCTACGCACTGTTTATTGTCATAATCATAGTTGAGGTCACTCACATCTTCGCCTGATCGAATCTGCATCTTATCTAGTTTGTCTTGGAAAGAGGGAGAAAAAGAATATAAAGAAAAAAAGAGAGAAAAAAGGAAAGAAAAAAAAGAAAAAGAGGGAGAATAAAAAGAAAAAAAAGCGTGAGAAAAAAAAGAGAGAAGAAAAAAAATTGGATCTATCTAGAATCAATCTCGTACCTGAATTCGGATTGGAATCTGTTTTGCGCACTATTCAGTAAAACAGGTGTATCTTCCTCATACGAAGTCCGTTTTGGCTCCGTGAGTACTCAAATTGAAGATAGCGACGAGCCGCATCTAAATAGTTGCAGAAGCTAGTTCAATATTTGACACCTCAAAATCGGCTTCTAAATAGGTCTTTTTGCCCTTCGAAGTTCGTGAACACAGCTTGTTCCAATTTTTTAGGCCAGTTTTAGAATTCTTTGACTCCTCATATCAACTCGGAATTGAGTGATTCTTTTTGCATTGGAAAGCTTGAGTTAGTAGCATTCTTTGAAATAATTTATCAGAAAATTGTCTCAAACTTTTCAAGAGGAAAGTTGGAGAGAGATTTGTTGTATATCCTGCTAGGCAGTTGTTTTTCATCATTATCTTCACCGCCGTTGTGATCTTCACTTATATCTTGCTGTCAAGAGCTACTTAGTATCCTTCATTGATGCTAGTTGTGCTACGCCGTGACCTCATTAGTGTTCTAGGCTCGCGTCTCTAGTCCGGTCTAGCCTAGGACCAGCACAGTACCGTCGTTGAGCGTTTATTCAACATTGCATCTTTGAATTGATTATTGCTAATCTTTTGCTACCATATATAGCCAACCCAGCTCCACATATTTCTACACCATGTATATGTACGCTCCCCTGGCAATCGCTTTACTCAATATTCAGAGTTACTTGACACCGCTGGTTGCCGATCACCGCCTGCTGCATGGTAAGAACTTGTAAGACATTGATATTTGCTTTACTGTGAGCATTTTACCACCACATCCTAGTAGTTATAGGAACATTATTTTGGGTTTTGTTTCTTGTTCTACTAATCATGACAGGATCCAGAGTCAATTCATGGGCTTTGTCGATCGCGGGAGACGTGCCACCACCTTTGCAAATACCACAACCGTCACGAGAGGTGCACAAACATCCAAATGCACATGATCAGGTTAATGTATCTATACCACCATTTAATGGCCGTTTTAAACCTGCTTTATATATTGAATGGGAGTTCGACATAAAAAATATATTTGCTTCCCATAATTTCGATGAACATAAAAAGGTTAAGGTTGCGGTTGGTTCTTTCACTGGTTATGCTTTGGTTTGGTGGAGTGAATATTGTCGGTTACACCCTGATTATATACCTACTACTTGGGATGATTTGAAACTTGCCATGCGACATACTTTCGTCCCTGCTTATTATAGTCGTGACATGATTAAGAAGTTGCAACACTTAAAACAAGGTAGTGAAACTGTAACAAAATATTATGATGATTTACAAACTACCTTGTTGCATTCCTCTTTAGAAGAAAGTGAAGATGATTTTATGGATAGATTTTGGGGAGGATTAAACCGTGATATTCAAGAGATACTAATTCATGAAGAGTGTTATCCTATGGACCATTTGTTTCATCTTGCTTGCAAAGCTGAACAGGAAATAAAACGACGTGTTGGCCACGAGGAGAACAAGCGCACGGTGCACATTCCAAGAGTTGATATGATTGTTCCTTCAACTACTAGGCATACTATGACAACCACATCCGTTGTTGTCAGGACTACATCACCTCCACCATGTGACACATCGCCCCCGAGAGTGGCTACATCATCTGAGTTGATCATAAGAGGTAATGACAAATGATAGAGGCAAAGGTGTCCCGTCTTTCGATGAGATGGTGGATTTCGCTTTGGTGGAAGTCGACTTTGACGATCCGACTACGAACGTGCGAGGACGTCGCGCCTTAGCAATCGCTAAACCAACTCCGAGAGGTTATTGACCACGCCGGAGCACGATCAACCTGACCACGAGGGTCTGTTTCCTGCAAGCAAACGAAGAACAAGCAAGAAACTAAGATTGCAATCTGGATATTGCGAATATAAGATGAAAGCTTTATTGATCAAGGTGGGGTTCTGTGACGCCTTTGTCTGGTCGTTGAACACAAACGAAGTACGCGAAGTTGCAGCTATGGCGAACTTTTAATCTAAACAAAACCCAAAGTCTAAACGATGCCCTAAGGGCTGTATATATGGAGGAAGAGGGGGGGGGGGATTTCGTGGCCCTTGGTGGAGGGGTCTGAAATCAACCCTATCTCTTGTTTCCCCACACATACGGACTCTAAAAATAGCCTATACTTATGTATTTCGAAATTACATGGGCCTGGCCCAATAATAAGGTGACGCAGCACCTAAAATAGCCTCGGGACGAAATTTATGAAGTGGCATCTTGTATATTTCGTCCAAGGCTTCATGCACCCATTATGGTGGCTTCAAAGTCCTGAAATCATCACTTGTAACTCCGTTCTTGTTCCCCTTGCGCATGCCATCATCTCCATGCTTGTTCTTGCTCCAATGTTCATCCTTCTCCAAGCTAGGCCCTTCATTTGTAAGCAAAACAAATGTATCCAATTTAGGCAGCATCATATTCTCATGAACATTAGAATCATTACCAAGAAACGAAAGTACCTGGTAATTTAGTTGGCGTGCGCGAGCTCTCGTAATTGGTCCAGTATGTATAGCAGCAGGGCCTGTGGGTGTAACAATGGTATTGATGTCCTCATCATTGATTATTGCTAATCTTTTGCTACCATATATAGCCAACCCAGCTCCACATATTTCTACTCCGTGTATACGTACGCTCCCCTGGCAATCGCTTTACTCAATATTCAGAGTTACTTGACACCGCTGGTTGCCGATCACCGCCTGCTGCATGGTAAGAACTTGTAAGACATTGATATTTGCTTTACTGTGAGTGTTTTACCACCACATCCTAGTAGTTATAGGAACATTATTTTTGGGTTTTGTTTCTTGTTCTACTAATCATGACAGGATCCAGAGTCAATTCATGGGCTTTGTCGATCGTGGGAGACGTGCCACCACCTTTGCAAATACCACAACCGTCACGAGAGGTGCACAAACATCCAAATGCACATGATCAGGTTAATGTATCTATACCACCATTTAATGGCCGTTTTAAACCTGCTTTATATATTGAATGGGAGTTCGACATAAAAAATATATTTGCTTCCCATAATTTCGATGAACATAAAAAGGTTAAGGTTGCGGTTGGTTCTTTCACTGGTTATGCTTTGGTTTGGTGGAGTGAATATTGTCGGTTACACCCTGATTATATACCTACTACTTGGGATGATTTGAAACTTGCCATGCGACATACTTTCGTCCCTGCTTATTATACTCGTGACATGATTAAGAACTTGCAACACTTAAAACAAGGTAGTGAAACTGTAACAAAATATTATGATGATTTACAAACTACCTTGTTGCATTCCTCTTTAGAAGAAAGTGAAGATGACTTTATGGATAGATTTTGGGGAGGATTAAACCGTGATATTCAAGAGATACTAATTCATGAAGAGTGTTATCCTATGGACCATTTGTTTCATCTTGCTTGCAAAGCTGAACAGGAAATAAAACGACGTGTTGGCCACGAGGAGAACAAGCGCACGGTGCACATTCCAAGAGTTGATATGATTGTTCCTTCAACTACTAGGCATACTATGACAACCACATCCGTTGTTGTCAGGACTACATCACCTCCACCGTGTGACACATCGCCCCCGAGAGTGGCTACATCATCTGAGTTGATCATAAGAGGTAATGACAAAGGTACTGATCTTCCATCTCTACATGAGAATGATGAATGCCTTGTCAATTTGAATGCACCATCTGATGAGCTACCCACTACTTTGATCACACCACCTATTTTAGAGGACTACGTTGATAATTTGACTTTGCCATGTGATCAAACAACTGAAATACCAACAATTTTGAGTGCACCCATTGAATAAACTATTGATGCAAAAGAACCAATGTTTAATCATTTTGATATGACCTCTAATCTTGGTGATGATTCTGTGTTGAATGACTTATTGCATGTTTGCTTATTTAAGCATGTTGTAGCATGTAAATTTGATGCAAGTAAGGTTTATTCACCAATGTTGGGATGGTTTAATGATGAACATTGTCAATCTTTTGAAATGAATAAGATCTTCACTTATATGTGCAAACTGAGTTGCAATATTTTCATGCCTTCTACTTCTTGTGCTAATTTTTTGGCTTTAGATTTTATGAACTATGCAAGTTACTCATCTATTCATGTGTCATATATGCAAAAATCAAGGGAAGTAAAAATGGATGACATATACATATACAACATGTACACCTTGTCTCTTTTGTTAGCCACATTTCAGATTAAGCAACGCCGAGGACGGCTTTATTTTCAAGAAGGGGAGGATGATGAGGACATGACTATCTTGGATATGACCAAAAATATTGCATATATGCATATTTGTCAGGTGATTTCTAGTGCAAACTATTCAATAATCTATTTATGTTATCCAGAACAAAAATACTTCACACACTTGTGTGTTTTGTCTAATTGCAGGTGTATGGGACATTTGTACAATCCAAATATAAAGATAAGGAAGAAAGAGATGTTTATTTGCTGTCTAAAAAGTTCTCTCACGTCACTTTTGGCCCAAGAGAAGATAGAGTCCAAGTCTCTCACGTTCTGGATTCAGATTCGGACTGCACAGACACACCTGACTCAAAATGCACACAAGTTTTTCATACGGACTCCGAATTGGGTGATTCTTCTTTTGTTGGAAACTAGATTTCGTGCACTTTCCAACCCAATTGGAATCACCTTCAAATTCGTCCGGAGCGTTGAGTTGTGGACGAAACAATCTGATGCTGCAGCAGAATCCGAGTCAAACTACAAGTCCAAAGGTGTTACATCACCTCTACTTGGGCCCATTGGCCTTGTACGACCTAGATTTAGTTTTAGACTGCCTTGGGACGTCCTCCCACCTCCTTGGCCGCCACCCCTTGCTCCTATATAAGTAGATCCATCTAGTAGCTTTTTCCTTGGGATTTGTTTAGTTAAAAGTTAGCCACTGCAACTTCGTGTACTTAGTTTGTGTCCAACGACCAGACCAAGACCGCTTATGGATCCCCACCATTATCAATACCTCATATATATTTGCAATATTCAGATTGCTTTATCATATTCTTGCTCGTTCTTCGATTGCTTGCAGGAATAGACCTTCGTGGTCAAGCTGACCGTGCTTCCGGCATCGTCAGTAACCTCAGGAGATTGGTTTAGCGATTGCTAAGGCGCAACGTCGTGCACGTTTGTAGTCGGATCGTCAAAGTCATCTCCACCAAATCGATACTTATCATCTCATCAAAAGATCGGGACACCCTCGCCTCTATCATGGGTGGTGGACAGCGAAAGAGATAATGATGCAGCGGTGGCGTGACTAATGTGAACAGAACTCGAAACTCTAAACGAACTAGACACTAAGACCAGCAACTCGACACGACGATGCAACCGATAATTCAACTATGCAAGCAATGAAAAGAAAATTGCAAAGGCTCAGATTGGCTTGGACCAAGGATGAATAGATCTAACTCTTTTTTGTGGCTTTTTCTTGGACAATAGGTAAGAAAATAAATCTAATCTAGGAAAACTGGAAATTCTCACCGAGCAACCTGAAAACTGATACCACTTGATAGAGGCGAGGGTGTCCCGATCTTTCGATGAGATGATAAATATCAATTTGGTGAAGATGACTTTGACGATCCGACTACAAACGTGCATGACGTTGCGTCTTAGCAATCGCTAAACCAACTCCGAGAGGTTATTGACCACGCCGAAGCACAACCAACCTGACCACGAAGGTCTATTCCTGCAAGCAATCGAAGAACAAGCAAGAATATGATAAAGCAATCTGAATATTGCGAATATAGATGAAGTATTGATAAAGGTGGGGATCCGTAAGCGGTCTTGGTCTGGTCGTTGGACACAAACAAAGTACACGAAGTTGCAATGGCTAACTTTTAACTAAACAAATCCCAAGGAAAAGCTACTAGATGGATCTACTTATATAGGAGCAAGGGGTGGCGGCCAAGGAGGTGGGAGGATGTCCCAAGGCAGCCTAAAACTAAATCTAGGTCGTACAAGGCCAATGGGCCCAAGTGGAGGTGATGTAACACCTTTGGACTTGTAGTTTGACTCGGATTCTGCTGCAGCATCAGATTGTTTCGTCCACAACTCAACACTCCGGACGAATTTGAAGGTGATTCCAATTGGGTTGGAAAGTGCCCGAAATCTAGTTTCCAACAAAAAAAGAATCACCCAATTCGGAGTCCGTATAAAAAACTTGTGTGCGTTTTGAGTCAGGTGTGTCTGTGCAGTCCGAATCTGAATCCAGAACGTGAGAGACTTGGACTCTATCTTCTCTTGCGCCAAAAGTGACGTGAGAGAACTTTTTGGACAGCAAATAAACATCTCTTTCTTCCTTATCTTCATATGTGGATTGTACAAATGTCCCATACACCTGCAATTAGACAAAACACAAAAGTGTGTGAAGTATTTTTGTTCTGGATAACACAAATAGATTATTGAATAGTTTGCACTAGAAATCACCTGACAAATATGCATATATGCAATATTTTTGGTCATATCCAAGGTAGTCATGTCCTCATCACGTCTCTAGCACAGTCTAGCCTAGGACCAGCACAGTACCGTCGTTGAGCGTTTATTCAACTTTGCATCTCTGAATTGATTATTGCTGACCCTTTTTGCTACCATACTATAAGCCTTCCCAGCTCCACATACATCTACTTCGTGTGTTTGACTCTCCCTGGTAATCGCTCTATCCAAGCTTTGAGAGTTTTTGACTACAACGGTTGCCGATCACCGCCTGCTGCTGGGTAAGAACTGGTAAGAATTTGAGATTTGCTTGACGGATTTGTGATACACCACCACCACTTCTTAGTAGTCTGTAGGATCATATTCTTGTGTGTTTCTATTGCTGCTAACCATGCCAGGATCACAATCCGACGAGATTGACTGGGAGAACTTATCGAACAAGGAGCTTCATGATAAGTTTCAGCAAATGATGACTGAACAGGTACAAGATGTGCTGAACAATTTTGAAGAGGCCATGGAGAAGATCACTGGCCTTGAGAAGACGTTCGAAACAAAGCTCGATAACAGATTTAATGAACTGCTTGCGCGTCTTCCACCACCGGCTGCACCTGTCGCACCTCTGCAACAACAACAACTACGCCCCCTTCCGCATCAGTATGGAAGAGCACAGCGTGTTCCTATTGTGCCAGGACAAAATTCTGGTGCCGCTGTTACTGCTGTTGGTGCTTCTTTGGCTCCTGCTACTGCTCCTGCTGGTACCCAGGAGGATGATGAGTATGCGGGCGATTATGAGGATGAGGTTGATCAAAATCAGATCTACGAGCAGCCACCAGCACCACCACCAGCAGGTCGACCTCAGGTATATATTCGTAATGGTAGGCCTGCACCACCACCTCAGGTACGAGATGATGTCCATATTCCTAAACTGAAATTGAATATTCCACCATTTGAGGGTAGATATGTTCCTGATATATATCTTACTTGGGAGTTAGAAACTGAACAACGATTTACATGTTTACAATATCCTGAGGAGAGACGAGTTGCTGCTGCTGTTTGTGCTTTCACTAGTTTTGCATGTGTATGGTGGTCTGAACATTGTAGATTGTATCCTATTCCAACTACTTGGGCTGCTTTGAAAACTGCTATGCGTACGCGTTGGGTTCCACCATATTATCAACGTGAATTGCTTCAAAAATTACAGCGTTTAAGACAAGGAAAAAATTCTGTAGAAGAATATTATCAGGAATTACAAACTGGCATGATTAGATGTGGTATTGTTGAGGAGAATGAAGCTATGCTTGCACGTTTTCTGGGTGGATTAAATAGAGAGATTCAGACCATTCTAGACTATAAGGAGTATACTAATATCACTCGTTTATTCCATCTTGCTTGTAAAGCTGAACGTGAAGTGCAGGATCGACAAGCATTGGGGCGAACTAACTGATAGAGGCAGGGTGTCCCGATCTTTCGATGAGATGATAACTATCGATTTGGTGGAGACGACTTGGACGATCCGACTACAAACGTGCACGACGTTGCGCCTTAGCAATCGCTAAACCAATCTTCTGAGGTTACTGACGATGCCGGAAGCACGGTCAGCCTGACCACGAAGGTCTATTCCTGCAAGCAATCGAAGAACGAGCAAGAATATGATAAAGCAATCTGAATATTGCAAATATATATGAGGTATTGATAATGGTGGGGATCCGGAAGCGGTCTTGGTCTGGTCGTTGGACACAAACGAAGTACACGAAGTTGCAATGGCTAACTTTTAACTAAACAAATCCCAAGGAAAAGCTACTAGATGGATCTACTTATATAGGAGCAAGGGGTGGCGGCCAAGGAGGTGGGAGGACGTCCCAAGGCAGCCTAAAACTAAATCTAGGTCGTACAAGGCCAATGGGCCCAAGTGGAGGTGATGTAACACCTTTGGACTTGTAGTTTGACTCGGATTCTGCTGCAGCATCAGATTGTTTCGTCCACAACTCAACGCTCCGGACGAATTTGAAGGTGATTCCAATTGGGTTGGAAAGTGCACGAAATCTAGTTTCCAAAAAAAAAAGAATCACCCAATTCGGAGTCCGTATGAAAAACTTGTGTCCGTTTTGAGTCAGGTGTGTCTGTGCAGTCCGAATCTGAATCCAGAACGTGAGAGACTTGGACTCTATCTTCTCTTGGGCCAAAAGTGACGTGAGAGAACTTTTTGGACAGCAAATAAACATCTCTTTCTTCCTTATCTTCATATGTGGATTGTACAAATGTCCCATGCACCTGCAATTAGACAAAACACAAAAGTGTGTGAAGTATTTTTGTTCTGGATAACATAAATAGATTATTGAATAGTTTGCACTAGAAATCACCTGACAAATATGCATATATGCAATATTTTTGGTCATATCCAAGGTAGTCATGTCCTCATCATCCTCGCCTTTTTGAAAATAAAGCCGTCCTCGGCGTTGGTTAATCTGAAATGTGGCTAACAAAAGAGACAAGGTGTACATGTTGTATATGTATATGTCATCCATTTTTACTTCCCTTGATTTTTGCATATATGACACATGAATAGATGAGTAACTTGCATAGTTCATAAAATCTAAAGCCAAAAAATTAGCACAAGAAGTAGAAGGCATGAAAATATTGCAACTCAGTTTGCACATATAAGTGAAGCTCTTATTCATTTCAAAAGATTGACAATGTTCATCATTAAACCATCCCAACATTGGTGAATAAACCTTACTTGCATCAAATTTACATGCTACAACATGCTTAAATAAGCAAACATGCAATAAGTCATTCAACACAGAATCATCACCAAGATTAGAGGTCATATCAAAATGATTAAACATTGGTTCTTTTGCATCAATAGTTAATTCAATTGGTGCACTCAAAATTGTTGGTATTTCAGTTGTTTGATCACATGGCAAAGTCAAATTATCAACGTAGTCCTCTAAAATAGGTGGTGTGATCAAAGTAGTGGGTAGCTCATCAGATGGTGCATTCAAATTGACAAGGCATTCATCATTCTCATGTAGAGATGGAAGATCAGTACCTTTGTCATTACCTCTTATGATCAACTCAGATGATGTAGCCACTCTCGGGGGCGATGTGTCACACGGTGGAGGTGATGTAGTCCTGACAACAACGGATGTGGTTGTCATAGTATGCCTAGTAGTTGAAGGAACAATCATATCAACTCTTGGAATGTGCACCGTGCGCTTGTTCTCCTCGTGGCCAACACGTCGTTTTATTTCCTGTTCAGCTTTGCAAGCAAGATGAAACAAATGGTCCATAGGATAACACTCTTCATGAATTAGTATCTCTTGAATATCACGGTTTAATCCTCCCCAAAATCTATCCATAAAATCATCTTCACTTTCTTCTAAAGAGGAATGCAACAAGGTAGTTTGTAAATCATCATAATATTTTGTTACAGTTTCACTACCTTGTTTCTTGTTCTACTAATCATGACAGGATCCAGAGTCAATTCATGGGCTTTGTCGATCGCGGGAGACGTGCCACCACATTTGCAAATACCACAACCGTCACGAGAGGTGCACAAACATCCAAATGCACATGATCAGGTACAAAGGATGAATAGATCTAACTCTTTTTTGTGGATTTTTCTTGGACAATAGGTAAGAAAATAAATCTAATCTAGGAAAACTGGAAATTCTCACCGAGCAACCTGAAAACTGATACCACTTGATAGAGGCGGGGGTGTCCCGATCTTTCGATGAGATGATAACTATCGATTTGGTGGAGACGACTTTGACGATCCGACTACAAACGTGCACGACGTTGCGCCTTAGCAATCGCTAAACCAACTCCGAGAGGTTATTGACCACGCCGGAGCACAATCAACCTGACCACGAAGGTCTATTCCTGCAAGCAATCGAAGAACAAGCAAGAATATGATAAAAGCAATCTGAATATTGCGAGTATATATGAAGTATTGATAAAGGTGGGGATCCGTAAGCGGTCTTGGTCTGGTCGTTGGACACAAACGAAGTACACGAAGTTGCAATGGCTAACTTTTAACTAAACAAATCCCAAGCAAAAGCTACTAGATGGATCTACTTATATAGGAGCAAGGGGTGGCGGCCAAGGAGGTGGGAGGACGTCCCAAGGCAGCCTAAAACTAAATCTAGGTCGTACAAGGCCAATGGGCCCAAGTGGAGGTGATGTAACACCTTTGGACTTGTAGTTTGACTCGGATTCTGCTGCAGCATCAGATTGTTTCGTCCATAACTCAACGCTCCGGACGAATTTGAAGGTGATTCCAATTGGGTTGGAAAGTGCACGAAATCTAGTTTCCAACAAAAAAAATCACCCAATTCGGAGTCCATATGAAAAAGTTGTGTGCGTTTTGAGTCAGGTATGTCTGTGCAGTCCGAATCTGAATCCAGAACGTGAGAGACTTGGACTCTATCTTCTCTTGGGCCAAAAGTGACGTGAGAGAACTTTTTGGACAGCAAATAAACATCTCTTTCTTCCTTATCTTCATATGTGGATTGTACAAATGTCCCATACACCTGCAATTAGACAAAACACAAAAGTGTGTGAAGTATTTTTGTTCTGGATAACATAAATAGATTATTGAATAGTTTGCACTAGAAATCACCTGACAAATATGCATATATGCAATATTTTTGGTCATATCCAAGGTAGTCATGTCCTCATCAGTACCACATCACAATCAACATAATCAGCATATGTAGAGATACTAAAATGCACACGAACAGTACGTGTTACCTTAACCTTGCCGCTGTTGTTGAACCATTGGATGTAGTAAGGATGTGGATGTGGTCTTGTGGTGAGAGAAAGCTTCTCCACCATCTCCATGCTAGCCAAGTTGTTGCAGCTCCCGCCGTCTATTATGACGCGCACAGAACGTTCCTTCACAACTCCCTTGGTATGGAACAAATTGTGCCTCTGATTTTGCTCAGCTTGTGTGACCTGCACACTCAAAACACGTTGAGCAACTAAACATTCATACCTGTCAGCGTCTTCAGGAGCCATGTATTGCGTCTCATGATCAGAATCATCTCCACCATGTTCTTCACGTGTAATAAGAGCCAATGTCTCCTCATCATAGTCACTAGCGGACTCATATCCACCATCCGCGGTAGCAATCATCACACGCGGAGATTTGCATTCCCTCGCATAATGACCTCCTCCCTTACAACGACGACAAATAATATCACTTGTGTGCCCTGTTGATGCCATGGAAGAAGAAGAACGCTGTGCAGGCCCCGCAGGTGCGCTCTTGGCAGATAATGGTGGTTGTTCCTGTTTTCTTGTACCACGGCTGTAGGAGGCACCTGATTGAGGTGCTGGTGCAGTTGAAGTAGAAGATGCACGCGGCGTCCATGAGGAAGGTCGGCCTGCAGAAAAGTTAGTTCGCGCCAATGCTTGTCGATCCTGCACTTCACGTTCAGCTTTACAAGCAAGATGGAATAAACGAGTGATATTAGTATACTCCTTATAGTCTAGAATGCTCTGAATCTCTCTATTTAATCCACCCAGAAAACGTGCAAGCATAGCTTCATTCTCCTCAACAATACCACATCGAATCATGCCAGTTTGTAATTCCTGATAATATTCTTCTACAGAATTTTTTCCTTGTCTTAAACGCTGCAATTTTTGAAGCAATTCACGTTGATAATATGGTGGAACCCAACGCGTACGCATAGCAGTTTTCAAAGCAGCCCAAGTAGTTGGAATAGGATATAATCTACAATGTTCAGACCACCATACACATGCAAAACTAGTGAAAGCACAAACAGCAGCAGCAACTCGTCTCTCCTCAGGATATTGTAAACATGTAAATCGTTGTTCAGTTTCTAACTCCCAAGTAAGATATATATCAGGAACATATCTACCCTCAAATGGTGGAATATTCAATTTCAGTTTAGGAATGTGGACATCATCTCGTACCTGAGGTGGTGGTGCAGGCCTACCATTACGAATATATACCTGAGGTCGACCTGCTGGTGGTTGTGCTGGTGGCTGCTCGTAGATCTGATTTTGATCAACCTCATCCTCATAATCGCCCGCATACTCATCATCCTCCTGGGTACCAGCAGCAGCAGTAGCAGGAGCCAAAGAAGCACCAACAGTAGTAGCAGCGTGATGAGGACATCAATACAATTGTTACACCCACAGCCCCTGCTGCTATACATACTGGACCAATTACTAGAGCTCGTGCACGCCAACTAAATTACCAGGTACTTTCGTTTCTTGGTAATGATTCTAATGTTCATGAGAATATGATGCTGCCTAAATTGGATACATTTGTTTTGCTTACAAATGAAGGGCCTAGCTTGGAGAAGGATGAACATTGGAGCAAGAACAAGCATGGAGATGATGGCATGCGCAAGGGAAACAAGAACGGAGTTACAAGTGATGATTTCAGGACTTTGAAGCCACCATAATGGGTGCATGAAGCCTTGGACGAAATATACAAGATGCCACTTCATAAATTTCGTCCCGAGGCTATTTTAGGTGCTGCGTCACCTTATTATTGGGCCAGGCCCATGTAATTTCGAAATACATAAGTATAGGCTATTTTTAGAGTCCGTATGTGTGGGGAAACAAGAGATAGGGTTGATTTCGGACCCCTTGATGAGGACATCAATACAATTGTTACACCCACAGCCCCTGCTGCTATACATACTGGACCAATTACTAGAGCTCGTGCACGCCAACTAAATTACCAGGTACTTTCGTTTCTTGGTAATGATTCTAATGTTCATGAGAATATGATGCTGTCTAAATTGGATACATTTGTTTTGCTTACAAATGAAGGGCCTAGCTTGGAGAAGGATGAACATTGGAGCAAGAACAAGCATGGAGATGATGGCATGCGCAAGGGGAACAAGAACGGAGTTACAAGTGATGATTTCAGGACTTTGAAGCCGCCATAATGGGTGCATGAAGCCTTGGACGAAATATACAAGATGCCACTTCATAAATTTCGTCCCGAGGCTATTTTAGGTGCTGCGTCACCTTATTATTGGGCCAGGCCCATGTAATTTCGAAATACATAAGTATAGGCTATTTTTAGAGTCCGTATGTGTGGGGAAACAAGAGATAGGGTTGATTTCGGACCCCTCCACCAAGGGCCACGAAATTGCCCCCTCTTCCTCCATATATACAGCCCTTAGGGCATCGTTTAGACTTTGGGTTTTGTTTAGATTAAAAGTTCGCCATAGCTGCAACTTCGCGTACTTCGTTTGTGTTCAACGACCAGACAAAGGCGTCACAGAACCCCACCTTGATCAATAAAGCTTTCATCTTATATTCGCAATATCCAGATTGCAATCTTAGTTTCTTGCTTGTTCTTCGTTTGCTCGCAGGAAACAGACCCTCGTGGTCAGGTTGATCGTGCTCCGGTGTGGTCAATAACCTCTCGGAGTTGGTTTAGCGATTGCTAAGGCGCGACGTCCTCGCATGTTCGTAGTCGGATCGTCAAAGTCGACTTCCACCAAAGCGATATCCATCATCTCATCGAAAGACGGGACACCTCCGCCTCTATCAATTAATGCCTCTACAATCAACACACATACGTGATGTACCATCCTTTTTCGGCACTAGAATAATAGGAACAGCACAAGGACTAAGGGATTCGCGTATATAACCTTTGTCGAGAAGCTCTTGTACTTGACGCATAATCTCCTTCGTCTCCTCTGGATTGGTACGGTATGGTGCACGGTTTGGCAGCGAAGCACCGGGAATTAAGTCAATCTGATGCTCAATCCCTCGAATAGGCGGTAATCCCGGTGGCATGTCTTGTGGAAAGACGTCAGCGAACTCCTGCAAAATGTTAGTGACAGCAGGAGGCAAAGAGGAAGGCACGTCCTCGAATCAAAATAATGCCTCTTTGCACACAAAAGCATAGCAAACAGATTTGCTGAAATCTAGCTCATCAATATCAGATTTGGTGGCAAATAAACATGCACCATTCAATTTAATTTCAGAAGCAACACTAGATGGTTTATTATTAGGCTTCATTTGTTGCTCAAATTCTTTTGCCACAATCTGATTTTCACTCTTATTCTTCTCCTGTTTTGCTTTATTAGCTCTATTAATATCATCTTTCAAAATGGAATAAGGAGTCATAGGAAGCAAAGTAATATTTTTATCCTTATGAACAAGAGTATACTAATTGTGTCTACCATGGTGGACAGAATTTTTATCAAATTGCCATGGTCTACCAAGTAATAAGGAACATGCTTGCATAGGTACCACATCACAATCAACATAATCAGCATATGTAGAGATACTAAAATGCACACGAACAGTATGTGTTACCTTAACCTTGCCGCTGTTGTTGAACCATTGGATGTAGTAAGGATGTGGATGTGGTCTTGTGGTGAGAGAAAGCTTCTCCACCATCTCCATGCTAGCCAAGTTGTTGCAGCTCCCTCCGTCTATGATGACGCGCACAGAACGTTCCTTCACAACTCCCTTGGTATGGTTCAAATTGTGCCTCTGATTTTGCTCAGCTTGTGTGACCTGCACACTCAAAACACGTTGAGCAACTAAACATTCATACCTGTCAGCGTCTTCAGGAGCCATGTATTGTGTCTCATGATCAGAAACATCTCCACCATGTTCTTCACGTGTAATAAGAGCCAAAGTCTCCTCATCATAGTCTCTAGCGGACTCATACCCACCATCCTCAATAGCAATCACACGCTGAGATTTGCATTCTCGCGCATAATGACCTCTTCCCTTACAACGACGACAAATAATATCACTTGTGTGCCCTGTTGATCCCATGGAAGAAGAAGAGCTCTGTGCAGGCCCGGCAGGTGCGCTCTTGGCAGATGATGGTGGTTGTGCCTGCTTTCTTGTATCACGGCAGGAGATGGCACCTGATGGAGTTGCTGGTGCAGTGGAAGTAGAAGATGCACGCGGTGTCCACGAGGAAGGTCGACTTGCAGAAAAGTTAGTGCGCGCCATTGCTTGTCGATCCTGCACTTCACGTTCAGCTTTACAAGCAAGATGGAATAAACGAGTGATATTAGTATACTCCTTATACTCTGGAATGGTCTGTATCTCTCTATTTAATCCACCCGTAAAATGTGCAAGCATAGCTTCATTCTCCTCAACAATACCACATCTCATCATGCCAGTTTGTAATTCCTGATAATATTCTTCTATAGAATTTTTTCCTTGTCTTAAACACTGCAATTTTTGAAGCAATTCACGTTGATAATATGGTGGAACCCAACGAGTACGCATAGTAGTTTTCAAAGCAGCCCAAGTAGCTGGAATAGGATATAATCTACAATGTTCAGACCACCATACACATGCAAAACTAGTGAAAGCACAAACAGCAGCAGCAACCCGTCTCTCCTCGGGATATTGTAAACATGTAAAACATTGTTCAGTTTCTAACTCCCAAGTAAGATATATATCAGGAACATATCTACCCTCAAATGGTGGAATATGCAATTTCAGTTTAGGAATATGGACATCATCTCGTACCTGAGGTGGTGGTGTAGGCCTACCATTACAAATATATACCTGAGGTCGACCTGCTGGTGGTGGTGCTGGTGGCTGCACGTAGTTCTGATTTTGATCAACGTCATCCTCATAATCGCCCGCATACTTATCATCATCCTGGGTACCAGCACCAGCAGTAGCACGAGCCAAAGAAGCATCAACAACAGGAACAACAGCACCAGAAGTTTGGCCATCCTCAATAGGAACACGCTTCGCTCGTCCATACTGATTCGGAAGGAGGCATTGTTGTTGCTGTTGCAGAGGTGCGATAGGTGCAGCCGGCGGTGGTTGTGGAAAACGCGTGAGCAATTCATTAAACTTGCTATCTGATGAGGACATGAGTACCTTGGATATGACCAAAAATATTGCATATATGCATATTTGTCAGGTGATTTCTAGTGCAAACTATTCAATAATCTATTTATGTTATCCAGAACAAAAATACTTCACACACTTTTGTGTTTTGTCTAATTGCAGGTGTATGGAACATTTGTACAATCCACATATGAAGATAAGGAAGAAAGAGATGTTTATTTGCTGTCCAAAAAGTTCTCTCACGTCACTTTTGGCCCAAGAGAAGATAGAGTCCAAGTCTCTCACGTTCTGGATTCAGATTCGGACTGCACAGACACACCTGACTCAAAACGCACACAAGTTTTTCATACGGACTCCGAATTGGGTGATTCTTTTTTTGTTGGAAACTAGATTTCGTGCACTTTCCAACCCAATTGGAATCACCTTCAAATTCGTCCGGAGCGTTGAGTTGTGGACGAAACAATCTTATGCTGTAGCAGAATCCGAGTCAAACTACAAGTCCAAAGGTGTTACATCACCTCCACTTGGGCCCATTGGCCTTGTACGACCTAGATTTAGTTTTAGGCTGCCTTGGGACGTCCTCCCACCTCCTTGGCCGCCACCCCTTGCTCCTATATAAGTAGATCCATCTAGTAGCTTTTCCTTGGGATTTGTTTAGTTAAAAGTTAGCCATTGCAACTTCGTGTACTTCGTTTGTGTCCAACGACCAGACCTAGACCGCTTCCGGATCCCCACCATTATCAATACTTCATATATATTTGCAATATTCAGATTGCTTTATCATATTCTTGCTCGTTCTTCGATTGCTTGCAGGAATAGACCTTCGTGGTCAGGCTGACCGTGCTTCCAGCATCGTCAGTAACCTCAGGAGATTGGTTTAGCGATTGCTAAGGCGCAACGTCGTGCACGTTTGTAGTCGGATTGTCAAAGTCGTCTCCACCAAATCGATAGTTATCATCTCATCGAAAGATCGGGACACCCTCGCCTCTATCAAGTGGTATCAGTTTTCAGGTTGCTCGGTGAGATTTTACAGTTTTTCATAGTTTAGATCGCATCTGTCATTCATACCTACAGTCCATGAAAAAGCCACAAAAAAGTTAGATCTGTTCATCCTTTATCCAAGCCAGTCTGAGCCTTTGCAATTTTCTATTCATTGCTTGCATAGTTGAATTATCGGTTGCATCGTCGTGTCGAGTTGCTGGTCTTAGGGTCTAGTTCCTTTAGAGTTTCGAGTTCTGTTCACATTAGTCACGCCACCGCTGCATCATTATCCCTTCCGCTGTCCACCATCCCATCTATTAATTTCCACCACATGCTACGCACTGTTCATTGTCATAATCATAGTTGAGGTCATTCACATCTTCGCCTGGTCCAATCTGCATCTTATCTAGTTTGTCTTGGAAAGAAAAAAAAGAAGATAGAGAAAAAAAAAGAGAAAAAAGGAAAAAAAAGAAAAAGAGAGAGAAGAAAAAGAAAAAAAAGCGTGAGAAAAAAAAGAGAGAAGAAAAAAAATTTGGATCTATCTAGAATCAATCTCGTACCTGAATTCGGATTGGAATCTGTTTTGTGCACTGTTCAGTAAAACAGGTGTATCTTCCTCATACGAAGTCCGTTTTGGCTCTGTGAGTACTCAAATTGAAGCTAGCGACGAGCCGCATCTAAATAGTTGCAGAAGCTAGTTCAATATTTGACACCTCAAAATCGGCTTCTAAATAGGTTTTTTTTGCCCTCCGAAGTTCATGAACACAGCTTGTTCCAATTTTTCAGGCCAGTTTTAGAATTCTTTGACTCCTCATATCAACTCGGAATTGAGTGATTCTTTTTGCATTGGAAAGCTTGAGTTAGTAGCATTCTTTGAAAGAATTTATCAGAAAATTGTCTCAAACTTTTCAAGAGGAAAGTTGGAGAGAGAGTTGTTGTATATCCTGCTTGGCAGTTGTTTTTCATCATTATCTTCACTGCCGTTGTGATCTTCACTTATATCTTGCTGTCAAGAGCTACTTAATATCCTTCATTGATGCTAGTTGTGCTACGCCGTGACCTCATTAGTGTTCTAGGCTCGCGTCTCTAGTCCGGTCTAGCCTAGGACCAGCACAGTACCGTCGTTGAGCGTTTATTCAACATTGCATCTTTGAATTGATTATTGCTAATCTTTTGCTACCATATATAGCCAACCCAGCTCCACATATTTCTACATCGTGTATACGTACGCTCCCCTGGCAATCGCTTTACTCAATATTCAGAGTTACTTGACACCGCTGGTTGCCGATCACCACCTGCTGCATGGTAAGAACTTGTAAGACATTGATATTTGCTTTACTGTGAGCGTTTTACCACCACATCCTAGTAGTTATAGGAACATTATTTTTGGGTTTTGTTTCTTGTTCTACTAATCATGACAGGATCCAGAGTCAATTCATGGGCTTTGTCGATCGCGGGAGACGTGCCACCACCTTTGCAAATACCACAACCGTCACGAGAGGTGCACAAACATCCAAATGCACATGATCAGGTTAATGTATCTATACCACCATTTAATGGCCGTTTTAAACCTGCTTTATATATTGAATGGGAGTTCGACATAAAAAATATATTTGCTTCCCATAATTTCGATGAACATAAAATGGTTAAGGTTGCGGTTGGTTCTTTCACTGGTTATGCTTTGGTTTGGTGGAGTGAATATTGTCGGTTACACCCTGATTATATACCTACTACTTGGGATGATTTGAAACTTGCCATGCGACATACTTTCGTCCCTGCTTATTATACTCGTGACATGATTAAGAAGTTGCAACACTTAAAACAAGGTAGTGAAACTGTAACAAAATATTATGATGATTTACAAACTACCTTGTTGCATTCCTCTTTAGAAGAATGTGAAGATGATTTTATGGATAGATTTTGGGGAGGATTAAACCGTGATATTCAAGAGATACTAATTCATGAAGAGTGTTATCCTATGGACCATTTGTTTCATCTTGCTTGCAAAGCTGAACAGGAAATAAAACGACGTGTTGGCCACGAGGAGAACAAGCGCACGGTGCACATTCCAAGAGTTGATATGATTGTTCCTTCAACTATAGGCATACTATGACAACCACATCCGTTGTTGTCAGGACTACATCACCTCCACCATGTGACACATCGCCCCCGAGAGTGGCTACATCATCTGAGTTGATCATAAGAGGTAATGACAAAGGTACTGATCTTCCATCTCTACATGAGAATGATGAATGCCTTGTCAATTTGAATGCACCATCTGATGAGCTACCCACTACTTTGATCACACCACCTATTTTAGAGGACTACGTTGATAATTTGACTTTGCCATGTGATCAAACAACTGAAATACCAACAATTTTGAGTGCACCCATTGAATAAACTATTGATGCAAAAGAACCAATGTTTAATCATTTTGATATGACCTCTAATCTTGGTGATGATTCTGTGTTGAATGACTTATTGCATGTTTGCTTATTTAAGCATGTTGTAGCATGTAAATTTGATGCAAGTAAGGTTTATTCACCAATGTTGGGATGGTTTAATGATGAACATTGTCAATCTTTTGAAATGAATAAGATCTTCACTTATATGTGCAAACTGAGTTGCAATATTTTCATGCCTTCTACTTCTTGTGCTAATTTTTTGGCTTTAGATTTTATGAACTATGCAAGTTACTCATCTATTCATGTGTCATATATGCAAAAATCAAGGGAAGTAAAAATGGATGACATATACATATACAACATGTACACCTTGTCTCTTTTGTTAGCCACATTTCAGATTAAGCAACGCCGAGGACGGCTTTATTTTCAAGAAGGGGAGGATGATGAGGACATGACTACCTTGGATATGACCAAAAATATTGCATATATGCATATTTGTCAGGTGATTTCTAGTGCAAACTATTCAATAATCTATTTATGTTATCCAGAACAAAAATACTTCACACACTTTTGTGTTTTGTCTAATTGTAGGTGTATGGAACATTTGTACAATCCACATATGAAGATAAGGAAGAAAGATATGTTTATTTGCTGTCCAAAAAGTTCTCTCACGTCACTTTTGGCCCAAGAGAAGATAGAGTCCAAGTCTCTCACGTTCTGGATTCAGATTCGGACTGCACAGACACACCTGACTCAAAACGCACACAAGTTTTTCATACGGACTCCGAATTGGGTGATTCGTTTTTTGTTGGAAACTAGATTTCGTGCACTTTCCAACCCAATTGGAATCACCTTCAAATTCGTCCGGAGCGTTGAGTTGTGGACGAAACAATCTGATGCTGCAGCAGAATCCGAGTCAAACTACAAGTCCAAAGGTGTTACATCACCTCCACTTGGGCCCATTGGCCTTGTACGACCTAGATTTAGTTTTAGGCTGCCTTGGGACGTCCTCCCACCTCCTTGGCCGCCACCCCTTGCTCCTATATAAGTAGATCCATCTAGTAGCTTTTCCTTGGGATTTGTTTAGTTAAAAGTTAGCCATTGCAACTTCGTGTACTTCGTTTGTGTCCAACGACCAGACCAAGACCGCTTCCGGATCCCCACCATTATCAATACTTCATATATATTTGCAATATTCAGATTGCTTTATCATATTCTTGCTTGT
Source organism: Triticum dicoccoides (assembly GCF_002162155.2). NCBI lineage: Eukaryota > Viridiplantae > Streptophyta > Magnoliopsida > Poales > Poaceae > Triticum > Triticum dicoccoides. The sequence goes on from NC_041383.1 coordinate 370,547,024, forward strand.
TCTTCGATTGCTTGCAGGAATAGACCTTCGTGGTCAGGCTGACCGTGCTTCCAGCATCGTCAGCAACCTCAGGAGATTGTTTTAGCGATTGCTAAGGCGCAACGTCGTGCATGTTTGTAGTCGGATTGTCAAAGTCGTCTCCACCAAATCGATAGTTATCATCTCATCGAAAGATCGGGACACCCTCGCCTCTATCACTATCAAGCTTTGTTTCGAACGTCTTCTCAATGCCATCTATCTTCTCCATGGCCTCGTCAAATCTGTTTAGCACATCTTGCACCTGTCCACTCATCATTTGCTGAAATTTATCATGTAGCTGTTTGTTTGTCAGGTTCTCCCAATCAGTCTCATCGGCTTGTGATCCTGGCATGGTTAGCAGCAATAGAAACACAAAATAATATGATTCTACAGACTACTAGGAAGCGGTGGTGGTGGTGGTGTGTCACAAATCCTTCAAGCGAATCTCAAATTCTTACCAGTTCTTACCCAGCAGCAGGTGGTGATCGGCAACCGTTGTAGTCAAAACTCTCAAAGCTTGGATAGAGCGATTACCAGGGAGAATCAAACGCACAACATAGATGTATGTGGAGCTGGGAAGGCTTATAATATGGTAGCAAAAAGGGTCAGCAATAATCAATTCAGAGATGCAAAGTTGAATAAACGCTCAACGACGGTACTGTGTTGGTCCTAGGCTAGACTGTGCTAGAGACGCGAGCCTAGAACACTAACAAAATCACGGCGCTGCACGTAAACAAGGGAGGAGCACACTGAATTTTTTCTCTCTTTTTTTGCACTTTTTTGCACTTTTTTCTCTCTCTTTTTTTTTGCTCCGCAACAATTTTTTTTCGAAAAAGTCTACAAATGGTCTAGAAACTGCCTAGCCAGAATTTTCCAGACTTAGTTTTTTTTTAAAACTGGAGCTATTTTTCTACTGCGGGTAACACGAAAGTTCGGGAGTCCTTCTCTATCACGACTCGGAGTATGGCGTGATCTCGAAGTCGAAAACAAAGCAACAAATACTGGACTCGGACTAGGACTGGTGGCGGAGATGAATCTGGTGGAACTCGGACTGGTGGCGAACATGAATCTAGTGGAACTCCGACTGATGGCAGATATATGTTGTAGGTGGACTCGGATTGGCGTGATGGAGGTGGATATGTGGTATATGGCTGTGGTGATGTCGATGGTGGTAGATGGCAGTGGTGATGACGATGGTGGTATATGGCAGCGGTGATGACGATGGTGGTATATGGCAGCGGTGATGACGATGGTGGTATATGGCAGCAGTGATGATGATGAGGAGACTTTGGCTCTTATGACACGTGAAGAACATGGTGGAGATGTTTCTGATCATGAGACGCAATACATGGCTCCTGAAGACGCTGACAGGTATGAATGTTTAGTTGCTCAACGTGTTTTGAGTGTGCAGGTCACACAAGCTGAGCAAAATCAGAGGCACAATTTGTTCCTTACCAAGGGAGTTGTGAAGGAACATTCTGTGCGCGTCATCATAGACGGAGGGAGCTGCAACAACTTGGCTAGCATGGAGATGGTGGAGAATCTTTCTCTCACCACAAGACCACATCCACATCCTTACTACATCCAATGGTTCAACAACAGCGGCAAGGTTAAGGTAACACGTACTGTTCGTGTGCATTTTAGTATCTCTACATATGCTGATTATGTTGATTGTGATGTGGTACCTATGCAAGCATGTTCCTTATTACTTGGTAGACCAGATTGTGATGTGGTACCTAATTTTTTTGTGGCTTTTTCGTGGACTATAGGTATGAAGAAAAGACTCGATCTAAACTACGAAAAACTATAAAATCTCACCGAGCAACCTGGAAATCTGATACCACTTGATAGAGGCAAAGGTGTCCTGTCTTTCGATGAGATGATGGATATCGCTTTGGTGGAAGTCAACTTTGACGATTCGACTACGAACGTGCGAGGACGTCGTGCCTTAGCAATCGCTAAACCAACTCCGAGAGGTTATTGACCATGCCGGAGCACGATCAACCTGACCACGAGGGTTTGCTTCCTGCGAGCAAACAAAGAACAAGCAAGAAACTGAGATTGCAATCTGGATATTGCGAATATAAGATGAAAGCTTTATTGATCAAGGTGGGGTTCTGTGACGCCTTTGCCTGGTCGTTGAACACAAACGAAATACGCGAAGTTGCAGCTATGGCGAACTTTAATCTAAACAAAACCCCCAAAGTCTAAACGGTGCCGTAAGGGCTGTATATATGGAGGAAGAGAGGGGGAATTTAGTGGCCCTTGGCGGAGGGGTCCGAAATCAACCCTATCTCTTGTTCCCCACACACACGGACTCTAAAAAGAGCCTATACTTTTGTATTTCGAAATTACATGGGCCTGGTCCAATAAAAAGGTGACGCAACACCTATAATAGCCTCTGGACGAAATTTATGAAGTGACATCTTGTATATTTCGTCCAAGGCTTCATGCACTCGTTATGGTGGCTTCAAAGACCTGAAATCATCACTTGTAACTCCGTTCTTGTTCCCCTTGCGCATGCCATCATCTCCATGCTTGTTCTTGCTCCAATGTTCATCCTTCTCCAAGCTAGGCCCTTCATTTGTAAGCAAAACAAATGTATCCAATTTAGGCAGCATCATATTCTCATGAACATTAGAATCATTACCAAGAAACGAAAGTACCTAGTAATTTAGTTGGCGTGCGCGAGCTCTAGTAATTGGTCCAGTATGTATAGCAGCAGGGGCTGTGGGTGTAACAATGGTATTGATGTCCTCATCAAAGAGTTTTGAGACACTCGCCATTATAGTGATTTTTCGCAAAAAAAAAACAGCGCAAAAAAGAGAGCGAATTTTTTTTCTAGAGTGTGCTTTTCCGTTGTTTACGTGCAGCACCGTGATTTTGTTAGTGTTCTAGGCTCGCATCTCTAGCACGGTCTAGCCTAGGACCAGCACAGTACCGTCGTTGAGCGTTTTTTCAACTTTGCATCTCTGAATTGATTATTGCTGACCCCTTTTGCTACCATATTATAAGCCTTCCTAACTCCAAATACATCTACGTCGTGCGTTTGACTCTCCCCGGTAATCGCTCTATCCAAGCTTTGAGATTTTTGACTACAACGGTTGCCGATCACCGCCTGTTGCTGGGTAAGAACTGGTAAGAATTTGAGTTTTGCTTGACGGATTTGTGACACCCACCACCACCACTTGTTCGTAGTCTGTAGGATCATATTCTTGTGTGTTTCTATTGCTGCTAACCATGCCAGGATCACAAGCCGACGAGATTGACTGGGAGAACTTATCGAACAAGGAGCTTCATGATAAGTTTCAGCAAATGATGACTGAACAGGTGCAAGATGTGCTGAACAATTTTGAAGAGGCCATGGAGAAGATCACTTGCCTTGAGAAGACGTTCGAAACAAAGCTCGATAACAGATCTAATGAACTGCTTGCGCGTCTTCCACCACCGGCTGCACCTACCGCACCTCTGCAACAACAACAACAACAACAACAATTACCTCCAGGTCGCAAAACAGCCCTACGCCGAGCGAGCCGTGTACTTCTTCGGCCTGGCCAAACTGTTGGTGCTGCTGTTGATACTTCTGTGGCTCCTGCTGCTGATGCGGAGGATGATGAATATGCGGGCGATTATGAGGATGAGGTTGATCAAAATCAGAACTACGTGCAGCCACCAGCACCACCACCAGCAGGTCGACCTTAGGTATATATTCGCAATGGTCAGCCCGCACCACCACCTCAGGTACGAGATATTGTCCATATTCCTAAACTGAAATTGAATATTCCACCATTTGAGGGTAGATATGTTCCTGATATATATCTTACTTGGGAGTTAGAAACTGAACAACGATTTACATGTTTACAATATCCTGAGGAGAGACGGGTTGCTGCTGCTGTTTGTGCTTTCACTAGTTTTGCGTGTGTATGGTGGTCTGAACATTGTAGATTATATCCTATTCCAACTACTTGGGCTGCTTTGAAAACTGCTATACGTACGCATTGGGTTCCACCATATTATCAATGTGAATTGCTTCAAAAATTGCAGCGTTTAAGACAAGGAAAAAATTCTGTAGAAGAATATTATCAGGAATTACAAACTGGCATGATTAGATGTGGTATCGTTGAGGAGAATGAAGCCATGCTTGCACGTTTTCTGGGTGGATTAAATAGAGAGATTTAGACCATTCTAGACTATAAGGAGTATACTAATATCACTCGTTTATTCCATCTTGCTTGTAAAGCTGAACGTGAAGTGCGGGATCGACAAGCATTGGCGCGAACTAACTTTTCTGCTGGCCGACCTTCACCAGGGACACCACGTGCATCTTCTACTTCAACTGCACCAGCACCTCCATCAGGTGCCACCTCTAGCCGTGATACAAGAAAACAGGCACAACCACCATTATCTGCCAAGAGCGCACCTGCGGGGCCTGCACAGCGTTCTTCTTCTTCCATAGCATCAACAGGGCACACAAGTGATATTATTTGTCGTCGTTGTAAGGGAGGAGGTCATTATGCGAGAGAATGCAAATCTCAGCGTGTGATGATTGCTACCGAGGATGGTGGGTATGAGTCCGCTAGTGACTATGATGAGGAGACTTTGGCTCTTATTACACGTGAAGAACATGGTGGAGATGATTCTGATCATGAGACGCAATACATGGCTCCTGAAGACGCTGACAGGTATGAATGTTTAGTTGCTCAACGTGTTTTGAGTGTGCAGGTCACACAAGCTGAGCAAAATCAGAGGCACAATTTGTTCCATACCAAGGGAGTTGTGAAGGAATGTTCTATGCGCGTCATCATAGACGGAGGGAGTTGCAACAACTTGGCTAGCATGGAGATGGTGGAGAAGCTTTCTCTCACCACAAGACCACATCCACATCCTTACTACATCCCATGGTTCAACAACAGCGGCAAGGTTAAGGTAACACGTACTGTTCGTGTGCATTTTAATATCTCTACATATGCTGATTATGTTGACTGTGATGTGGTACCTATGCAAGCATCTTCCTTATTACTTGGTAGACCATGGCAATTTGATAAAAATTCTATACACCATGGTAGAAACAATCAGTATACTCTTGTTCATAAGGATAAAAATATTACTTTGCTTCCTATGACTCCTGATTCCATTTTGAAAGATGATATTAATAGAGCTAATAAAGCAAAACAGGAGAAGAATAAGAGTGAAAATCAGATTGTGGCAAAAGAATTTGAGCAACAAATGAAGCCTACTAATAAACCATCTAGTGTTGCTTCTGAAATTAAATTGAAAAGTACATGTTTATTTGCCACCAAATCTGATATTGATGAGCTAGATTTCAGCAAATCTGTTTGCTATGCTTTTGTGTGCAAAGAGGCATTATTTTCATTCGAGGACGTGCCTTCCTCTTTGCCTCCTGCTGTCACTAACATTTTGCAGGAGTTCGCTGACGTCTTTCCACAAGACGTGCCACCGGGATTACGTGCTTTCATTGGACGATTTGTGGTAGTTTACTTTGATGACATATTGATTTATAGCAGATCTTTGGAAGAACATTTGGAACATTTATTTGCTGTTTTTATTGCTCTACGTGATGCACGTTTGTTTGGTAACCTTGGGAAGTGCACCTTTTGCACCGACCGAGTATCTTTTCTTGGCTATGTTGTTACTCCACAGGGAATTGAAGATGATAAAGCCAAGATTGAAGCTATTGAGAGTTGGCCGCAACCCAAAACGATCACACAAGTGAGGAGTTTTCTTGGCCTCGCTGGATTCTATAGGCGTTTTGTGAGAGATTTTAGCACCATTGCTGCACCTCTCAATGAGCTTACAAAGAAAGATGTGCCTTTTCTTTGGGGTACCGCACAGGAAGAAGCCTTCTCGGTATTGAAAGATAAGTTGACACATGCTCCTTTACTCCTACTTCCTGATTTTAATAAGACTTTTGAGCTTGAATGTGATGCTAGTGGAATTGGATTAGGCGGTGTGTTATTACAAGATGGCAAACCTGTTGCTAAAGATCGGCGAGAAGGCTTAATAATCCTGGTTTTAATAATCCTGGTGGCACGTCTTGTGGAAAGACGTCGGCGAACTCCTGCAAAATGTTAGTGACAGCGGGAGGCAAAGAGGAAGGCACGTCCTTGAATGAAAATAATGCCTCTTTGCACACAAAAGCATAGCAAACAGATTTGCTGAAATCTAGCTCATCAATATCAGATTTGGTGGCAAATAAACATGCACTTTTCAATTTAATTTCAGAAGCAACACTAGATGGTTTATTATTAGACTTCATTTGTTGCTCAAATTCTTTTGCCACAATCTGATTTTCACTCTTATTCTTCTCCTGTTTTGCTTTATTAGCTCTATTAATATCATCTTTCAAAATGGAATAAGGAGTCATAGGAGGCAAAGTAATATTTTTATCCTTATGAACAAGAGTATACTAATTGTTTCTACCATGGTGTACAGAATTTTTATCAAATTGCCATGGTCGACCAAGTAATAAGGAACATGCTTGCATAGGTACCACATCACAATCAACATAATCAGCGTATGTAGAGATATTAAAATGCACACGAACAGTACGTGTTACCTTAACCTTGCCGCATTGAACCATTGGATGTAGTAAGGATGTGGATGTGGTCTTGTGGTGAGAGAAAGCTTCTACACCATCTCCATGCTAGCCAAGTTGTTGCAGCTCCCTCCATCTATGATGACGCGCACAGAATGTTCCTTCACAACTCCCTTTCTATGGAACAAATTATGCCTCTGATGTTGCTCAGCTTGTGTGACCTGCACACTCAAAACACGTTGAGAAACTAAACATTCATACCTGTCAGCGTCTTCAGGAGCCATGTATTGCGTCTCATGATCAGAATCATCTCCACCATGTTCTTCACGTGTAATAAGAGCCAAAGTCTCCTCATCATAGTCACTAGCGGACTCATACCCACCATCCTAAGTAGCAATCATCACACGCTGAGATTTGCATTCTCTCGCATAATGACCTCTTCGCTTACAATGACAACAAATAATATCACTTGTGTGCCCTGTTGATGCCATGGAAGAAGAAGAGCTTTGTGCAGGCCCGGCAGGTGCGCTCTTGGCAGATAGCGGTGGTTGTGCCTGCTTTCTTGTATCACGACTGGAGGTGGCACCTGATGGAGGTGCCGGTGCAGTGGAAGTAGAAGATGCACGCGGTGTCCATGGTGAAGGTCAACCTGCAGAAAAGTTAGTTCGCACCAATGCTTGTCGATCCTGCACTTCACATTCAGCTTTACAAGCAAGATGGAATAAACGAGTGATATTAGTATACTCCTTATACTCTAGAATGGTCCGAATCTCTCTATTTAATCTACCCATAAAACGTGCGAGCATAGCTTCATTCTCCTCAACAATACCACATCTAATCATGCTAGTTTGTAATTCCGGATAATATTCTTCTACATAATTTTTTCCTTGTCTTAAACGCTGCAATTTTTCAAGCAATTCACGTTGATAATATGGTGGAACCCAACGAGTACGCATAGTAGTTTTCAAAGCAGCCCAAGTAGCTGGAATAGGATATAATCTACAATGTTCAGACCACCATACACATGCAAAACTAGTGAAAGCACAAACAGCAACAACAACCCGCCTCTCCTTGGGATATTGTAAACATGTAAAACATTGTTCAGTTTCTAACTCCCAAGTAAGATATATATCAGGAACATATCTACCCTCAAACGGTGGAATATTCAATTTCAGTTTAGGAATATGGTCATTATCTCGTACCTAAGTGGTGGTGCAGGCCTACTGTTGCGAATATATATGATGAGAACATGACTACCTTGGATAAGACCAAAAATATTGCATACATGCATATTTGTCAGGTGATTTCTAGTGCAAACTATTCAATAATCTATTTATATTATCCAGAACAAAAATACTTCACACACTTTTGTGTTTTGTCTAATTGCAGGTGTATGGGACATTTGTACAATCCACATATGAAGATAAGGGAAAAGGAGAAGTAGGTGCTGTTCAAAAAGTCCTCTCACGTCACTTTTGGGCCAAGAGAAGATAGAGTCCAAGTCTCTCACGTTCTGGATTCAGATTCGGACTGCACAGACATACCTGACTCAAAACGCCAACAACTTTTTCACACGGACTCCGAATTGGGTGATTCTTTTTTTGCTGGAAACTAGATTTTGTGCACTTTACAACCCAATTGAATTCACCTTCAAATCCATCCGGAGCGTTGAGTTATGGACGAAACAATCTGATGCTGCAGCAGAATCCGAGTCAAACTACATGTCCAAAGGTGTTACATCACCTCCACTTGGGCCCATTGGCCTAGTTTTAGGCTGCCTTGGGACGTCCTCCCACCTCCTTGGCCGCCACCCCTTGATCCTATATAAGTAGATCCATCTAGTAGCTTTTCCCTTCGGATTTGTTTAGTTAAAAGTTAGCCATTGCAACTTCGTGTACTTTGTTTGTGTCCAACGACCAGACCAAGACCGCTTATGGATCCCCACCTTTATCAATACTTCATATATACTCACAATATTTAGATTGCTTATATCATATTCTTGCTTGTTCTTCGATTGCTTGCAGGAATAGACCTTCGTGGTCAGGTTGATTGTGCTCCGGCGTGGTCAATAACCTGGAGTTGGTTTAGCGATTGCTAAGGCGCAACGTCATGCACGTTTGTAGTCGGATCGTCAAAGACATCTCCACCAAATCGATAGTTATCATCTCATGGGAAGATCGGGACTCCCCGCCTCTATCAATATACCTGAGGTTGACCTGCTGGTGGTGGTGCTGGTGGCTGCACGTAGTTCTGATTTTGATCAACCTCATCCTCGTAATAGTCCTCCACCTCTGCCGTAGCAGCAGGAGCTACAAAAGCACCACCAGCAGTAGCAGCGGCACCAGAATTTTGTCCTGGCTCAATAGGAATACGCCGTGCTCGCCCTACTGTATCGCGGCGTGAAACTGGTGGTGGGAGACGTTTGAGTAATTCATCGAACTTGGCGTCCAACTTGGTGTCAATTGTCTTCTCAATGCCATCCATCTTCTCCATTGCCTTTCCAAAGCTGGCCATCACGTCTTCCACCTGTTGACCCAACATTTGATGAAACTTATCATGAAGCTCCTTGTTCATCATGTTCTCCCAGTCAATCTCGTCGTATTGTGGTCCTGCCATAGTTAGCAGCAATAGAAACAGATAAGAGTATGATCCTACAGACTACTGGAAAATGGTGGTGGTGGGGTGTCACAAATCCATCAAGCGAACCTCAAATTCTTACCTGTTCTTACCCAGCAGCAGGTGGTGATAGGCAACTGTTGTAGTCAAAACTCTCAAAGCATGGATGGAGCGATTACCAGGGAGAGTCAAACGCATGACGTAGATGTATGTGGAGCTGGGAAGTCTTATAATATGGTAGAAAAAAAGGTCAACAATAATCAATTCAGAGATGCAAAGTTGAATAAACGCTCAACGACGGTACTTTGCTGGTCCTAGGCTAGACCGTGCTAGAGACGCGAGCCTAGAACACTGATAGAGGCAAAGGTGTCCCGTCTTTCGATGAGATAGTGGATTTCGCTTTGGTGGAAGTCGACTTTGACGATCCGACTACGAACGTGCGAGGACGTCGCGCCTTAGCAATCGCTAAACCAACTCCGAGAGGTTATTGACCACGCCGGAGCACGATCAACCTGACCACGAGGGTCTGTTTCCTGCGAGCAAACGAAGAACAAGCAAGAAACTAAGATTGCAATCTGGATATTGCGAATATAAGATGGAAGCTTTATTGATCAAGGTGGGGTTCTGTGACGCCTTTGTCTGGTCGTTGAACACAAACGAAGTACGCGAAGTTGCAGCTATGGCGAACTTTTAATCTAAACAAAACCCAAAGTCTAAACGATGCCCTAAGGGCTGTATATATGGAGGAAGAGGGGGGAATTTCGTGGCCCTTGGTGGAGGAGTCCGAAATCAACCCTATCTCTTGTTTCCCCACACATACGGACTCTAAAAATAGCCTATACTTATGTATTTCGAAATTACATGGGCCTGGCCCAATAATAAGGTGACGCAGCACCTAAAATAGCCTCGGGACGAAATTTATGAAGTGGCATCTTGTATATTTCGTCCAAGGCTTCATGCACCCATTATGGTGGCTTCAAAGTCCTGAAATCATCACTTGTAACTCCATTCTTGTTCCCCTTGCGCATGCCATCATCTTCATGCTTGTTCTTGCTCCAATGTTCATCCTTCTCCAAGCTAGGCCCTTCATTTGTAAGCAAAACAAATGTATCCAATTTAGGCAGCATCATATTCTCATGAACATTAGAATCATTACCAAGAAACGAAAGTACCTGGTAATTTAGTTGGCGTGCACGAGCTCTAGTAATTGGTCCAGTATGTATAGCAGCAGGGGCTGTGGGTGTAACAATTGTATTGATGTCCTCATCAACAGGGCACACAAGTGATATTATTTGTCGTCGTTGTAAGGGAGGAGGTCATTATGCGAGAGAATGCAAATCTCCGCGTGTGATGATTGCTACCGCGGATGGTGGATATGAGTCCGCTAGTGACTATGATGAGGAGACATTGGCTCTTATTACACGTGAAGAACATGGTGGAGATGATTCTGATCATGAGACGCAATACATGGCTCCTGAAGACGCTGACAGGTATGAATGTTTAGTTGCTCAACGTGTTTTGAGTGTGCAGGTCACACAAGCTGAGCAAAATCAGAGGCACAATTTGTTCCATACCAAGGGAGTTGTGAAGGAACGTTCTGTGCGCGTCATAATAGACGGAGGGAGCTGCAACAACTTGGCTAGCATGGAGATGGTGGAGAAGCTTTCTCTCACCACAAGACCACATCCACATCCTTACTACATCCAATGGTTTAACAACAGCGGCAAGGTTAAGGTAACACGTACTGTTCGTGTGCATTTTAGTATCTCTACATATGCTGATTATGTTGATTGTGATGTGGTACCTATGCAAGCATGTTCTTTATTACTTGGTAGACCATGGCAATTTGATAAAAATTCTGTACACCATGGTAGAAACAATCACTATACTCTTGTTCATAAGGATAAAAATATTACTTTGCTTCCTATGACTCCTGATTCCATTTTGAAAGATGATATTAATAGAGCTAATAAAGCAAAACAGGAGACGAATAAGAGTGAAAATCAGATTGTGGCAAAAGAATTTGAGCAACAAATGAAGCCTAATAATAAACCATCTAGTGTTGCTTCTGAAATTAAATTGAAAAGTGCATGTTTATTTGCCACCAAATCTGATATTGATGAGCTAGATTTCAGCAAATCTGTTTGCTATGCTTTTGTGTGCAAAGAGGCATTATTTTCATTCGAGGACGTGCCTTCCTCTTTGCCTCCTGCTGTCACTAACATTTTGCAGGAGTTCGCTGACGTCTTTCCACAAGACGTGCCACCGGGATTACCGCCTATTCGAGGGATTGAGCATCAGACTGACTTAATTCCCGGTGCTTCACTGCCAAACCGTGCTCCATACCGTACCAATCCAGAGGAGACGAAGGAGATTATGCGTCAAGTACAAGAGCTTCTCGACAAAGGTTATATACGCGAATCCCTTAGTCCTTGTGCTGTTCCTATTATTCTAGTGCCGAAAAAGGATGGTACATCACGTATGTGTGTTGATTGTAGAGGCATTAATAATATTACTATTCGTTATCGTCATCCTATTCCTAGGCTAGATGATATGCTTGATGAATTGAGTGGCTCTACAATATTCTCCAAAGTTGATTTGCGTAGTGGATACCATCAAATTCGTATGAAATTGGGAGATGAATGGAAAACAGCATTTAAAACTAAGTTTGGATTATATGAGTGGTTAGTCATGCCTTTTGGGTTAACTAATGCGCCTAGTACTTTCACGAGACTAATGAACGAAGTTTTACGTGCTTTCATTGGACGATTTGTGGTAGTCTATTTTGATGATATACTGATTTATAGCAGATCTTTGGAAGAACATTTGGAACATTTACGTGCTGTTTTTATTGCTCTACGTGATGCACGTTTGTTTGGTAACCTTGGGAAGTGCACCTTTTGCACCGACCGAGTATCTTTTCTTGGCTATGTTGTTACTCCACAGGGAATTGAAGTTGACAAAGCCAAGATTGAAGCTATTGAGAGTTGGCCGCAGCCCAAAACGGTCACACAAGTGAGAAGTTTTCTTGGCCTCGCTGGATTCTATAGGCGTTTTGTGAGAGATTTCAGCACCATTGCTGCACCTCTCAACGAGCTTACAAAGAAGGATGTGCCTTTTGTTTGGGGTACCGCACAGGAAGAAGCCTTCACGGTATTGAAAGATAAGTTGACACATGCTCCTTTACTCCAACTTCCTGATTTTAATAAGACTTTTGAGCTTGAATGTGATGCTAGTGTGATGAGGACATCAATACAATTGTTACACCCACAGCCCCTGCTGCTATACATACTGGACCAATTACTAGAGCTCATGCACGCCAACTAAATTACCAGGTACTTTCGTTTCTTGGTAATGATTCTAATGTTCATGAGAATATGATGCTGCCTAAATTGGATACATTTGTTTTGCTTACAAATGAAGGGCCTAGCTTGGAGAAGGATGAACATTGGAGCAAGAACAAGCATGGAGATGATGGCATGCGCAAGGGGAACAAGAATGGAGTTACAAGTGATGATTTCAGGACTTTGAAGCCACCATAATGGGTGCATGAAGCCTTGGACGAAATATACAAGATGCCACTTCATAAATTTCGTCCCGAGGCTATTTTAGGTGCTGCGTCACCTTATTATTGGGCCAGGCCCATGTAATTTCGAAATACTTAAGTATAGGCTATTTTTAGAGTCCGTATGTGTGGGGAAACAAGAGATAGGGTTGATTTCGGACTCCTCCACCAAGGGCCACGAAATTCCCCCCTCTTCCTCCATATATACAGCCCTTAGGGCATCGTTTAGACTTTGGGTTTTGTTTAGATTAAAAGTTCGCCATAGCTGCAACTTCGCGTACTTCGTTTGTGTTCAACGACCAGACAAAGGCGTCACAGAACCCCACCTTGATCAATAAAGCTTTCATCTTATATTCGCAATATCCAGATTGCAATCTTAGTTTCTTGCTTGTTCTTCGTTTGCTCGCAGGAAACAGACCCTCGTGGTCAGGTTGATCGTGCTCCGGCGTGGTCAATAACCTCTCGGAGTTGGTTTAGCGATTGCTAAGGCGCGACGTCCTCGCACGTTCGTAGTCGGATCGTCAAAGTCGACTTCCACCAAAGCGAAATCCACCATCTCATTGAAAGACGGGACACCTTTGCCTCTATCAAATCCCGGTGGCACGTCTTGTGGAAAAACGTCAGCGAACTCCTGCAAAATGTTAGTGACAGCAGGAGGCAAAGAGGAAGGCACGTCCTCGAATGAAAATAATGCCTCTTTGCACACAAAAGCATAGCAAACAGATTTGCTGAAATCTATCAATATCAGATTTGGTGGCAAATAAACATGCACTTTTCAATTTAATTTCAGAAGCAACACTAGATGGTTTATTATTAGGCTTCATTTGTTGCTCAAATTCTTTTGCCACAATCTGATTTTCACTCTTATTCTTCTCCTATTGTGCTTTATTAGCTCTATTAATATCATCTTTCAAAATGGAATCAGGAGTCATAGGAAGCAAAGTAATATTTTTATCCTTATGAACAAGAGTATAGTGATTGTTTCTACCATGGTGTACAGAATTTTTATCAAATTGCCATGGTCTACCAAGTAATAAGGAACATGCTTGCATAGGTACCACATCACAATCAACATAATCAGCATATGTAGAGATACTAAAATGCACACGAACAGTACGTGTTACCTTAACCTTGCCGCTGTTGTTGAACCATTGGATGTAGTAAGGATGTGGATGTGGTCTTGTGGCGAGAGAAAGCTTCTCCACCATCTCCATGCTAGCCAAGTTGTTGCAGCTCCCTCCGTCTATGATGACGCGCACAGAACGTTCCTTCACAACTCCCTTGGTATGGAACAAATTGTGCCTCTGATTTTGCTCAGCTTGTGTGACCTGCACACTCAAAACACGTTGAGCAACTAAACATTCATACCTGTCAGCGTCTTCAGGAGCCATGTATTGCGTCTCATGATCAGAATCATCTCCACCATGTTCTTCACGTGTAATAAGAGCCAAAGTCTCCTCATCATAGTCACTAGCGGACTCATATCCACCATCCGCGGTAGCAATCATCACACGCGGAGATTTGCATTCTCTCGCATAATGACCTCCTCCCTTACAACGACGACAAATAATATCACTTGTGTGCCCTGTTGATGCCATGGAAGAAGAAGAACGCTGTGCATGCCCCGCAGGTGCGCTCTTGGCAGATAATGGTGGTTGTGCCTGTTTTCTTGTATCACGGCTGGAGGTGGCACCGGATGGAGGTGCTGGTGCAGTTGAAGTAGAAGATGCACGTGGTGTCCATGATGAAGGTCGGCCTGCAGAAAAGTTAGTTCGCCCCAATGCTTGTCGATCCTGCACTTCACGTTCAGCTTTACAAGCAAGATGGAATAAACGAGTGATATTAGTATACTCCTTATAGTCTAGAATGGTCTGAATCTCTCTATTTAATCCACCCAGAAAACGTGCAAGCATAGCTTCATTCTCCTCAACAATACCACATCTAATCATGCCAGTTTGTAATTCCTGATAATATTCTTCTACAGAATTTTTCCCTTGTCTTAAACGCTGCAATTTTTGAAGCAATTCACGTTGATAATATGGTGGAACCCAACGCGTACGCATAGCAGTTTTCAAAGCAGCCCAAGTAGTTGGAATAGGATATAATCTACAATGTTCAGACCACCATACACATGCAAAACTAGTGAAAGCACAAACAGCAACAGCAACTCGTCTCTCCTCAGGATATTGTAAACATGTAAATCGTTGTTCAGTTTCTAACTCCCAAGTAAGATATATATCAGGAACAAATCTGCCCTCAAATGGTGGAATATTCAATTCCAGTTTAGGAATATGGACATCATCTCGTACCTGAGGTGGTGGTGCAGGCCTACCATTACGAATATATACCTGAGGTCGACCTGCTGGTGGTGGTACAGGTGGCTGCACGTAGTGTTGATTTTGATCAACCTCATCCTCATAATCTCCCACATAATCATCCTCCTCCGCATCAGCAGCAGGAGCCACAGAAGTATCAACAGCAGCACCAACAGTTTGGCCAAACGCAAGAGGAACACGGCTTGCTCGGCGGAGGTCTGCTTCGCGACGTGGAGGTAGTCGTTGTTGTTGTTGTTGGAGAGGTGCGTTAGGTGCAGCGGGTGGTGGTGGTGGAAGACGCGCGAGCAATTCATTAAACTTGTTATCGAGCTTTGTTTCGAACGTCTTCTCAAGGCCAGTGATCTTCTCCATGGCCTCTTCAAAATTGTTCAGCACATCTTGCACCTGTTCAGTCATCATTTGCTGAAATTTATCATGAAGCTCCTTGTTCGATAAATTCTCCCTGTCAATCTCGTCGGCTTGTGATCCTGGCATGGTTAGCAGCAATAGAAACACACAAGAATATGATCCTACAGACTACGAACAAGTGGTGGTGGTGGGTGTCACAAATCCGTCAAGCAAATCTCAAATTCTTACCAGTTCTTACCCAGCAGCAGGCGGTGATCGGCAACCGTTGTAGTCAAAAACTCTCAAAGCTTGGATAGAGCGATTACCAGGGAGAGTCAAACGCACGACGTAGATGTATGTGGAGCTGGGAAGGCTTATAATATGGTAGCAAAAAGGGTCAGCAATAATCAATTCAGAGATGCAAAGTTGAATAAACGCTCAACGACGGTACTGTGCTGGTCCTAGGCTAGACTGTGCTAGAGACGCGAGCCTAGAACACTAACAAAATCACGGCGCGGCACGTAAACAAGGGGAAAGCACACTCTGAATTTTTTTTTCGCTCTTTTTTTTTGCGCTCTTTTTTTTTGCGCTGCTTTTTTTTTCTGCGAAAAATCACTATAATGGCGAGTGTCTCAAAACTCTTCCTAGCTCAAACTAACAGGATGGGCACGAAATTTTTCGACCAAATTTTTTTTTTCGACTGCCCGGACCCAAAAACTGGAAACGGGTCAAAAAAAATTTCCTATAATGGCACCTGTCTCAAAACACTCAGAAACACCTAAAAATAGGATAGCCAGAATTTTTTTCGAAAAATGCGTTTTCGAAAAATTTTGGGCCTAAACGGAGCGTGGCTACCCGACTCTTTTTTTTTTCCGAAACCTACTCCGGCAAGGAAACACGAATCGGAATCTGGATGGATCCCGAAAACAAACCTAATAAGCAAAGAACTCGGATTGGTGGTGGATATATGGTGGTGGTATATGGCAGCGGTGGTGGTAGCGGTGGTAATATATGGATATGGATCGGTGGTGGTATATGGACACGGATTGGTGGTGGTATATGGATACGGATTCGGAGCGGTGGTGGTAGATGGCAGGGGCGATGATGATGGTGCGGCGGCGGCGTGACAACTTATGACCAGAACTCGAAACTCTAAAAGACTAGACTCTAAGACCAGCAACTAGACACGACGATGCAACAGCAAATTCAACAAAGCAAAACCCTAAAAAGATTATGCAAAGGCTCAGATTGGTTCGGATATGATGAACTAACCCTAATTTTTTTTGTGGCTTTTTCGTGGACTGTAGGTATGAAGAACAGACTCGATCTAAACTATGAAAAACTGTAAAATCTCACCGAGCAACCTGGAAATCTGATACCACTTGATAGAGGCAAAGGTGTCCCGTCTTTCGATGAGATGGTGGATTTTGCTTTGGTGGAAGTCGACTTTGACGATCCGACTACGAACGTGCGAGGACGTCGCGCCTTAGCAATCGCTAAACCAACTCCGAGAGGTTATTGACCACGCCGGAGCACGATCAACCTGACCACGAGGGTCTGTTTCCTGCGAGCAAACGAAGAACAAGCAAGAAACTAAGATTGCAATCTGGATATTGCGAATATAAGATGGAAGCTTTATTGATCAAGGTGGGGTTCTGTGACGCCTTTGTCTGGTCGTTGAACACAAACGAAGTACGCGAAGTTGCAGCTATGGCGAACTTTTAATCTAAACAAAACCCAAAGTCTAAACGATGCCCTAAGGGCTGTATATATGGAGGAAGAGGGGGGAATTTCGTGGCCCTTGGGGGAGGGGTCCGAAATCAACCCTATCTCTTGTTTCCCCACACATACGGACTCTAAAAATAGCCTATACTTATGTATTTCGAAATTACATGGGCCTGGCCCAATAATAAGGTGACACAGCACCTAAAATAGCATCGGGACGAAATTTATGAAGTGGCATCTTGTATATTTCGTCCAAAGCTTCATGCACCCATTATGGTGGCTTCAAAGTCCTGAAATCATCACTTGTAACTCCGTTCTTGTTCCCCTTGCGCATGCCATCATCTCCATGCTTGTTCTTGCTCCAATGTTCATCCTTCTCCAAGCTAGGCCCTTCATTTGTAAGCAAAACAAATGTATCCAATTTAGGCAGCATCATATTCTCATGAACATTAGAATCATTACCAAGAAACGAAAGTACCTGGTAATTTAGTTGGCGTGCACGAGCTCTAGTAATTGGTCCAGTATGTATAGCAGCAGGGGCTGTGGGTGTAACAATTGTATTGATGTCCTCATCAAACACTAACAAAATCACGGCGCTGCACGTAAACAAGGGAGGAGCACACTCTGAATTTTTTCTCTTTTTTTGCACTTTTTTTCCTCTTTTTTTTGCTCCGCAACAATTTTTTTTCGAAAAAGTCTACAAATGGTCTAGAAACTGCCTAGCCAGAATTTTCCAGACTTAGTACTTTTTTTGAAACTGGAACTATTTTTCTACTGCGGGTAACATGGAAGTTCGGGTATCCTTCTCTATCACGACTCAAAGTATGGCGTGATCTCGAAATCCAAAATAGAGTAACAAAATACTGGACTCGGACTAGTGGCGAAGATTAATCTGGTGGAACTCGCACTGGTGGCGGAGATGAATCTGCTGGAACTCAGACTTGTGGCGGATATATGTTGCAGGTGGACTCGGAATATCGTGATGGCGGTGGATATGTGGTATATGGCTGCGGTGATGACGATGGTGGTAGATGGCAGCGGTGATGACGATGGTGGTATATGGCAGTGGTGATGACGATGGTGGTATATGACAGCGGTGATGATGATGGTGGGTATATGGCAGCGATGACGATGATGATGCAGTGGCGGCGTGACAACTTGTGAACAGAACTCGAAACTCTAAAGGACTAGACACTAAGACTAGCAACTGGACATGATGATGCAACCGCAAATTCAACAATGCAAAACCCTAAAAAGATTATGCAAAGGCTCAGATTGGTTCGGATATGAGGAACTAACCCTAATTTCTTCGGCTTTTTCATGGACTGTAGGCAAGCTTTTAAATAGCGGATAGCGGACTGGTTGCAGATTAGGGTCCGTGTAGCGGAATGCGGATAGTGGGCGATATTGCAGGCGGTATGTCCACATAACCAATTTTTAAAAAACACTCATAAATTTGATATTGTTGTGTATATTTCTAGGCCATTGACAAAAAATATGACTCTTAATTTGAGAAATCATCATTTATATAAGAATATAAAATATAATTGAACAATATTTGGTCGTGCAACCATGCAAGCAAACACATTTATCAAAATAGATTACACAATAGAACAACAAGGACTTATATAGCGGGCGATATTGCGGATAGCGGATGATATAGCGGTCTAACAAGTGATATTGCGCCTGCATCATGACAACATGCTATTTTGTAATGCAACCTTAAACTAATAGCGGCGGGGTGACGCTACCTCTATTGCGGCCGCAATAGCGGAGGTAGCGGACGCTATTTAAAAGCTTGACTGTAGGTATGAAGAACAGACTCGATCTAAACTACGAAAAACTGTAAAATCTCACCGAGCAACCTGGAAATCTGATACCACTTGATAGAGGCAAAGGTGTCCCATCTTTCGATGAGATGGTGGCTATCGTTTTTTGTGGGAGTCGACCTTGACGATCCGACTACGAATATGCTAGACGTCGCGCCTTAGCAATCGCTAAACCAACTTCCGAGGGGTTATTGACCACGCCGGAGCATGATCAACCTGACCACGAGGGTTTGTTTTCCTGCGAGCAAACAAAGAACAAGCAAGAAACTGAGATTGCAATCTGGATATTGCGAATATAAGAGGAAAGCTTTATTAATGAAGGTGGGGTTCTGTGACACCTTTGTCTAGTCGTTGAACACAAAGAAATACACGAAGTTGCAGCTATGGCGAACTTTAATCTAAATAAAACACAAAGTCTAAAAGATGCCCTAAGGGCTGTATATAAGGAGGAAGAGGGGGGGGATTTCGTGGCCCTTGGGGAAGGAGTCCGAAACCAACCCTATGTCTTGTTTCCCCACACATACGAACTCTAAAAACAGCCTATACTCAAGTATTTTGAAAATACATGGGCCTGGCCCAATAATAAGGTGACACAACACCTAGAATAGCCTCTGGACGAAAGTAATGAAGTAGCATCTTGTATATTTCGTCCAAGGCTTATGCACTCATTATGGTGGCTTCAACGTCCTGAAATCATCACTTGTAACTCCGTCCTTGTTCCCCTTGTGCATGCCATCATCTCCATGCTTGTTCTTGCTCCAATGTTCATCCTTCTCCAAGCTAGGCCCTTCATTTGCAAGCAAAATAAATGTATCCAATTTAGGCAGCATCATATTCTCATGAACATTAGAATCACTACCAAAAAACGAAAGTACCTGGTAATTTAATTGGCGTGCGCGAGCTCTAGTAATTGGTCCAGTATGTATAGCAGCAGGGGCTGTGGGTGTAACAATGGTATTTATGTCCTCATCATACATCGTGTATGTGTGTTTATTGTAGAGACATTAATAATATTACTATTCGTTATCGTCATCCTATTCCTAGGGTAGATGATATGCTTGATGAATTGAGTGGCTCTACAATATTCTCCAAAGTTGATTTGCGTAGTGGATACCATCAAATTCGTATGAAATTGGGGGATGAATGGAAAACAACATTTAAAACTACTTTTGGATTATATGAGTGGTTAGTCATGCCTTTTGGGTTAACTAATGCACCTAGTACTTTCATGAGATTAATGAACGAAGTTTTACGGGCTTTCATTGGACGATTTGTGGTAGCCTATTTTGATGATATACTAATTTGTAGCAGATATTTGGAGGAACATTTGGAACATTTACGTGTTGTTTTTATTGCTCTACGTGATGCACATTCGTTTGGTAACCTTGGGAAGTGCACCTTTTGCACCGACCGAGTATCTTTTCTTGGCTATGTTGTTACTCCATAGGGAATTGAAGTTGATAAAGCCAAGATTGAAGCTATTGAGAGTTGGCCGCAGCTCAAAACAGTCACACAAGTGAGGAGTTTTCTTGGCCTCGCCGGATTCTATAGGCGTTTTGTGAGAGATTTCAGCAACATTGTTGCACCTCTCAATGATCTTACAAAGAAAGATGTGCCTTTTGTTTGGGGTACCGCACAGGAAGAAGCCTTGATGGTATTGAAAGATAAGTTGACACATGCTCCTTTTCTCCAACTTCCTGATTTTAATAAGACTTTTGAGCTTGAATGTGATGCTAGTGGATTTGGATTAGGAGGTGTGTTATTACAAGATGGCAAACCTGTTGCATACTTTTCTGAAAAATTGAGTGGGCCTCGTCTGAATTATTCTACTTATGATAAAGAATTATATGCTCTTGTTCGGACTTTAGAAACATGGCAACATTATTTATGGCCCAAAGAATTTGTTATACATTCCGATCATGAATCTTTGAAACATATTAAAAGTCAAGCCAAACTGAATCATAGACACGCTAAATGGGTTGAATTCATTGAGACTTTCCCTTATGTCATTAAACACAAGAAGGGTAAAGAAAATGTTATTGCTGATGCTTTGTCTCGTCGCTATACTATGCTCTCACAACTTGACTTCAAGATATTTGGTTTGGAGACCATCAAAGATCAATATGTGCATGATGTTGATTTTAAAGATATATTGCAGAATTGTAAAGAAGGAAGAACATGGAACAAGTTCGTCATTAATGATGGATTTGTGTTTTGTGCTAATAAGCTATGCATTCCAGCTAGCTCTATTCGTCTTTTGTTGTTGCATGAGGCGCATGGAGGAGGATTAATGGGACACTTTGGCGTGAATAAGACGGAGGATATACTTTCTACACATTTCTTTTGGCCAAAGATGAGACGAGATGTTGAGCGTTTTGTTGCTCGCTGCACTACATGTCAAAAAGCTAAGTCACGACTCAATCCTCATGGTTTATATATGCCTTTGCCTGTACCTAGTGTTCCTTGGGAGGATATATCTATGGACTTTGTTTTAGGTTTACCTCGAATAAATAAGGGGAGGGATAGCATATTTGTTGTCGTGGATAGATTCTCGAAAATGGCACACTTTATACCATGTCATAAAAGCTATGATGCTGTTAATGTTGCTGATTTGTTCTTTTGTGAAATTATTTGCTTGCATGGTGTGCCAAATACTATTGTTTCAGATCGTGATACTAAATTTCTTAGCCACTTTTGGAGATGTTTATGGGCTAAGTTGGGGACTAAACTGCTTTTTAGTACTACTTGTCACCCCCAAACTGATGGACAAACTGAAGTAGTCAATAGAGCATTGTCTACTATGCTTAGGGCTGTTTTGAAGAATAATAAAAAAATGTGGGAAGAATGCTTGCCTCATATTGAATTTTCTTATAATCGTTCATTGCATTCTACTACTAAGATGTGCCCTTTTGAATTTGTGTATGGTTTTCTACCGTGTGCACCTATTGATTTGTCACCTCTTCCATCTTCTAAGAAGGTTAATTTTGATGCTAAACAACGTGCTAAATTGATCTTAAAAATGCTTGAGTTAAATAAGGAAAACATAGAGCGTATGAATGCTAAATATAAACTTGTTGGAGATAAGGGTAGAAAACATGTTATCTTTGCACCTGGAGATCTTGTTTGGTTACATTTGCGTAAGGATAGGTTTCCTTATTTGCGCAAATCAAAGCTAATGCCACGTGTTGATGGTCCTTTTAAGGTGTTAGAGAAAATAAATGATAATGCATATAAACTTGAGCTGCCTGCAGATTTTGGGGTTAGTCCCACTTTTAACATTGCAGATTTGAAGCCTTATTTGGGTGAGGAAGATGAGCTTCCGTCGAGGACGACTTAATTTCAAGAAGGGGAGGATGATGAGGACATCAATACCATTGTTACACTTACAGCCCCTACTGCTACATATACTGGACCAATTACTAGAGCTCGCGCATGCCAATTAAATTATCAGGTACTTTCGTTTCTTGGTAATGATTCTAATGTCCATGAGAATATGATGCTGCCCAAATTGGATACATTTGTTTTGCTTACAAAGGAAGGGCCTGGCATGGATAAGAGGGATGAACATTGGAGCAAGACCAAGCATGGAGATGATGGCATGCGCAAGCGGAACAAGAACGGAGTTACAAGTGATGATTTGAGGACTTTGAAGCCACCAGAATGAGTGCATGAATCCTTGGACGAAATATACAAGATGCCACTTCATAAATTTCATCCAGTGGCTATTCTAAGTGACGCGTCACCTTTTTATTGGGCCAGGCCCATGTAATTTAGAAGTACATAAGTATAAGCTATTTTTAGAGTCTGTATGTGTGGGGAAACAAGAGATAGGGTTGGTTTCGGACCCCTAAACCAAGGGCCACGAAATCCCCCCTCTTCATCCATATATACCGCCCTTAGGGCAACATTTAGACTTTGGGTTTTGTTTAGATTAAAAGTTCGCCATAGGTGCAACTTCGCGTACTTCGCTTGTGTTCAATGACCAGACCAAGACGTCACAGAACCCCATCTTGATCAATAAAGCTTTCATCTTATATTCGCAATATAAAGATTCCAATCTCAGTTTCTTGCTTGTTCTTCGTTTGCTCGCAGGAAATAGACTCTCGTGGTCAGGTTGATCATGCTCCGGCGTGGTCAATAACCTCTCGGAGTTGGTTTAGCAATTGCTAAGGCACGATGTCCTCACACGTACGTATTCAGATCGTCAAAGTCTAGTCCTCCGAAACGATAATCACCATCTCATCGAAAGATGGGACACCTTTGCCTCTATCAAGCCGATGTGGAGTTCATGTCGATGGTCGAGTGGCGGTGATGATGACGTCAAATCGCGCCTAAGTAGCCGAAACACCTTAGGACATGATGAGGACATCAATACAATTGTTACACCCACAGCCCCTGCTGCTATACATACTGGACCAATTACTAGAGCTCGTGCACGCCAACTAAATTACCAGGTACTTTCGTTTCTTTGTAATGATTCTAATGTTCATGAGAATATGATGCTGCCTAAATTGGATACATTTGTTTTGCTTACAAGTGAAGGGCCTAGCTTGGAGAAGGATGAACATTGGAGCAAGAACAAGCATGGAGATGATGGCATGCGCAAGGGGAACAAGAACGGAGTTACAAGTGATGATTTCAGGACTTTGAAGCCACCATAATGGGTGCATGAAGCCTTGGACGAAATATACAAGATGCCACTTCATAAATTTCGTCCCGAGGCTATTTTAGGTGCTGCGTCACCTTATTATTGGGCCAGGCCCATGTAATTTCGAAATACATAAGTATAGGCTATTTTTAGAGTACGTATGTGTGGGGAAACAAGAGATAGGGTTGATTTCGGACCCCTCCATCAAGGGCCACGAAATTCCCCCCCTCTTCCTCCATATACACAGCCCTTAGGGCATCGTTTAGACTTCGGGTTTTGTTTACATTAAAAGTTTGCCATAGCTGCAACTTCGCGTACTTTGTTTGTGTTCAACGACCAGACAAAGGCGTCACAGAACCCCACCTTGATCAATAAAGCTTTCATCTTATATTCGCAATATCCAGATTGCAATCTCAGTTTCTTGCTTGTTCTTCGTTTGCTCGCAAGAAACAGACCCTCGTGGTCAGGTTGATCGTGCTCCGGTGTGGTCAATAACCTCTCGGAGTTGGTTTAGCGATTGCTAAGGCGCGACGTCCTCGCATGTTCGTAGTCGGATTGTCAAAGTCGACTGCCACCAAAGCGATATCCATCATCTCATCGAAAGAAGGGACACCTTTGCCTCTATCAAGTGGTATCAGATTTCCAGGTTGCTCGGTGAGATACAGTTTTTCGTAGTTTAGATCGAGTCTGTTCTTCATACCTACAGTCCACGAAAAAGCTAAAAAAATTAGGGTTAGTTCATCATATCCGAACCAATCTGAGCCTTTGCATAATCATTTTAGGGTTTTGCTTTGTTGAATTTGCGGTTGCATCGTCGTCTCTAGTTGCTGGTCTTAGCGTTAGTCTTTTAGAGTTTCGAGTTCTGGTCATAAGTTGTCACGCCGCCACCGCACCATCATCATCGCCCCTGTCACCTACCACCACCGCTCCGAATCCGTATCCATATACCACCACCAATCTGTATCCATATACCACCACCGATCCATATCCATATATTACCACCGCTGCCATATACCACCACCGCTGCCATATACCACCACCATATATCCACCACCAATCCGAGTTCCTTGCATATTAGGTGTGTTTTTCAGATCCATCTAGATTCCGATTCGTGTTTCCTTGCCGGAGTAGGTTTCGGAAAAAAAAGAGTCCGGAAACCACCCTCCGTTTAGGCCCAAAATTTTTCGAAAATGCATTTTTTGAAAAAATTTCTGGCTATCCTATTTTTAGGTGTTTCTGAGTGTTTTGAGACAGGTGCCATTATAGGAAGTTTTTTTTGACCCGTTTCCAGTTTTTGGGTCCGGGCAGTCGAAAAAATGAAAAAAAAAGTTTGGTCGAAAAAATTTCGTGCCCATCCTGTCAGTTTGACCTCGGAAGAGTTTTGAGACACTCGCCATTATAGTGATTTTTCGCAAAAAAAAAGAGGAGCGCAAAAAAAAAGAGCAAAAAAAAAAATTCCAGAGTGTGCTTTTTCCTTGTTTACATGCAGCGCTGTGATTTTGTTAGTGTTCTAGGCTCGCGTCTCTAGCACGGTCTAGCCTAGGACCAGCACAGTACCGTCGTTGAGCGTTTATTCAACTTTGCATCTCTGAATTGATTATTGCTGACCCTTTTTGCTACCATATTGTAAGCCTTCCCAGCTCCACATACATCTACGTCACGCGGTTGACTCTCCCTGGTAATCGCTCTATCCAAGCTTTGAGAGTTTTTGACTACAACGGTTGCCGATCACCGCCTGCTGCTGGGTAAGAACTGGTAAGAATTTGAGATTTGCTTGACGGATTTGTGACACCCACCACCACCTCTTGTTAGTAGTCTGTAGGATCATATTCTTGTGTGTTTCTATTGCTGCTAACCATGCCAGGATCACAAGCCGACGAGACTGACTGGGAGAACATGACGAATAAGGATTTGCATGATAAATTTCAGCAAATGATGAGTGGACAGGTGCAAGATGTGCTAAACAGATTTGAAGAGGCCATGGAGAAGATAGATGGCATGGAGAAGACGTTCGAAACAAAGCTCGATAACAAGTTTAATGAATTGCTCGCGCGTCTTCCACCACCACCACCCGCTGCACCTAACGCACCTCTCTAACAACAACAACAACGACTACCTCCACGTCGCGAAACAGACCTCCGCCGAGTGAGCCGTGTTCCTCTTGCGTTTGGCCAAACTGTTGGTGCTGCTGTTGATACTTCTGTGGCTCCTGCCGCTGATGCGGAGGAGGATGATTATGTGGGAGATTACGAGGATGAGGTTGCTCAAAATCAGAACTACATGCAACCACCTGCACCACAACCACCAGGTCATCCACATGCAAATAATCACAATGGTAGGGCTTTCCCTTAGGTACGAGATCATGACCATCTTCCTAAACTGAAATTGAATATTCCACCATTTGAGGGTAGATATGTTCCTGATATATATCTTACTTGGGAGTTAGAAACTGAACAACGTTTTACATGTTTACAATATCCCGAGAAGAGACGGGTTGCTGCTGCTGTTTGTGCTTTCACTAGTTTTGCATGTGTATGGTGGTCTGAACATTGTAGATTATATCCTATTCCAACTACTTGGGCTGCTTTGAAAACTGCTATGCGTACGCGTTGGGTTCCACCATATTATCAACGTGAATTGCTTCAAAAATTGCAGCGTTTAAGACAAGGGAAAAATTCTGTAGAAGAATATTATCAGGAATTACAAACTGGCATGATTAGATGTGGTATTGTTGAGGAGAATGAAGCTATGCTTGCACGTTTTCTGGGTGGATTAAATAGAGAGATTCAGAGCATTCTAGACTATAAGGAGTATACTAATATCACTCGTTTATTCCATCTTGCTTGTAAAGCTGAACATGAAGTGCAGGATCGACAAGCATTGGCGCGATCTAACTTTTCTGGAGGCCGACCTTCATCATGGACACCGCGTGCATCTTCTACTTCAACTGCACCAGCACCTCAATCAGGTGCCTCCTCCAGTCGTGATACAAGAAAACAGGCACAACCACCATTATCTGCCAAGAGCGCACCTGCTGGGCCTGCACAGAGTTCTTCTTCTTCCATGGCATCAACAGGGCACACAAGTGATATTATTTGTCGTCGTTGTAAGGGAGGAGGTCATTATGCGAGAGAATGCAAATCTCCGCGTGTGATGATTGCTACCGCAGATGGTGGATATGAGTCCGCTAGTGACTATGATGAGGAGACCTTGGCTCTTATTACACGTGAAGAACATGGTGGAGATCATTCTGATCATGAGACGCAATACATGGCTCCTGAAGACGCTGACAGGTAGGAATGTTTAGTTGCTCAACGTGTTTTGAGTGTGCAGGTCACACAAGCTGAGCAAAATCAGAGGCACAATTTGTTCCATACCAAGGGAGTTGTGAAGGAACGTTCTGTGTGCGTCATAATAGACGGAGGGAGCTGCAACAACTTGGCTAGCATGGAGATGGTGGAGAAGCTTTCTCTCACCACAAGACCACATCCACATCCTTACTACATCCAATGGTTCAACAACAGCGGCAAGGTTAAGGTAACACGTACTGTTCGTGTGCATTTTAGTATCTCTACATATGCTGATTATGTTGATTGTGATGTGGTACCTATGCAAGCATGTTCCTTATTACTTGGTAGACCATGGCAATTTGATAAAAACTCTGTACACCATGGTAGAAACAATCACTATACTCTTGTTCATGAGGACAAAAATATTACTTTGCTTCCTATGACTCCTGATTCCATTTTGAAAGATGATATTAATAGAGCCAATAAAGCAAAACAGGAGAAGAATAAGAGTGAAAATCAGATTGTGGCAAAAGAATTTGAGCAACAAATGAAGCCTAATAATAAACCATCTAGTGTTGCTTCTGAAATTAAATTGAAAAGTGCATGTTTATTTGCCACCAAATCTGATATTGATGAGCTAGATTTCAGCAAATCTGTTTGCTATGCTTTTGTGTGCAAAGAGGCATTATTTTCATTCGAGGACATGCCTTCCTCTTTGCCTCCTGCTGTCACTAACATTTTGCAGGAGTTCGCTGACGTCTTTCCACAAGACGTGCCACCGGGATTACCGCCTATTCGAGGGATTGAGCATCAGATTGACTTAATTCCCGGTGCTTCACTGCCAAACCGTGCACCATACCGTATCAATCCAGAGGAGACGAAGGAGATTATGCGTCAAGTACAAGAGCTTCTCGACAAAGGTTATATACGCGAATCCCTTAGTCCTTGTGCTGTTCCTATTATTCTAGTGCCGAAAAAGGATGGTACATCACGTATGTGTGTTGATTGTAGAGGCATTAATAATATTACTATTCGTTATCGTCATCCTATTCCTAGGCTAGATGATATGCTTGATGAATTGAGTGGCTCTACAATATTCTCCAAAGTTGATTTGCGTAGTGGCTACCATCAAATTCGTATGAAATTGAGAGATGAATGGAAAACAGCATTTAAAACTAAGTTTGGATTATATGAGTGGTTAGTCATGCCTTTTGGGTTAACTAATGCACCTAGTACTTTCATGAGATTAATGAACGAAGTTTTACGTGCTTTCATTGGACGATTTGTGGTAGTTTACTTTGATGACATATTGATTTATAGCAGATCTTTGGAAGAACATTTGGAACATTTACGTGCTGTTTTTATTGCTCTACGTGATGTGATAGAGGCAAAGGTGTCCCGTCTTTCGATGAGATGGTGGATTTCGCTTTGGTGGAAGTCGACTTTGACGATCCGACTACGAACGTGCGAGGACGTCGCGCCTTAGCAATCGCTAAACCAACTCCGAGAGGTTATTGACCACGCCGGAGCACGATCAACCTGACCACGAGGGTCTGTTTCCTGCGAGCAAACGAAGAACAAGCAAGAAACTAAGATTGCAATCTGGATATTGCGAATATAAGATGAAAGCTTTATTGATCAAGGTGGGGTTCTGTGACGCCTTTGTCTGGTCGTTGAACACAAACGAAGTACGCGAAGTTGCAGCTATGGCGAACTTTTAATCTAAACAAAACCCAAGGTCTAAACAATGCCCTAAGGGCTGTATATATGGAGGAAGAGGGGGTGGATTTCGTGGCCCTTGGTGGAGGGGTCCGAAATCAACCCTATCTCTTGTTTCCCCACACATACGGACTCTAAAAATAGCCTATACTTATGTATTTCGAAATTACATGGGCCTGGCCCAATAATAAGGTGACGCAGCACCTAAAATAGCCTCGGGACGAAATTTATGAAGTGGCATCTTGTATATTTCGTCCAAGGCTTCATGCACACATTATGGTGGCTTCAAAGTCCTGAAATCATCACTTGTAACTCCGTTCTTGTTCTTGCTCCAATGTTCATCCTTCTCCAAGCTAGGCCCTTCATTTGTAAGCAAAACAAATGTATCCAATTTAGGCAGCATCATATTCTCATGAACATTAGAATCATTACCAAGAAACGAAAGTACCTGATAATTTAGTTGGCGTGCACGAGCTCTAGTAATTGGTCCAGTATGTATAGCAGCAGGGGCTGTGGGTGTAACAATTGTATTGATGTCCTCATCAAAGAGTGAAAATCAGATTGTGGCAAAAGAATTTGAGCAACAAATGAAGCCTAATAATAAACCATCTAGTGTTGCTTCTGAAATTAAATTGAAAAGTGCATGTTTATTTGCCACCAAATCTGATATTGATGAGCTAGATTTCAGCAAATCTGTTTGCTATGCTTTTGTGTGCAAAGAGGCATTATTTTCATTCGAGGACGTGCCTTCCTCTTTGCCTCCTGCTGTCACTAACATTTTGCAGGAGTTCGCTGACGTTTTTCCACAAGACATGCCACCGGGATTACCGCCTATTCGAGGGATTGAGCATCAGATTGACTTAATTCCCGGTGCTTCACTGCCAAACCGTGCACCATACCGTACCAATCCAGAGGAGACGAAGGAGATTATGCGTCAAGTACAAGAGCTTCTCGACAAAGGTTATATACGCGAATCCCTTAGTCCTTGTGCTGTTCCTATTATTCTAGTGCCAAAAAAGGATGGTACATCACGTATGTGTGTTGATTGTAGAGGCATTAATAATATTACTATTCGTTATCGTCATCCTATTCCTAGGCTCGATGATATGCTTGATGAATTGAGTGGCTCTACAATATTCTCCAAAGTTGATTTGCGTAGTGGATACCATCAAATTCGTATGAAATTGGGAGATGAATGGAAAACAACATTTAAAACTAAGTTTGGATTATATGAGTGGTTAGTCATGCCTTTTGGGTTAACTAATGCACCTAGTACTTTCACGAGATTAATGAACGAAGTTTTACGTGCTTTCATTGGACGATTTGTGGTAGTTTACTTTGATGACATATTGATTTATAGCAGATCTTTGGAAGAACATTTGGAACATTTACGTGCTGTTTTTATTGCTCTACGTGATGCACGTTTGTTTGGTAACCTTGGGAAGTGCACCTTTTGCACCGACCGAGTATCTTTTCTTGGCTATGTTGTTACTCCACAGGGAATTGAAGTTGATAAAGCCAAGATTGAAGCTATTGAGAGTTGGCCGCAGCCCAAAACGGTCACACAAGTGTGGAGTTTTCTTCGCCTCGCTGGATTCTATAGGCGTTTTGTGAGAGATTTCAGCACCATTGCTGCACCTCTCAATGAGCTTACAAAGAAAGATGTGTCTTTTCTTTGGGGTACCGCACAGGAAGAAGCCTTCTCGGTATTGAAAGATAAGTTGACACATGCTCCTTTACTCCAACTTCCTGATTTTAATAAGACTTTTGAGCTTGAATGTGATGCTAGTGGAATTGGATTAGGAGGTGTGTTATTACAAGATGGCAAACCTGTTGCATACTTTTCTGAAAAATTGAGTGGGCCTAGTCTGAATTATTCTACTTATGATAAAGAATTATATGCTCTTGTTCGGACTTTAGAAACATGGCAACATTATTTATGGCCCAAAGAATTTGTTATACATTCTGATCATGAATCTTTGAAACATATTAAAAGTCAAGCTAAACTAAATCGTAGACATGCTAAATGGGTTGAATTCATTGAGACTTTTCCTTATGTCATTAAACATAAGAAGGGAAAAGAAAATGTTATTGCTGATGCATTGTCTCACCGCTATACTATGCTTTCACAACTTGACTTCAAAATATTTGGTTTGGAGACCATCAAAGATCAATATGTGCATGATGCTGATTTTAAAGATGTAATGCAGAATTGTAAAGAAGGTAGAATGTGGAACAAGTTCGTCGTTAACGATGGATTTGTGTTTTGTGCTAACAAGCTATGCATTCCAGCTAGCTCCGTTCGTCTTTTGTTGTTGCAGGAGGCGCATGGAGGATGATTAATGGGACACTTTGGCGTGAAAAAGACGGAGGACGTACTTGCTACACATTTCTTTTGGCCAAAGATGAGACGGGATGTTGAGCGTTTTATTGCTCGATGCACTACATGTCAAAAAGCTAAGTCACGACTCAATCCTCATGGTTTATATATGCCTTTGCCTATACCTAGTGTTCCTTGGGAGGATATATCTATGGACTTTGTTTTAGGTTTACCTCGAACAAAGAAGGGGAGGGATAGCATATTTGTTGTCGTGGATAGATTCTCGAAAATGGCACACTTTATACCATGTCATAAAAGCGATGATGCTGTTAATGTTGCTGATTTGTTCTTTCGTGAAATTATTTGCTTGCATGGTGTGCCAAATCCTATTGTTTCAGATCATGATACTAAATTTCTTAGCCACTTTTGGAGATGTTTATGGGCTAAGTTGGGGACTAAACTGCTTTTTAGTACTACTTGTCACCCCCAAACTGATGGACAAACTGAAGTAGTCAATAGAACGTTGTCTACTATGCTTAGGGCTGTTTTGAAGAATAATAAGAAAATGTGGGAGGAATGCTTGCCTCATATTGAATTTGCTTATAATCTTTCATTGCATTCTACTACTAAGATGTGCCCTTTTGAAGTTGTGTATGGTTTCCTACCTCGTGCACCTATTGATTTTTTGCCTCTTCCATCTTCGGAGAAGGTTAATTTTGATGCTAAACAACGTGCTGAATTGATTTTAAAAATGCATGAGTTAACTAAGGAAAACATTGAGCGTATGAATGCTAAATATAAACTTGCTGGAGATAAGGGTAGAAAACATGTTGTGTTTGCACCTGGAGATCTTGTTTGGTTACATTTGCGTAAGGATAGATTTCCTGATTTGTGCAAATCAAAGCTAATGCCACGTGCTGATGGTCCCTTTAAGGTGTTAGAGAAAATAAATGATAATGCATATAAACTTGAGCTGCCTGCAGATTTTGGGGTTAGTCCCACTTTTAACATTGCAGATTTGAAGCCTTATTTGGGTGAGGAAGATGAGCTTCCGTCGAGGACGACTTCATTTCAAGAAGGGGAGGATGATGAGGACATCAATACCATTGTTACACCCGCAGCCCCTGCTGCTATACATACTGGACCAATTACTAGAGCTCGTGCACGCCAACTAAATTACCAGGTACTTTCGTTTCTTGGTAATGATTCTAATGTTCATGAGAATATGATGCTGCCTAAATTGGATACATTTGTTTTGCTTACAAATGAAGGGCCTAGCTTGGAGAAGGATGAACATTGGAGCAAGAACAAGCATGGAGATGATGGCATGCGCAAGGGGAACAAGAACGGAGTTACAAGTGATGATTTCAGGACTTTGAAGCCACCATAATGGGTGCATGAAGCCTTGGACGAAATATACAAGATGCCACTTCATAAATTTCGTCCCGAGGCTATTATAGGTGCTGCGTCACCTTATTATTGGGCCAGGCCCATGTAATTTCGAAATACATGAGTATAGGCTATTTTTAGAGTACGTATGTGTGGGGAAACAAGAGATAGGGTTGATTTCGGACCCCTCCACCAAGGGTCACGAAATTCCCCCCTCTTCCTCCATATATACAGCCCTTAGGGCATCGTTTAGACTTTGCGTTTTGTTTAGATTAAAAGTTCGCCATAGCTGCAACTTCGCGTACTTCGTTTGTGTTCAACGACCAGACAAAGGCGTCACAGAACCCCACCTTGATCAATAAAGCTTTCATCTTATATTCGCAATATCCAGATTGCAATCTCAGTTTCTTGCTTGTTCTTCGTTTGCTCGCAGGAAACAGACCCTCGTGGTCAGGTTGATCGTGCTCCGGCGTGGTCAATAACCTCTCGGAGTTGGTTTAGCGATTGCTAAGGCGCGACGTCCTCGCACGTTCGTAGTCGGATCGTCAAAGTCGACTGCCACCAAAGCGATATCCATCATCTCATCGAAAGACGGGACACCTTTGCCTCTATCAAGTAATATTATTAATGCCTCTACAATCAAAACACATACGTGATGTACCATCCTTTTTCGGCACTAGAATAATAGGATCATCACAAGGACTAAGGGATTCGCGTATATAACCTTTGTCGAGAAGCTCTTGTACTTGACGCATAATCTCCTTCGTCTCCTTTGGATTGGTACGGTATGGCGCACGGTTTGGCAGTGAAGCACCGGGAATTAAGTCAATCTGATGCTCAATCCCTCGAATAGGCGGTAATCCCGGTGGCACGTCTTGTGGAAAGACGTCAGCGAACTCCTGCAAAATGTTAGTGACAGCAGGAGGCAAAGAGGAAGGCACGTCCTTGAATGAAAATAATGCCTCTTTTCACACAAAAGCATAGCAAACAGATTTGCTGAAATCTAGCTCATCAATATCAGATTTGGTGGCAAATAAACATGCACTTTTCAATTTAATTTCAGAAGCAACGCTAGATGGTTTATTATTAGGCTTTATTTGTTGCTCAAATTCTTTTGCCACAATCTGATTTTCACTCTTATTCTTCTCCTGTTTTGCTTTATTAGCTCTATTAATATCATCTTTCAAAATAGAATCAGGAGTCATAGGAAGCAAAGTAATATTTTTATTCTTATGAACAAGAGTATACTAATTGTTTCTACCATGGTGTACAATTTTTTTTATCAAATTGCCATTGTCTACCAAGTAATAAGGAACATGCTTGCATAGGTACCACATCACAATCAACATAATCAGCATATTTAGAGATACTAAAATGCACACGAACAATACATGTTACCTTAACCTTGCCGCTGTTATTGAACCATTGGATGTAGTAAGGATGTGGATGTGGTCGTGCGGTGAGAGAAAGCTTCTCCACCATCTCCATGCTAGCCAAGTTGTTGCAGCTCCCTCCGTCTATGATGACGCGCACAGAACGTTCCTTCACAACTCCCTTGGTATGGAACAAATTGTGCCTCTGATTTTGCTCAGCTTGTGTGACCTGCACACTCAAAACACGTTGAGCAACTAAACATTCATACTTGTCAGCGTCTTCAGGAGCCATGTATTGTGTCTCATGATCAGAATCATCTCCACCATGTTCTTCACGTGTAATAAGAGCCAAAGTCTCCTCATCATAGTCACTAGCGGACTCATACCCACCATCCTCGGTAGAAATCATCACACGTTGAGATTTGCATTCTCTCGCATAATGACCTCTTCCCTTACAACAACGACAAATAATATCACTTGTGTGCCCTATTGATGCCATGGAAGAAGAAGAACTCTGTGCAGGCCCGACAGGTGCGCTCTTGGCAGATAATGGTGGTTGTGCCTGTTTTCTTGTATCACGGCTGGAGGTGGCACCTGATTGAGGTGCTGGTGCAGTTGAAGTAGAAGATGCACGCGGTGTCCATGATGAAGGTCGGCCTGCAGAAAGTTAGTTCGTGCCAATGCTTGTCGATCCTGCACTTCACGTTCAGCTTTACAAGCAAGATGGAATAAATGAGTGATATTAGTATACTCCTTATAGTCTAGAATGGTCTGAATCTCTCTATTTAATCCACCCAGAAAATGTGCAAGCATAGCTTCATTCTCCTCAACAATACCACATCTAATCATGCTAGTTTGTAATTCCTGATAATATTCTTCTATAGAATTTTCCCCTTGTCTTAAGCGCTGCAATTTTTGAAGCAATTCACGTTGATAATATGGTGGAACCCAACGAGTACGCATAGCAGTTTTCAAAGCAGCCCAAGTAGTTGGAATAGGATATAATCTACAATGTTCAGACCACCATACACATGCAAAACTAGTGAAAGCACAAACAGCAGCGGCAACCCGTCTCTTCTCGGGATATTGTAAACATGTAAATCGTTGTTCAGTTTCTAACTCCCAAGTAAGATATATATCAGGAACATATCTACCCTCAAATGGTGGAATATTCAATTTCAGTTTAGGAAGATGGTCATGATCTCGTACCTGAGGTAGAGCCCTACCATTGTGATTATTTGCATGTGGACGACCTAGTGGTGGTGGGGCAGGTGGTTGCACGTAGTTCTGATTTTGATCAACCTCATCCTTGTAATCTCCCTCATAATCATCCTCCTCCGCATCAGCAGCAGGAGCCATAGAAGTATCAACAGCAGCACCAACAGTTTGGCCAAACGCAAGAGGGACACGGCTCGCTCGGCGGAGGGCTATTTCGCGACGTGGAGGTAGTCGTTGTTGTTGTTGCTGGAGAGGTGCGTTAGGTGCAGCGAGTGGTGGTGGTGGAAGACGCGCGAGCAATTCATTAAACTTGTTATCAAGCTTTGTTTCGAACGTCTTCTCCATGTCATCTGTCTTCTCCATGGCCTCTTCAAATCTGTTTAGCACATCTTGCACCTGTCCATTCATCATTTGCTGAAATTTATCATGCAAATCCTTATTCCTCATGTTCTCCCAGTCAGTCTCATCAGCTTGTGATCCTGGCATGGTTAGCAGCAATAGAAACACACAAGAATATGATCCTACAGACTACTAACAAGAGGTGGTGGTGGGTGTCACAAATCCATCAAGCAAATCTCAAATTCTTACCAGTTCTTACCCAGCAGCAGGCGGTGATCGGCAATCGTTGTAGTCAAAACTCTCAAAGCTTGGATAGAGCGATTACCAGGGAGAGTCAAACGCACGACGTAGATGTATGTGGAGCTGGGAAGGCTTATAATATGGTAGCAAAAAGGGTCAGCAATAATCAATTCAGAGATGCAAAGTTGAATAAACGCTCAACGACGGTACTGTGCTGGTCCTAGGCTAGACTGTGCTAAAGACGCGAGCCTAGAACACCAACAAAATCACGGCGCGGAACGTAGACAAGGGAGGAGCACACTCTGAATTTTTTTCTCTTTTTGTTCGTTTTTTTGCACTTTTTTTCCTCTTTTTTTTGCTCCGCAACAAAATTTTTTCCGAAAAAGTCTACAAATGGTCTAAAAACTGCCTAGCCAGAATTTTCCAGACTTAGTTTTTTTTTAGTTTGGAACTATATTTCTACTGCGGGTGGCACAAAAGTTGGGGAGTTCGACTTGGTCACGACTCGTAGTATCGCGTGATCTAGAAATCAAAAACAAAGGAACAAATACTGGACTCGGACTAGGACTGGTGGCGGAGATGAATCTGGTAGAACTCGGATTGGTGGCAGAGATGAATCTGGTGGAACTCGGACTGGTGGCAGATATATGTTGCAGGTGGACTCGGATTGGCGTGATGGCGGCAGATATGTGGTGGCGTATATGGACTTGGTTTGGCGATGAATAAGTGGTGGTGCTATATGGTAGCGGCTATGATGATGATGCGATCGTGATATATGGCAGCAACAACGTGACAACTTGTGAACAGAACTCGAAACTCTAAAGGACTAGACGCTAAGACCAGCAACTCGACACGACGATGCAACCGCAAATTCAACAAAGCAAAAGACTGAAAAGACTATGCAAAGGCTCAGACTGGTTCGGATATGATGACCTAACCCTATTTTTTTTGGCTTTTTCGTGGACTGTAGGTATGAAGAACAGACTCGATCTAAACTATGAAAAACTGTAAAATCTCACCGAGCAACCTGGAAATCTGATACCACTTGATAGAGGCAAAGGTGTCCCGTCTTTCAATGAGATGATGGATATCGCTTTGGTGGAAGTCGACTTTGACGATCCGACTACGAACGTGCGAGGACGTCGCACCTTAGCAATCGCTAAACCAACTCCGAGAGGTTATTGACCACGCCGGAGCACAATCAGCCTGACCACGAGGGTCTGTTTCCTGCGAGCAAACGAAGAACAAGCAAGAACTGAGATTGCAATCTGGATATTGCGAATATAAGATGAAAGCTTTATTGATCAAGGTGGGGTTCTGTGACGCCTTTGTGTGGTTGTTGAGGACACGGTAAGCATGTGAGTTTGTAGCATAACCAACAAATATGTCCTCATAAGCTCTAGCCTCAAATTTAGACAAATGAACACCTTTCTTGAGAATGAAACACTTACACCCAAACACCCGGAAGTACTTGAGATTGGGCTTGTTACCGGTGATTATTTCATAAGGAGTCTTGTTCAAGCCTTTGTGGAGATAGAGCCGATTGGATGCATGACATGCTGTGTTGATGGCTTCGGCCCAAAAGTTGTATGGAGACTTGAACTCTACCATCATGGTCCTTGCCACATCCATCAATGTCCGGTTCTTCCTCTTCGCGACACCATTTTGTTGAGGGGTATATGGTGCAACATATTGATGCTTGATCCCCTCATCACTAAGAAACTCATCCAAGGTGTAGTTCTTGAACTCGGTACCGTTGTCACTTCTTATTGTCAAGATCTTTGCATCATGTTGACGTTGAGCTTCATTTGCAAAGTCGATGACGGTTTGTTGAGTCTCACTCTTCCTCTTGAAAAAGTATACCCAAGTGTATCTTGAATAATCATCCACAATCACCAAGCAATACTTTCTACCTCCAAGACTATCAAAGGATGGAGGCCCAAATAGATCCATGTGAAGGAGCTCCAGGGGTCTCTTCGAGTAGATGATAGTCGTGGGAGGGTGAGCCGTTTCATGAAGCTTTCCTTCAATACAAGCACTGCAAGCATGATCTTTGGCAAAACTAACATTTGTTGGTCCACGGACATGGTCCCCCTTAAGGAGACTTTGCAAAGATCTCATATTGACGTGGGCTAAACGGCGATGCTAAATCCATCCCACATCAACTTTAGCCATTAGGCATGTTGCGGTCTTAGTGGGTTGCTCCGAAAAGTTAATCACATAAAGACCGTTCTCGACATGCCCAACAAAAGCTACTTTAAGAGTCTTGCTCCACAAGAGGGCCACAATATCAATATCAAAGAAAGTAGCAAAGCCCACGAGTGCAAGTTGACGAGCGGAAAGAAGATTGAATGCAAGCAACTCAACAAGCATCACTTTCTCGATCGTTAGATCCTGAGAAATGACAACCTTGCTGATGAGGACATCAATACAATTGTTACACCCACAGCCCCTGCTGCTATACATACTGGACCAATTACTAGAGCTCGTGCACGCCAACTAAATTACCAGGTACTTTCGTTTCTTGGTAATGATTCTAATGTTCATGAGAATATGATGCTGCCTAAATTGGATACATTTGTTTTGCTTACAAATGAAGGGCCTAGCTTGGAGAAGGATGAACATTGGAGCAAGAACAAGCATGGAGATGATGGCATGCGCAAGGGGAACAAGAACGGAGTTACAAGTGATGATTTCAGGACTTTGAAGCCACCATAATGGGTGCATGAAGCCTTGGACGAAATATACAAGATGCCACTTCATAAATTTCGTCCCGAGGCTATTTTAGGTGCCGCGTCACCTTATTATTGGGCCAGGCCCATGTAATTTCGAAATACATAAGTATAGGCTATTTTTAGAGTTCGTATGTGTGGGGAAACAAGAGATAGGGTTGATTTCGGACCCCTCCACCAAGGGCCACGAAATTCCCCCCCTCTTCCTCCATATATACAGCCCTTAGGGCATCGTTTAGACTTTGGGGTTTTGTTTAGATTAAAAGTTCGCCATAGCTGCAACTTCGCGTACTTCGTTTGTGTTCAACGACCAGACAAAGGCGTCACAGAACCCCACCTTGATCAATAAAGCTTTCATCTTATATTCGCAATATCCAGATTGCAATCTTAGTTTCTTGCTTGTTCTTCGTTTGCTCGCAGGAAACAGACCCTCGTGGTCAGGTTGATCGTGCTCCGGCGTGGTCAATAACCTCTCGGAGTTGGTTTAGCGATTGCTAAGGCGCGACGTCCTCGCACGTTCGTAGTCGGATCGTCAAAGTCGACTTCCACCAAAGCGATATCCATCATCTCATCGAAAGATCGGGACCCTCGCCTCTATCATTCAATCTTGGCTTTATCAACTTCAATTCCCTGTGGAGTAACAACATAGCCCAGAAAAGATACTCGGTCGGTGCAAAAGGTGCACTTCCCAAGGTTACCAAACAAACGTGCATCACGTAGAGCAATAAAAACAGCACGTAAATGATAGAGGCAAAGGTGTCCCGTCTTTCGATGAGATGGTGGATTTCGCTTTGGTGGAAGTCGACTTTGACGATCCGACTACGAATGTGCGAGGACGTCGCGCCTTAGCAATCGCTAAACCAACTCCGAGAGGTTATTGACCACGCCGGAGCACGATCAACCTGACCACGAGGGTCTGTTTCCTGCGAGCAAACGAAGAACAAGCAAGAAACTAAGATTGCAATCTGGATATTGCGAATATAAGATGAAAGCTTTATTGATCAAGGTGGGGTTCTGTGACGCCTTTGTCTGGTCGTTGAACACAAACGAAGTACGCGAAGTTGCAGCTATGGCGAACTTTTAATCTAAACAAAACCCAAACTCTAAACGATGCCCTAAGGGCTGTATATATGGAGGAAGAGGGGGGAATTTCGTGGCCCTTGGTGGAGGGGTCCGAAATCAACCCTATCTCTTGTTTCCCCACACATACGGACTCTAAAAATAGCCTATACTTATGTATTTCGAAATTACATGGGCCTGGCCCAATAATAAGGTGACGCAGCACCTAAAATAGCCTCGGGACGAAATTTATGAAGTGGCATCTTGTATATTTCGTCCAAGGCTTCATGCACCCATTATGGTGGCTTCAAAGTCCTGAAATCATCACTTGTAACTCCGTTCTTGTTTCCCTGGCGCATGCCATCATCTCCATGCTTGTTCTTGCTCCAATGTTCATCCTTCTCCAAGCTAGGCCCTTCATTTGTAAGCAAAACAAATGTATCCAATTTAGGCAGCATCATATTCTCATGAACATTAGAATCATTACCAAGAAACGAAAGTACCTGGTAATTTAGTTGGCGTGCACGAGCTCTAGTAATTGGTCCAGTATGTATAGCAGCAGGGGCTGTGGGTGTAACAATTGTATTGATGTCCTCATCATTTAGCGATTGCTAAGGCACAACGTCGTTGCACGTTTGTAGTCGGATCGTCAAAGTCGTCTCCACCAAATCGACAGTTATCATCTCATCGAAAGATAGTTATCATAGCATATTTGTTGTCGTGGATAGATTCTCGAAAATGGCACACTTTATACCATGTCATAAAAGCGATGATGCTGTTAATGTTGCTGATTTGTTCTTTCATGAAATTATTCGCTTGCATGGTGTGCCAAATACTATTGTTTCAGATCGTGATACTAAATTTCTTAGCCACTTTTGGAGATGTTTATGGGCTAAGTTGGGGACTAAACTGCTTTTTAGTACTACTTGTCACCCCCAAACTGATGGACAAACTGAAGTAGTCAATAGAACGTTGTCTACTATGCTTAGGGCTGTTTTGAAGAATAATAAGAAAATGTGGGAGGAATGCTTGCCTCATATTGAATTTGCTTATAATCGTTCATTGCATTCTACTACTAAGATGTGCCCTTTTGAAGTTGTGTATGGTTTCCTACCTCGTGCACCTATTGATTTTTTGCCTCTTCCATCTTCGGAGAAGGTTAATTTTGATGCTAAACAACGTGCTGAATTGATTTTAAAAATGCATGAGTTAACTAAGGAAAACATTGAGCGTATGAATGCTAAATATAAACTTGCTGGAGATAAGGGTAGAAAACATGTTGTGTTTGCACCTGGAGATCTTGTTTGGTTACATTTGCGTAAGGATAGATTTCCTGATTTGCGCAAATCAAAGCTAATGCCACGTGCTGATGGTCCCTTTAAGGTGTTAGAGAAAATAAATGATAATGCATATAAACTTGAGCTGCCTGCAGATTTTGGGGTTAGTCCCACTTTTAACATTGCAGATTTGAAGCCTTATTTGGGTGAGGAAGATGGACTTCCGTCGAGGACGACTTCATTTCAAGAAGGGGAGGATGATGAGGACATCAATACAATTGTTACACCCACAGCCCCTGCTGCTATACATATTGGACCACTTACTAGAGCTCGTGCACGCCAACTAAATTACCAGGTACTTTCGTTTCTTGGTAATGATTCTAATGTTCATGAGAATATGATGCTGCCTAAATTGGATACATTTGTTTTGCTTACAAATGAAGGGCCTAGCTTGGAGAAGGATGAACATTGGAGCAAGAACAAGCATGGAGATGATGGCATGCGCAAGGGGAACAAGAACGGAGTTACAAGTGATGATTTCAGGACTTTGAAGCCACCATAATGGGTGCATGAAGCCTTGGACGAAATATACAAGATGCCACTTCATAAATTTCGTCCCGAGGCTATTTTAGGTGCCGCGTCACCTTATTATTGGGCCAGGCCCATGTAATTTCGAAATACATAAGTATAGGCTATTTTTAGAGTCCGTATGTGTGGGGAAACAAGAGATAGGGTTGATTTCAGACCCCTCCACCAAGGGCCACGAAATTCCCCCCTCTTCCTCCATATATACAGCCCTTAGGGCATCGTTTAGACTTTGGGTTTTGTTTAGATTAAAAGTTCGCCATAGCTGCAACTTCGCGTACTTCGTTTGTGTTCAACGACCAGACAAAGGCGTCACAGAACCCCACCTTGATCAATAAAGCTTTCATCTTATATTCGCAATATCCAGATTGCAATCTCAGTTTCTTGCTTGTTCTTCGTTTGCTCGCAGGAAACAGACCCTCGTGGTCAGGTTGATCGTGCTCCGGCGTGGTCAATAACCTCTCGGAGTTGGTTTAGCGATTGCTAAGGCGCGACGTCCTCGCACGTTCGTAGTCGGATCGTCAATGTCGACTTCCACCAAAGCGAAATCCATCATCTCATCGAAAGACGGGACACCTTTGCCTCTATCACTTGCCAAGACCCAATACCTTAGAAGACAAGGCATCACCCCACTCGACATTGGTGGGCATAGAAGGAATCTTGTGCACGTCCACCACCAAGTCCTTGCTCCCGGTCATATGATTTGTTGCTCCACTATCGAGCAACCATGATCCCCCACCGGAAGCAAACACCTACACGAGATCAATACTTGGTTTTAGGTACCCATTTAGTAATGAGTCCTTTGATGTTAGTAACAAGGGTCTTAGGAACCCAAATAGACCATTCAATGTACTCATAGGGAGAACCAACAAATTTAGCATAAACATGCCCATCACTAGCACGGCACAACACATATGAAGGATTAAAGTCGCCGGCTTTGTTGGAGGAGATGGTTTTGCCCTTTTTGACATCAACACCATTCACATTTTCCTTCTTCTCCTTAGGAGCACCCTCTCCCTCTTTCACAAAGGTTTGCTTGAGAGGAGGAGGTTGTTTGGTCTTGTCGTTCTTCTTCTTGTTCTTGGACTTGGGTGCGAACCCAATTCCCTTCTTGGCCACAACTTCCTTTTGATTGCTCAAAAGGTCGTTGAGGTTCTTCTCACCTTGAATGCATGTCACAAGGCCTTTCTCAAGTTGATCCTTCAACTTGGCATTCTCCTCCACAAGATGCACATGCTCACAACACGGGTTAGTAGCATATGCATTATCAACTAATACCATATGAGGAAAAGTGGCCTTTTCCTTGGTTAGCTTAACTTGGAGTTGAGCATGAGACTCCTTGAGGTTAGTGTGAGCACCCTTCAAGACCTTGTGGGCCTTGTCAAGTACATCAAACTCCTCCTTGAGTCTAGCATGATCAACCCCAAGTTTAGCCTTCTCGGAAGTTAACACATGAGACACAACAAGAGCATGATCAAGATCTTTGTTTAACTTAGCATGGTCATCGTTGTGTGACTCCTCAAGAGTCAAACGATGCCCACGCTCTTTCTCAAGAGCATTGGAGAGATCCGGTATCTCATCGGCATAGTCACGACTATGACCTTCCATCTTAGAGATGGTTTCTTCGTGAGCCTCGATCATGTCATTGGCTTCACCAAGTTGTTCCAAGAGAGCAACAAAGTGCTTCTTGGATTTACCCTTGAGTTTACTCATAAAAGACTCAAACTCATTCGACTCTTCATTAGGCCCCTCACTTTCATCAATGCATCCCGTCAAATAAGGATTAGAAATGATGGTGGTTTTGATGTTGGGGGTTACCTTGTTAGTGGCTTTAGCCATGAGGCACTTGGCGGTGATGTTCTCGTTGGGTGAATCAAAGAGAGACACCCGGGGAGTGGTAGCAATGGCAACGGAGGCCATGAACATTGCTTCTCCATTTTCATCATCATCATCATCCTCATGGTATTCTTCTTGAACCACCAACCCACGAGTAGGAGTCTTCTTGGTGAAGTTGTTCTTGTTTGGGAAGGACTTGGCTTTGTCTTTTCGGATGAACTTGCCACCATTGTCTTCCCACTTCTCGTAAGGACAATCCGCAATGAAATGACTCACATTGCCACAGTTGAAACAAGTTCTAACTCGTTGCTTGCCCTTGAAGCCACTTGAGTTGTTCTTGTTGAAGTTGGGTCTTGAGTTCTTCTTGCTCCAAAATTGCCTTGAAGCAAGAGCCATGTGCTCATGATAATCATACTTTGTGTCTTCGGGGTTGCTCTCCTCATCTTCCTCTTCTTCCTCTTCTTACACAATAACCTTGGCCTTCAAGGAAAGGTTGGGCTTCTTTGCCCTTTGAGAACGGAGCACCGCATTATCGGCGGTCTTGTCCAAGTTGCTCATTGCAACGAACTCATCCAACACTTCACTTGAGGTCATGGAGTGGAAGTCCGGTCTTTGACGAATGACGAAGGACAT
Organism: Triticum dicoccoides; assembly: GCF_002162155.2. Classification (NCBI taxonomy): domain Eukaryota; kingdom Viridiplantae; phylum Streptophyta; class Magnoliopsida; order Poales; family Poaceae; genus Triticum; species Triticum dicoccoides. Next base: position 370,590,654 of record NC_041383.1, read on the forward strand.
GGCCTTGTTGTAGGGCATCATGGCCTTGAGGAACTTGCGCTTGATCCAATTGTCATCCGTGTCCTTGCTCCCATGATCTCGGAGTGAGACCGCGAGTTTGGCCACTCTTCGGAAGAGCTCACGAGGTTCTTCATCTTCTTTCATTGCAAACTCATCGGCTTCATCTTGCACCACTTCATAGTTGGAGCATTGAATGCTAGCACTTCCTAGATAGAGAGACACAACGCATTGCCATGCGTCTTTGGCCATGGCATGGGGTCGAAGATGAGGGAGATCTTCGGGAAGGATTGCATCTTGGATGATGAAGTGAGCACTCTCATTGAATTGATTATCCACCACTTCTCTCGGGGTGAAGTTGCTTCGGTCATGTGGATAGAAACCTTCTTCAATGATTCTCCAAAGATTAGTATTCACATGATTTAAATGATGCTTGAAGCGATACACCTGAGAATCAAAATCCTCATTTTTCATAATCTTACATGGAGGACCGGCATGATTTAAATGAGTAGAGGGAATCGGTCCTCCATAAGTTGGAGGTTCCACATGGGCAAAGATGCCGGTGCCATTTCTACCACTAGTAGAAGGACCCTTCTCACTATTAGCTTCCCCCTTGTCGGAGTTAGCATCCGTCACCTTGTTAGTGGGATCACCCACTTTCAACGGCGAGGTAGGTAGTTGAAGTCCTTCTAAGAATTTATTAAACATGATTTCTATCGTGGTTGTCATGGAGGTTTTCAATGTGTCCAAGGCCACATTGAATTCCTCACAAGACACCGTGGTTTCCCCATCACCCGTAGACGAGATCGGATTCACACCGAAGTGCTCCCCCTCCCCATGGTCTACGGTGTCAACCATACTCTTCGGACGGCAAAGTCCTTAATAAAGAGACGAGGCTCTGATACCAATTGAAAGGATCAATATAGTTGACTAGAGGGGGGGGGGGGGTGAATAGGCAACTAACAATTTTTAGCTTTTCTTTACCAAATTAAACTTTGCATCAAAGTAGGTTGTCTATATATGCAACTAGGTGAACAACCTATATGATGCAACAACAACAAGCACACAAGCAAGCAAGGGATACAACACAAGTAAGCTTGCAAAAGTAAAGGCGCGAGATAACCAAGAGTGGAGTCGGTGGAGACGAGGATGTGTTACCGAAGTTCCTTCCTTTTGAGGGGAAGTACGTCTCTGTTAGAGTGGTGTGGAGGCACAATGCTCCCCAAGAAGCCACTAGGGCCACCGTATTCTCCTCATGCCCTCACACAATGCGAGATGCCATGAATCCACTATTGGTGCCCTTGAAGGCGGTGACCGAACCTTTACAAACAAGGTTGGGGCAATCTCCATAACTTAATTAGAGGCTCCCAACGACACCATGAAGCTTCACCACAATGAACTATGGCTCCGAGGTGACCTCAACCGTCTAGGGTGCTCAAACACCCAAGAGTAACAAGATCCGCTAGGGATTAGTGCGGGAATCAAATATCTCTTGGTGGAAGTGTAGATTGGGGCCTTCTCAACCAATCCCGAGCAAATCAACAAGTTTGATTGGCTAGGGAGAGAGATCGGGCGAAAATGGAGCTTGGAGCAACAATGCAGCTTAGGGATGGAAGAGGTAGTCGACTAGAGGTAGGAGACACCCCTTTTATAGCTAAGGAAAAGATCCAACCATTATCCACAAATCCAGCCTGCGACATGCGGTACTACCGCTCCAGGAACGCGGTACTACCGCTCCAGGAACGCGGTACTACCGCAAGGCAATGCGGTACTACCGTGAGGGACCACGGTACTTCCGCGGCAGCAGCAGAGACTAGGACATGCCTGACTAAGAGCGGTACTTCCGTGAGCGCGGTACTACCGCTCCCCCTTGCGGTACTACCGCAAGGCAGGAAAGTCCTAGTCTACGAAGGGCGCGGATGAATAAAAATACATCCGTGCCTACTTCCGCTGGAAAAGAAACAGTGCAAATATCCGACGCGGTACAACCGCCAGGGAGCGGTACTACCGTATGGCAGCTGAACCAGGACGCGTGCGGTACTACCGCGCACGAAGTGCGGTACTACCGTGGAGGCGCGGATGTAAAAAATTACATCCGCTCCTACTACCGCGAAGCAGCGGTACTAGGCATGAGGGCCACGGTACTACGACTCCAGGGGAGCTGTACTACCGTTGTTACCCGCGGTACTACCGCGCGCGACGTGCGGTACTACCGTGGGGGCGCGGATGTAAAAAATTGCATCCGCCCCTACTACCGCACGGCAGCGGCACTAGGCCTAGGAGCCACGGTACTACGACTCTAGAGGAGCGGTACTACCGTGGGCTCCAACGGTACTACCGCAGGTGCTTGCGGTACTACCGCTCCAGGGAGCAGTACTACCGCAAGCTCAGCAATAGCAGCCAGGACAATCATAAAGAGGATAACCGGGGGAAGCTCCAAAGTGCAAGGGAAAGGTGGAGACAAGGAGGGAAACGTGTACGTGATGATTCCACCCGAACCTTTCCGACGTGGACCCCCTCTTAATAGTACGGCTCTCCTATGATTCAAATCCACCAAAAAGAAACGTAGAACAACGCCGTCTTCAATAGTCTTCGAGGGGCACCGAACCGTCTTGTGCCTAGCGATGAAGCGTCTGAGAAACTCAAGGCACACGATTAGTCCGCAAAAGCATTGTCATCAATCACCAAAACACCTTAGGGATAAAAATGCCCTTACACACGAGAGAAACCGCAACCCAAAACTCAAACAACCACGAGAAATATTGCGGAAGAACACAAGTGGTGGTGGGGTGTCAAAAAGATGGAAAAACAAAACTGGCCGAAACTCCCTGGATGGTCCGTCCGCACGGGGTAAGTGAGGCCCGTGTGCACGGGGTCCCCAGTGAGCGGATGAACTACTCGAGATCCGTGGGTATTTGCAAACTTGAGGCCAAATCCGAGGGTTTGGAGGGTGGGGAAGATGTTATGGGGGTAGATCCACTTGCCAATCACCAAATTCACGGATCAAATCAACCAAATCTCACAAAATCAACAAATTGCAAGAAAAAAATTTGGGGTTATTTTTGGTGGGGATTTTCAGATTAGGACGAAAAACAATAAAATCAAGCTAGAAAGTGGAGGGTAGGGACTCCAAGATGTGAATCAACCTTGCTCATGATGCCAAGATGTTGTAGGGTGAAACCCTAAGATGGATCTTTTCACACTTGGAGGGTAAAAGAGGAAGAACACCAAGAACACAAAGAGGAATTCACCCCAACAATACCAAATTACACATCCACTACTAGAATAGCAACACAAGATCCACAAGTCACAAACACAATCAAAGGAAAGATACAATGGTAGAGTTCTTCCCACTCCTAGGAGATGAGGTCTTGATGATGGTAGTCTTCTCCAAGATGGAGGTCTTGAAATCCACAAGTGGATCCTCTCCTAAGAGGCCTTGATCTCCAATGGAGGTGGTAGAAGGAGCAAAGCTCACAAGTATCTCATCTAATCTTTGCTAACCCTAAACATAACCCTAGGTATGGAATATATATGCTTGTGGTCGAAGTGGAGGAAGGGGGGATCCAAAACAGCATCTCAGCCGCCCATCCTGTAGGGCCCGTGCGCACGGGGTAAGTTGGGCCCGTGCGCATGGTACACACCCGCGCGCACAGGGTGCTATAGCCGTAGCTCCCTGTGTAGCCCGTGGGCATGGGGTCTCGGGGGCCCGTGCGCATGGGGTCGCCTGGGACTTCCTGTCCAGCTCCTGTTTGGCTTGGTCTTGCTCCGTGCGGCCTTGGGGTGGTCCTCCTTTCCTTGGTGATGTTCCTGAGCTCCTTGGTGGTGTTCCTCTTTGTAACTAAGGAGGCATAGAGTATTTTGGTGAGGTAGCACCCAAGTTCCACTTGTATCCATATGCATGTCAACTAGGAAGGAGTTGACCTTGGTTTCTATTGCACGTGCTCTAGCTCTTGTTATGGGTCGACGTGGGGCTTGATGTGTTGGTGTAGAGTCCATGGGGGTGATGGAAGGATGCTCCGCATCACTCCCTCCCCCTCCCTCCTTTATATATGTGGGGAGGGGGCGCCTACAACACACATCAATTGTTCCTAGCCGTGTGTGGCGCCCCCTCCACATTTTACGCCTCCGGTCATATTCTCGCAGTGCTTAGACGAAGCCTTGCGCGGATCACATCACCATCACCGTCACCACACCGTCGTGCTGATGGAACTCATCTACTTCCTCAACACTCTGCTGGATCAAGAGCTTGAGGGACGTCATCACGCTGAATATGTGCAGAACTCAGAGGTGTCGTACGTTCGGTACTTGATTAGTCGGAACGAGAAGACGTTCGATTACATCAACCGCGTTGTGAAACGCTTGCACTTTCGGTCTACGAGGGTACGTAGACAAACTCTCCCCCTCTCGTTGCTATGCATCTCCTAGATAGATCTTGTGTGAGCGTAGGATTTTTTTTTGAAATTGCATGCTATGTTCCCCAATAGTGGCATCCGAGCCATGTCTATGCGTAGATGATATGCACGAGTAGAACACAAAGAGTTGTGGGCGGTGATCATCATATTGCTTACCACCATTGTCTTATTTTGATTCGGCGGTATAATTGGATGAAGCGGCCCGGGCCAACCTTACATGACTATGTTCATGAGACCGATTCCACCGACAGACATGCAACTAGGTTTGCATAAAGGTGGCTGGCGGGTGTCTGTTTCTCCAACTTTACTTGAATCAAATTTGACTGCGGCCGGTCCTTGTTGAAGGTTAAAACAACAAACTTGATAAATCACCGTTGTGGTTTTGTGCCTTAGGTAAGAACGGTTCTTGCTAGAAGCCAGTGGCAGCCACATAAAACTTGCAACAACAAAGTAGATGACATCTAACTTGTTTTTGCAGGGCATGTTGTGATGTGATATGGTCATGACATGATGTGATATACGTTGTTGTATGAGATGATCATGTTTTCTAAAAGTTATTGGCAACTGGAAGGAGCCTTACGGTTGTCGCTTTATTGTATGAAATACAAACGCCATGCAATTGCTTTACTTTATCACTAAGCGGTAGCGATAGTCGTAGAAGCAATAGTTGGAGAGACGACCACAACGCTATGATGGAGATCAAGGTGTCAAGCCGGTGACGATGGAGATCATGGCGTTACTTTGGAGATGGAGATCAAAAGCACAAGATGATGATGGCCATATCATGTCACATATTTTGATTGCATGTGATGTTTATCTTTAGCATCTTATTTTGCTTAGTACGGCGGCAACATTATAAGATGATCCCTGATGAGGACATGACTACCTTGGATATTGATGAGGACATCAATACAATTGTTACACCCACAACCCCTGCTGCTATACATACTGGACCAATTACTAGAGCTCGTGCACGCCAACTAAATTATCAGGTACTTTCGTTTCTTGGTAATGATTCTAATGTTCATGAGAATATGATGCTGCCTAAATTGGATACATTTGTTTTGCTTACAAATGAAGGGCCTAGCTTGGAGAAGGATGAACATTGGAGCAAGAACAAGCATGGAGATGATGGCATGCGCAAGGGGAACAAGAACGGAGTTACAAGTGATGATTTCAGGACTTTGAAGCCACCATAATGTGTGCATGAAGCCTTGGACGAAATATACAAGATGCCACTTCATAAATTTCGTCCCGAGGCTATTTTAGGTGCTGCGTCACCTTATTATTGGGCCCGGCCCATGTAATTTCGAAATACATAAGTATAGGCTATTTTTAGAGTCCGTATGTGTGGGGAAACAAGAGATAGTGTTGATTTCGGACCCCTCCACCAAGGGCCACGAAATCCACCCCCTCTTCCTCCATATATACAGCCCTTAGGGCATCGTTTAGACCTGGGGGTTTTGTTTAGATTAAAAGTTCGCCATAGCTGCAACTTCGCGTACTTCGTTTGTGTTCAACGACCAGACAAAGGCGTCACAGAACCCCACCTTGATCAATAAAGCTTTCATCTTATATTCGCAATATCCAGATTGCAATCTTAGTTTCTTGCTTGTTCTTCGTTTGCTCGCAGGAAACAGACCCTCGTGGTCAGGTTGATCGTGCTCCGGCGTGGTCAATAACCTCTCGGAGTTGGTTTAGCGATTGCTAAGGCGCGACGTCCTCGCACGTTCGTAGTCGGATCGTCAAAGTCGACTTCCACCAAAGCGAAATCCACCATCTCATCGAAAGATCGGGACCCTCGCCTCTATCAAGTGGTATCAGATTTCCAGGTTGCTCGGTGAGATTTTACAGTTTTTTAGTAGTTTAGATCGAGTCTGTTCTTCATACCTATAGTCCACGAAAAAGCCACAAAAAAAATTAGGGTTAGTTCATCATATCCGAACCAATCTGAGCCTTGCATAATCTTTTTAGGGTTTTGCTTTGTTGAATTTGCGGTTGCATCGTCGTGTCTAGTTGCTGGTCTTAGAGTCTAGTCTTTTAGAGTTTCGAGTTCTGGTCATAAGTTGTCACGCCGCCGCCGCACCATCATCATCGCCCCTGCCATCTACCACCACCGCTCCGAATTCGTATCCATATACCACCACCAATCCGTGCCCATATACCACCACCGATCCATATCCATATACTACCACCGCTACCACCACCGCTGCCATATACCACCACCATATATCCACCACCAATCCGAGTTCCTTGCTTATTAGGTTTGTTTTCGGGATCCATCTAGATTCCGATTCGTGTTTCCTTGCCGGAGTAGGTTTCGGAAAAAAAAAAAAGTCGGGTAGCCACGCTCCGTTTAGGCCCAAAATTTTTCGAAAACGCATTTTTCGAAAAAATTTCTGGCTATCCTATTTTTAGGTGTTTCTGAGTGTTTTGAGACAGGTGCCATTATAGGAAGTTTTTTTTGACCTGTTTCCAGTTTTTGGGTCCGGAGAGTCGAAAAAAAAAAATTGGTCGAAAAAATTTCGTGCCCATCCTATCAGTTTGAGCTAGGAAGAGTTTTGAGACACTCGCCATTATAGTGATTTTTCGCAAAAAAAAAAAATAACAGCGCAAAAAAAAGAGCAAAAAAAAAAAGAGCGAAAAAAAAAATTCAGAGTGTGCTTTTCCCTTGTTTACGTGCCGCGCCGTGATTTTGTTAGTGTTCTAGGCTCGCGTCTCTAGCACGGTCTAGCCTAGGACCAGCACAGTACCGTCGTTGAGCGTTTATTCAACTTTGCATCTCTGAATTGATTATTGCTGACCCTTTTTGCTACCATATTATAAGCCTTCCCAGCTCCACATACATCTACGTCGTGCGTTTGACTCTCCCTGGTAATCGCTATATCCAAGCTTTGAGAGTTTTTGACTACAACGGTTGCCGATCACCGCCTGCTGCTGGGTAAGAACTGGTAAGAATTTGAGATTTGCTTGACGGATTTGTGACACCCACCACCACCACTTGTTCGTAGTCTGTAGGATCATATTCTTGTGTGTTTCTATTGCTGCTAACCATGCCAGGATCACAAGCCGACGAGATTGACTGGGAGAATTTATCGAACAAGGAGCTTCATGATAAGTTTCAGCAAATGATGATTGAACAGGTGCAAGATGTGCTGAACAATTTTGAAGAGGCCATGGAGAAGATCACTGGCCTTGAGAAGACGTTCGAAACAAAGCTCGATAACAAGTTTAATGAATTGCTCGCGCGTCTTCCACCACCACCACCCGCTGCACCTAACGCACCTCTCCAACAACAACAACAACGACTACCTCCACGTCGCGAAATATGTGCATGATGTTGGTGCTGCTGTTGATACTTCTGTGGCTCCTGCTACTGCTGTTGCTGGTACCCAGGAGGATGATGAGTATGCGGGCGATTATGAGGATGAGGTTGATCAAAATCAGATCTACGAGCAGCCACCAGCACCACCACCAGCAGGTCGACCTCAGGTATATATTCGTAATGGTAGGCCTGCACCACCACCTCAGGTACGAGATGATGTCCATATTCCTAAACTGAAATTGAATATTCCACCATTTGAGGGTAGATATGTTCCTGATATATATCTTACTTGGGAGTTAGAAACTGAACAACGATTTACATGTTTACAATATCCTGAGGAGAGACGAGTTGCTGCTGCTGTTTGTGCTTTCACTAGTTTTGCATGTGTATGGTGGTCTGAACATTGTAGATTGTATCCTATTCCAACTACTTGGGCCGCTTTGAAAACTGATATGCGTACGCGTTGGGTTCCACCATATTATCAACGTGAATTGCTTCAAAAATTACAGCGCTTAAGACAAGGAAAAAATTCTGTAGAAGAATATAATCAGGAATTACAAACTGGCATGATTAGATGTGGTATTGTTGAGGAGACATTGGCTCTTATTACACGTGAAGAACATGGTGGAGATGATTCTGATCATGAGACGCAATACATAGCTCCTGAAGACGCTGACAGGTATGAATGTTTAGTTGCTCAACGTGTTTTGAGTGTGCAGGTCACACAAGCTGAGCAAAATCAGAGGCACAATTTGTTCCATACCAAGGGAGTTGTGAAGGAACGTTCTGTGCGCGTCATAATAGACGGAGGGAGCTGCAACAACTTGGCTAGCATGGAGATGGTGGAGAAGCTTTCTCTCACCACAAGACCACATCCACATCCTTACTACATCCAATGGTTCAACAACAGCGGCAAGGTTAAGGTAACACGTACTGTTCGTGTGCATTTTAGTATCTCTACATATGCTGATTATGTTGATTGTGATGTGGTACCTATGCAAGCATGTTCCTTATTACTTGGTAGACCATGGCAATTTGATAAAAATTCTGTACACCATGGTAGAAACAATCACTATACTCTTGTTCATAAGGATAAAAATATTACTTTGCTTCCTATGACTCCTGATTCCATTTTGAAAGATGATATTAATAGGGCTAATAAAGCAAAACAGGAGACGAATAAGAGTGAAAATCAGATTGTGCCAAAAGAATTTGAGCAACAAATGAAGCCTAATAATAAACCATCTAGTGTTGCTTCTGAAATTAAATTGAAAAGTGCATGTTTATTTGCCACCAAATCTGATATTGATGAGCTAGATTTCAGCAAATCTGTTTGCTATGCTTTTGTGTGCAAAGAGGCATTATTTTCATTCGAGGACGTGCCTTCCTCTTTGCCTCCTGCTGTCACTAACATTTTGCAGGAGTTCGCTGACGTCTTTCCACAAGACGTGCCACCGGGATTACCGCCTATTCGAGGGATTGAGCATCAGATTGACTTAATTCCCGGTGCTTCACTGCCAAACCGTGCACCATACCGTACCAATCCAGAGGAGACGAAGGAGATTATGCGCCAAGTACAAGAGCTTCTCGACAAAGGTTATATACGCGAATCCCTTAGTCCTTGTGCTGTTCCTATTATTCTAGTGCCGAAACAGGATGGTACATCACGTATGTGTGTTGATTGTAGAGGCATTAATAATATTACTATTCGTTATCGTCATCCTATTCCTAGGCTAGATGATATGCTTGATGAATTGAGTGGTTCTACAATATTCTCCAAAGTTGATTTGCGTAGTGGCTACCACCAAATTCGTATGAAATTGGGAGATGAATGGAAAACAGCATTTAAAACTAAGTTTGGATTATATGAGTGGTTAGTCATGCATTTTGGGTTAACTAATGCACCTAGTACTTTCATGAGATTAATGAACGAAGTTTTACGTGCTTTCATTGGACGATTTGTGGTAGTTTACTTTGATGACATACTGATTTATAGCAGATCTTTGGAAGAACATTTGGAACATTTACGTGCTGTTTTTATTGCTCTACGTGATGCACGTTTGTTTGGTAACCTTGGGAAGTGCACCTTTTGCACCGACCGAGTATCTTTTCTTGGCTATGTTGTTACTCCACAGGGAATTGAAGTTGACAAAGCCAAGATTGAAGCTATTGAGAGTTGGCCGCAGCCCAAAACGGTCACACAAGTGAGGAGTTTTCTTGGCCTCGCTGGATTCTATAGGCGTTTTGTGAGAGATTTCAGCACCATTGCTGCACCTCTCAACGAGCTTACAAAGAAGGATGTGCCTTTTGTTTGGGGTACCGCACAGGAAGAAGCCTTCACGGTATTGAAAGATAAGTTCACACATGCTCCTTTACTCCAACTTCCTGATTTTAATAAGACTTTTGAGCTTGAATGTGATGCTAGTGGAATTGGATTAGGAGGTGTGTTATTACAAGATGGTAAACCTGTTGCATACTTTTCTGAAAAATTGAGTGGGCCTAGTCTGAATTATTCTACTTATGATAAAGAATTATATGCTCTTGTTCGGACTTTAGAAACATGGCAACATTATTTATGGCCCAAAGAATTTGTTATACATTCTGATCATGAATCTTTGAAACATATTAAAAGTCAAGCTAAACTGAATCGTAGACATGGTAAATGGGTTGAATTCACTGAGACTTTCCCTTATGTCATTAAACACAAGAAGGGAAAAGAAAATGTTATTGCTGATGTATTGTCTCGTCGCTATACTATGCTTTCACAACTTGACTTCAAAATATTTGGTTTGGAGACCATCAAAGATCAATATGTGCATGATGCTGATTTTAAAGATGTAATGCAGAATTGTAAAGAAGGAAGAATGTGGAACAAGTTTGTCATTAACGATGGATTTGTGTTTCGTGCTAACAAGCTATGCATTCCAGCTAGCTCCGTTCGTCTTTTGTTGTTGCAGGAAGCGCATGGAGGAGGATTAATGGGACATTTTGGCGTGAAGAAGATGGAGGACGTACTTGCTACACATTTCTTTTGGCCAAAGATGAGACGGGATGTTGAGCGTTTTATTGCTCGATGCACTACATGTCAAAAAGCTAAGTCATGACTCAATCCTCATGGTTTATATATGCCTTTGCCTGTACCTAGTGTTCCTTGGGAGGATATATCTATGGACTTTGTTTTAGGTTTACCTCGAACAAAGAAGGGGAGGGATAGCATATTTGTTGTCGTGGATAGATTCTCGAAAATGGCACACTTTATACCATGTCATAAAAGCGATGATGCTGTTAATGTTGCTGATTTGTTCTTTCGTGAAATTATTCGCTTGCATGGTGTGCCAAATACTATTGTTTCAGATCGTGATACTAAATTTCTTAGCCACTTTTGGAGATGTTTATGGGCTAAGTTGGGGACTAAACTGCTTTTTAGTACTACTTGTCACCCCCAAACTGATGGACAAACTGAAGTAGTCAATAGAACGTTGTCTACTATGCTTAGGGCTGTTTTGAAGAATAATAAGAAAATGTGGGAGGAATGCTTGCCTCATATTGAATTTGCTTATAATCTTCATTGCATTCTACTACTAAGATGTGCCCTTTTGAAGTTGTGTATGGTTTCCTACCTCATGCACCTATTGATTTGTTGCCTCTTCCATCTTCGGAGAAGGTTAATTTTGATGCTAAACAACGTGCTGAATTGATTTTAAAAATGCATGAGTTAACTAAGGAAAACATTGAGCGTATGAATGCTAAATATAAACTTGCTGGAGATAAGGGTAGAAAACATGTTGTGTTTGCACCTGGAGATCTTGTTTGGTTACATTTGCGTAAGGATAGATTTCCTGATTTGCGCAAATCAAAGCTAATGCCACGTGCTGATGGTCCCTTTAAGGTGTTAGAGAAAATAAATGATAATGCATACAAACTTGAGTTGCCTGCAGATTTTGGGGTTAGTCCCACTTTTAACATTGCAGATTTGAAGCATTATGTGGGTGAGGAAGATGAACTTCCGTCGAGGACGACTTCATTTCAAGAAGGGGAGGATGATGAGGACATCAATACAATTGTTACACCCACAGCCCCTGCTGCTATACATACTGGACCAATTACTAGAGCTCGTGCACGCCAACTAAATTATCAGGTACTTTCGTTTCTTGGTAATGATTCTAATCTTCATGAGAATATGATGCTGCCTAAATTGGATACATTTGTTTTGCTTACAAATGAAGGGCCTAGCTTGGAGAAGGATGAACATTGGAGCAAGAACAAGCATGGAGATGATGGCATGCGCAAGGGGAACAAGAACGGAGTTACAAGTGATGATTTCAGGACTTTGAAGCCACCATAATGTGTGCATGAAGCCTTGGACGAAATATACAAGATGCCACTTCATAAATTTCGTCCCGAGGCTATTTTAGGTGCTGCGTCACCTTATTATTGGGCCCGGCCCATGTAATTTCGAAATACATAAGTATAGGCTATTTTTAGAGTCCGTATGTGTGGGGAAACAAGAGATAGGGTTGATTTCGGACCCCTCCACCAAGGGCCACGGAATCCACCCCCTCTTCCTCCATATATACAGCCCTTAGGGCATCGTTTAGACCTGGGGGTTTTGTTTAGATTAAAAGTTCGCCATAGCTGCAACTTCGCGTACTTCGTTTGTGTTCAACGACCAGACAAAGGCGTCACAGAACCCCACCTTGATCAATAAAGCTTTCATCTTATATTCGCAATATCCAGATTGCAATCTTAGTTTCTTGCTTGTTCTTCGTTTGCTCGCAGGAAACAGACCCTCGTGGTCAGGTTGATCGTGCTCCGGCGTGGTCAATAACCTCTCGGAGTTGGTTTAGCGATTGCTAAGGCGCGACGTCCTCGCACGTTCGTAGTCGGATCGTCAAAGTCGACTTCCACCAAAGCGAAATCCACCATCTCATCGAAAGATCGGGACCCTCGCCTCTATCAGATATGACCAAAAATATTGCATATATGCATATTTGTCAGGTGATTTCTAGTGCAAACTATTCAATAATCTATTTATGTTATCCAGAACAAAAATACTTCACACACTTTTGTGTTTTGTCTAATTGCAGGTGTATGGGACATTTGTACAATCCACATATGAAGATAAGGAAGAAAGAGATGTTTATTTGCTGTCCAAAAAGTTCTCTCACGTCACTTTTGGCCCAAGAGAAGATTTAGTCCAAGTCTCTCACGTTCTGGATTCAGATTCGGACTGCACAGACACACCTGACTCAAAACGCACACAAGTTTTTCATACGGACTCCGAATTGGGTGATTCTTTTTTTGTTGGAAACTAGATTTCGTGCACTTTCCAACCCAATTGGAATCACCTTCAAATTCGTCCAGAGCGTTGAGTTGTGGACGAAACAATCTCATGCTGCAGTAGAATCCGAGTCAAACTACAAGTCCAAAGGTGTTACATCACCTCCACTTGGGCCCATTGGCCTTGTACGACCTAGATTTAGTTTTAGGCTGCCTTGGGACGTCCTTCCACCTCCTTGGCCGCCACCCCTTGCTCCTATATAAGTAGATCCATCTAGTAGCTTTTCCTTGGGATTTGTTTAGTTAAAAGTTAGCCATTGCAACTTCGTGTACTTCGTTTGTGTCCAACGACCAGACCAAGACCGCTTCCGGATCCCCACCATTATCAATACTTCATATATATTTGCGATATTCAGATTGCTTTATCATATTCTTGCTCGTTCTTCGATTGCTTGCAGGAATAGACCTTCGTGGTCAGGCTGACCGTGCTTCCAGCATCGTCAGTAACCTCAGGAGATTGGTTTAGCGATTGCTAAGGCGCAACGTCGTGCACGTTTGTAGTCGAATCGTCAAAGTCGTCTCCACCAAATCGATAGTTATCATCTCATCGAAAGATCGGGACCCTCGCCTCTATCAAGTGGTATCAGTTTTCAGGTTGCTCGGTGAGAATTTCCAGTTTTCCTAGATTAGATTTATTTTCTTACCTATTGTCCAAGAAAAAGCCACAAAACAAAAGTTAGATCTATTCATCATTTGTCCTAGCCAGACTGAGCCTTTGCAATTTTCTTTTCATTGCTTGCATAGTTGAATTATCGGTTGCATCATCGTGTCGAGTTGCTGGTCTTAGTGTCTAGGTCGTTTAGAGTTTCGAGTTCTGTTCACATTAGTCACGTCGCCGCTGCATCATTATCCCTTCCGCTGTCCACCACCCATCCATCAATTTCCTCCACATGCTACCCACCGTTCATTGTCATAATCATAGTTGAGATCGTTCCCATCTTCGCTTGATCCACTCTACATCTTATCTAGTTTGTTTTGGAAAGAGGGAGAGAGAAAAAAAAGATAGAGAAAAAAAACGAGAGAAAAAAAGTAAAAAAAAAGTCAGAGAAAAAAAAAGAAAGGAAAAGAAAAAAAAGTGTGAGAAAAAAAAGAGAGGAGAAAAAAAACAAAATTCGGATCTATCTAGACTCAATCTCGTAGTTGAATTCGGATTGGAATCTGTTTTGTGCACTGTTCAGTAAAACAGGCATAACTTCTTCATATGAAGTCTGTTTTGGCTCCGCGAGTACTCAAATGAAAGCTAGTGACGAGCCGCATCTAAATAGTTGCAGAAGCTAGTTCAGTATTTGGCACCTCAACATCAGCTTCTAAATAGGTCTACTGCTATTGTGATCTTCACTTATATCTTGCTGTCCAGAGCTACTTCATATCCTTTATTGATGCTAGTTGTGCTACGACGTGACCTCATTAGTGTTCTAGGCTCGCGTCTCTAGTTTGGTCTAGCCTAGGACCAGCACAGTACCGTCGTTGAGCGTTTATTCAACATTGCATCTCTGAATTGATTATTGCTAATCTTTTGCTACCATATATAGCCAACCCAGCTCCACATATTTCTACACCGGGTATACGTACGTTCCCCTGGCAATCGTTTTACTCAATATTCGGAGTTACTTGACACCGCTGGTTGCCGATCACCGCCTGCTGCATGGTAAGAACTTGTAAGACATTGATATTTGCTTTACTGTGAGCGTTTTACCACCACATCCTAGTAGTTATAGGAACATTATTTTTGGGTTTTGTTTCTTGTTCTACTAATCATGACAGGATCCAGAGTCAATTCATGGGCTTTGTCGATCGCGGGAGACGTGCCACCACCTTTGCAAATACCACAACCGTCAGGAGAGGTGCACAAACATCCAAATGCACATGATCAGGTTAATGTATCTATACCACCATTTAATGGCCGTTTTAAACCTGCTTTATATATTGAATGGGAGTTCGACATAAAAAATATATTTGCTTCCCATAATTTCGATGAACATAAAAAGGTTAAGGTTGCGGTTGGTTCTTTCACTGGTTATGCTTTGGTTTGGTGGAGTGAATATTGTCGGTTACACCCTGATTATATACCTACTACTTGGGATGATTTGAAACTTGCCATGCGACATACTTTCGTCCCTTCTTATTATACTCGTGACATGATTAAGAAGTTGCAACACTTAAAACAAGGTAGTGAAACTGTAACAAAATATTATGATGATTTACAAACTACCTTGTTGCATTCCTCTTTAGAAGAAAGTGAAGATGATTTTATGGATAGATTTTGGGGAGGATTAAACTGTGATATTCAAGAGATACTAATTCATGAAGAGTGTTATCCTATGGACCATTTGTTTCATCTTGCTTGCAAAGCTGAACAGGAAATAAAACGACGTGTTGGCCACGAGGAGAACAAGCGCACGGTGCACATTCCAAGAGTTGATATGATTGTTCCTTCAACTACTAGGCATACTATTTTGAATGCACCATGTGACACATCGCCCCCGAGAGTGGCTACATCATCTGAGTTGATCATAAGAGGTAATGACAAAGGTACTGATCTTCCATCTCTACATGAGAATGATGAATGCCTTGTCAATTTGAATGCACCATCTGATGAGCTACCCACTACTTTGATCACACCACCTATTTTAGAGGACTACATTGATAATTTGACTTTGCCATGTGATCAAACAACTGAAATACCAACAATTTTGAGTGCACCCATTGAATTAACTATTGATGCAAAAGAACCAATGTTTAATCATTTTGATATGACCTCTAATCTTGGTGATGATTCTGTGTTGAATGACTTATTGCATGTTTGCTTATTTAAGCATGTTGTAGCATGTAAATTTGATGCAAGTAAGGTTTATTCACCAATGTTGGGATGGTTTAATGATAAACATTGTCAATCTTTTGAAATAAATAAGAGCTTCACTTATATGTGCAAACTGAGTTGCAATATTTTCATGCCTTCTACTTCTTGTGCTAATTTTTTGGCTTTAGATTTTATGAACTATGCAAGTTACTCATCTATTCATGTGTCATATATGCAAAAATCAAGGGAAGTAAAAATGGATGACATATACATATACAACATGTACACCTTGTCTCTTTTGTTAGCCACATTTCAGATTAAGCAACGCCGAGGACGGCTTTATTTTCAAGAAGGGGAGGATGATGAGGACATGACTACCTTGGATATGACCAAAAATATTGCATATATGCATATTTGTCAGGTGATTTCTAGTGCAAACTATTCAATAATCTATTTATGTTATCCAGAACAAAAATACTTCACACACTTTTGTGTTTTGTCTAATTGCAGGTGTATGGGACATTTGTACTGATGAGGACATCAATACAATTGTTACACCCACAGCCCCTGCTGCTATACATACTGGACCAATTACTAGAGCTCGTGCACGCCAACTAAATTACCAGGTACTTTCGTTTCTTGGTAATGATTCTAATGTTCATGAGAATATGATGCTGCCTAAATTGGATACATTTGTTTTGCTTACAAATGAAGGGCCTAGCTTGGAGAAGGATGAACATTGGAGCAAGAACAAGCATGGAGATGATGGCATGCGCAAGGGAAACAAGAACGGAATTACAAGTGATGATTTCAGGACTTTGAAGCCACCATAATGGGTGCATGAAGCCTTGGACGAAATATACAAGATGCCACTTCATAAATTTCGTCCCGAGGCTATTTTAGGTGCTGCGTCACCTTATTATTGGGCCAGGCCCATGTAATTTCGAAATACATAAGTATAGGCTATTTTTAGAGTCCGTATGTGTGGGGAAACAAGAGATAGGGTTGATTTCGGACTCCTCCACCAAGGGCCACGAAATTCCCCCCTCTTCCTCCATATATACAGCCCTTAGGGCATCGTTTAGACTTTGGGTTTTGTTTAGATTAAAAGTTCGCCATAGCTGCAACTTCGCGTACTTTGTTTGTGTTCAACGACCAGACAAAGGCGTCACAGAACCCCACCTTGATCAATAAAGCTTTCATCTTATATTCGCAATATCCAGATTGCAATCTTAGTTTCTTGCTTGTTCTTCGTTTGCTCGCAGGAAACAGACCCTCGTGGTCAGGTTGATCGTGCTCCGGCGTGGTCAATAACCTCTCGGAGTTGGTTTAGCGATTGCTAAGGCGCGACGTCCTCGCACGTTCGTAGTCGGATCGTCAAAGTCGACTTCCACCAAAGCGATATCCATCATCTCATCGAAAGACGGGACACCTTTGCCTCTATCAGTATCTCTACATATGCTGATTATGTCGATTGTGATGTGGTACCTATGCAAGCATGTTCCTTATTACTTGGTAGACCATGGCAATTTGATAAAAATTCTGTACACCATGGTAGAAACAATCACTATACTCTTGTTCATAAGGATAAAAATATTACTTTGCTTCCTATGACTCCTGATTCCATTTTGAAAGATGATATTAATAGAGCTAATAAAGCAAAACAGGAGACGAATAAGAGTGAAAATCAGATTGTGGCAAAAGAATTTGAGCAACAAATGAAGCCTAATAATAAACCGTCTAGTGTTGCTTCTGAAATTAAATTGAAAAGTGCATGTTTATTTGCCACCAAATCTGATATTGATGAGCTAGATTTCAGCAAATCTGTTTGCTATGCTTTTGTGTGCAAAGAGGCATTATTTTCATTCGAGGACGTGCCTTCCTCTTTGCCTCCTGCTGTCACTAACATTTTGCAGGAGTTCGCTGACGTCTTTCCACAAGACGTGCCACCGGGATTACCGCCTATTCGAGGGATTGAGCATCAGATTGACTTAATTCCCGGTGCTTCACTGCCAAACCGTGCACCATACCGTACCAATCCAGAGGAGACGAAGGAGATTATGCGCCAAGTACAAGAGCTTCTCGACAAAGGTTATATACGCGAATCCCTTAGTCCTTGTGCTGTTCCTATTATTCTAGTGCCGAAACAGGATGGTACATCACGTATGTGTGTTGATTGTAGAGGCATTAATAATATTACTATTCGTTATCGTCATCCTATTCCTAGGCTAGATGATATGCTTGATGAATTGAGTGGTTCTACAATATTCTCCAAAGTTGATTTGCGTAGTGGCTACCACCAAATTCGTATGAAATTGGGAGATGAATGGAAAACAGCATTTAAAACTAAGTTTGGATTATATGAGTGGTTAGTCATGCATTTTGGGTTAACTAATGCACCTAGTACTTTCATGAGATTAATGAACGAAGTTTTACGTGCTTTCATTGGACGATTTGTGGTAGTTTACTTTGATGACATACTGATTTATAGCAGATCTTTGGAAGAACATTTGGAACATTTACGTGCTGTTTTTATTGCTCTACGTGATGCACGTTTGTTTGGTAACCTTGGGAAGTGCACCTTTTGCACCGACCGAGTATCTTTTCTTGGCTATGTTGTTACTCCACAGGGAATTGAAGTTGACAAAGCCAAGATTGAAGCTATTGAGAGTTGGCCGCAGCCCAAAACGGTCACACAAGTGAGGAGTTTTCTTGGCCTCGCTGGATTCTATAGGCGTTTTGTGAGAGATTTCAGCACCATTGCTGCACCTCTCAACGAGCTTACAAAGAAGGATGTGCCTTTTGTTTGGGGTACCGCACAGGAAGAAGCCTTCACGGTATTGAAAGATAAGTTGACACATGCTCCTTTACTCCAACTTCCTGATTTTAATAAGAATTTTGAGCTTGAATGTGATGCTAGTGGAATTGGATTAGGAGGTGTGTTATTACAAGATGGCAAACCTGTTGCATACTTTTCTGAAAAATTGAGTGGGCCTAGTCTGAATTATTCTACTTATGATAAAGAATTATATGCTCTTGTTCGGACTTTAGAAACATGGCAACATTATTTATGGCCCAAAGAATTTGTTATACATTCTGATCATGAATCTTTGAAACATATTAAAAGTCAAGCTAAACTGAATCGTAGATATGCTAAATGGGTTGAATTCATTGAGACTTTCCCTTATGTCATTAAACACAAGAAGGGAAAAGAAAATGTTATTGCTGATGCATTGTCTCGTCGCTATACTATGCTTTCACAACTTGACTTCAAAATATTTGGTTTGGAGACCATCAAAGATCAATATGTGCATGATGCTGATTTTAAAGATGTAATGCAGAATTGTAAAGAAGGAAGAATGTGGAACAAGTTTGTCGTTAACGATGGATTTGTGTTTCGTGCTAACAAGCTATGCATTCCAGCTAGCTCCGTTCGTCTTTTGATGTTGCAGTGATGAGGACATCAATACAATTGTTACACCCACAGCCCCTGCTGCTATACATACTGGACCAATTACTAGAGCTCGTGCACGCCAACTAAATTACCAGGTACTTTCGTTTCTTGGTAATGATTCTAATGTTCATGAGAATATGATGCTGCCTAAATTGGATACATTTGTTTTGCTTACAAATGAAGGGCCTAGCTTGGAGAAGGATGAACATTGGAGCAAGAACAAGCATGGAGATGATGGCATGCGCAAGGGGAACAAGAACGGAGTTACAAGTGATGATTTCAGGACTTTGAAGCCACCATAATGGGTGCATGAAGCCTTGGACGAAATATACAAGATGCCACTTCATAAATTTCGTCCCGAGGCTATTTTAGGTGCTGCGTCACCTTATTATTGGGCCAGGCCCATGTAATTTCGAAATACATAAGTATAGGCTATTTTTAGAGTCCGTATGTGTGGGGAAAAAAGAGATTGGGTTGATTTCGGACCCCTCCACCAAGGGCCACGAAATTCCCCCCTCTTCCTCCATATATACAGCCCTTAGGGCATCGTTTAGACTTTGGGTTCTGTTTAGATTAAAAGTTCGCCATAGCTGCAACTTCGCGTACTTCGTTTGTGTTCAACGACCAGACAAAGGCGTCACAGAACCCCACCTTGATCAATAAAGCTTTCATCTTATATTCGCAATATCCAGATTGCAATCTCAGTTTCTTGCTTGTTCTTCGTTTGCTCGCAGGAAACAGACCCTCGTGGTCAGGTTGATCGTGCTCCGGCGTGGTCAATAACCTCTCGGAGTTGGTTTAGCGATTGCTAAGGCACGACGTCCTCGCACGTTCGTAGTCGGATCGTCAAAGTCGACTGCCACCAAAGCGATATCCATCATCTCATCGGAAGACGGGACACCTTTGCCTCTATCAAGTGGTATCAGATTTCCAGGTTGCTCGGTGAGATTTTACAGTTTTTCGTAGTTTAGATCGAGTCTGTTCTTCATACCTACAGTCCACGAAAAAGCCACAAAAAAAATTAGGGTTAGTTCATCATATCCGAACCAATCTGAGCCTTTGCATAATCTTTTTAGGGTTTTGCTTTGTTGAATTTGCGGTTGCATCGTCGTTTCTAGTTGCTGGTCTTAGAGTCTAGTCTTTTAGAGTTTCGAGTTCTGGTCATAAGTTGTCACGCCGCCGCCGCACCATCATCATCACCCCTGCCATCTACCACCACCGCTTATCTGCCACCGCTTCGAATCCGTATCCATATACCACCACAGCTGTCATATACCACCACCGCTGCCATCTACCACCATATATCCACCACCAATCCGAGTTCTTGTCATATTAGGTTTGTTTTCGAGATCCATCTAGATTCCGATTCGTGTTTCCTTGCCGGAGTAGGTTTCGAAAAAAAAAGAGTCGGGTAGCCACGCTCCGTTTAGGCCCAAAATTTTTCAAAAACGCATTTTTCGAAAAAATTTCTGGCTATCCTATTTTTAGGTGTTTCTGAGTGTTGTGAGACAGGTGCCATTATAGGAAGTTTTTTTTGACCCGTTTCCAGTTTTTGGGTCCGGGCAGTCGAAAAAAAAAATTGTCGAAAAAAAAATTTCGTGCCCATCCTGTCAATTTGACCTAGGAAGAGTTTTGAGACACTCGCCATTATAGTGCTTTTTCGCAAAAAAAAAGAGCGCAAAAAAAAAGAGAGCGAAAAGAAAAATTTCAGAGTGTGCTTTTCCCTTGTTTACGTGTCGCGCCGTGATTTTGTTGGTGTTCTAGGCTCGCGTCTCTAGCACAGTCTAACCTAGGACCAGCACAGTACCGTCGTTGAGCGTTTATTCAACTTTGCATCTCTGAATTGATTATTGCTGACCCTTTTTGCTACCATACTATAAGCCTTCCCAGCTCCACATACATCTACGTCGTGTGTTTGACTCTCCCTGGTAATCGCTCTATCCAAGCTTTGAGAGTTTTTGACTACAACGGTTGCCGATCACCGCCTGCTGCTGGGTAAGAACTGGTAAGAATTTGAGATTTGCTTGACGGATTTGTGATACACCACCACCACTTCTTAGTAGTCTGTAGGATCATATTCTTGTGTGTTTCTATTGTTGCTAACCATGCCAGGATCACAAGCCGACGAGATTGACTGGGAGAACTTATCGAACAAGGAGCTTCATGATAAGTTTCAGCAAATGATGACTGAACAGGTACAAGATGTGCTGAACAATTTTGAAGAGGCCATGGAGAAGATCACTGGCCTTGAGAAGACGTTCGAAACAAAGCTCGATAACAGATTTAATGAACTGCTTGCGCGTCTTCCACCACCGGCTGCACCTGTCGCACCTCTGCAACAACAACAACTACGCCCCCTTCCGAATCAGTATGGACGAGCA
>NC_041383.1:370613365-370654546 GCF_002162155.2 Triticum dicoccoides
AAATGTTCCAAATGTTCTTCCAAAGATCTGCTATAAATCAATATGTCATCAAAGTAAACTACCACAAATCGTCCAATGAAAGCACGTAAAACTTCGTTCATTAGTCTCATGAAAGTACTAGGCGCATTAGTTAACCCAAAAGGCATCACTAACCACTCATATAATCCAAACTTAGTTTTAAATGCTGTTTTCCATTCATCTCCCAATTTCATACGAATTTGATGGTATCCACTACGCAAATCAACTTTGGAGAATATTGTAGAGCCACTCAATTCATCAAGCATATCATCGAGCCTAGGAATAGGATGACGATAATGAATAGTAATATTATTAATGCCTCTACAATCAACACACATACGCGATGTACCATCCTTTTTTGGCACTAGAATAATAGGAACAACACAAGGACTAAGGGATTCGCGTATATAACCTTTGTCGAGAAGCTCTTGTACTTGACGCATAATCTCCTTCGTCTCCACTGGATTGGTACGGTATGGTGCACGGTTTGGCAGTGAAGCACCGGGAATTAAGTCAATCTGATGCTCAATCCCTCGAATAGGCGGTAATCTCGGTGGCACGTCTTGTGGAAAGACGTTAGTGAACTCCTACAAAATGTTAGTGACAGCAGGAGGCAAAGAGGAAGGCACGTCCTCGAATGAAAATAATGCCTCTTTGCACACAAAAGCATAGCAAACAGATTTGCTGAAATCTAGCTCATCAACATCAGATTTGGTGGCAAATAAACATGCACTTTTCAATTTAATTTCAGAAGCAACACTAGATGGTTTATTATTAGGCTTCATTTGTAGCTCAAATTCTTTTGCCACAATCTGATTTTCACTCTTATTCTTCTCCTGTTTTGCTTTATTAGCTCTATTAATATCATCTTTCAAAATGGAATCAGGAGTCATAGGAAGCAAAGTAATATTTTTATCCTTATGAACAAGAGTATAGTGATTGTTTCTACCATGGTGTACAGAGTTTTTATCAAATTGCCATGGTCTACCAAGTAATAAGGAACATGCTTGCATAGGTACCACATCACAGTGGGAGGCTAGAAAACAGTGGGAGGGACTCCAAATACGTGATCAACTTTGCTCATGATACCATATGATACTGTCCTCATCAAAAGGAAGGCTAGAAAACAGTGGGAGGGACTCCAAATACGTGATCAACTTTGCTCATGATACCATATGATACGGGGCTAACCCGGTGTAGTCCGATCTTTCACGATTGGAGTGGGATCCCTTGAAGGACACGAAGAACACGGGGAAGAATGGGGAGAAATCACAAGGGGAAACACTCAAGAACAAGTCCAATCACACATCCATTAGACAATTAAACACAAGATCCACAAGGTATATGAACAACAAAGAGAAAGATACAAGGTAAAGTTCATCTCCAAGAGGAGGTCTTGATGGTATCCCGCAGGATCTTCTCCTAGATGGAGGTCTTGGCCTCCAATGGAGTAGTGGTCTCTCTCTCTCTCAAGACTAGGAGCAGTAGGAGCAAAGCTCACATACAAATAAGCTATCACTTTGCTAACCCTAACCAGGAAGAGGGGAGGTCTATTTATAGTCTTAGTGCAAATGGGGGCGAAGTGAAGGGGTACATGAGCCTCGGGCTCGGAACTGTGCGCAGACAGATATCGGAAGTCCGGTGGATCGCCGACGTTCGGACATCCGGTAGTCGTCGGATTCCACTAATTCGGCTCGATTGAAGTGGCACTGGATTTCCGGAGACGGCCGGTCGTCCGGTCTTGGACGGGTGTCTGACCACTGTAGGATGCGCAGGCTGGGGCTTGGCTGGCAAGCTGGGACTTCCAGGCGTCGGACGTCCGGTCCCTACCGGTCGTCCGACCGATGTAGTTTTCATCGGCTAGAGTTCTTCTGGCCGTCTGGGATGCGTCAGGTACCGGTTGTCTGGTGGCTGTAGCTTGTAGCTGATGAGGACATCAATACAATTGTTACATCCACAGCCCCTGCTGCTATACATACTGGACCAATTACTAGAGCTCGTGCACGCCAACTAAATTACCAGATACTTTCGTTTCTTGGTAATGATTCTAATGTTCATGAGAATATGATGCTGCCTAAATTGGATACATTTGTTTTGCTTACAAATGAAGGGCCTAGCTTGGAGAAGGATGAACATTGGAGCAAGAACAAGCATGGAGATGATGGCATGCGCAAGGGGAACAAGAACGGAGTTACAAGTGATGATTTCAGGACTTTGAAGCCACCATAATGGGTGCATGAAGCCTTGGACGAAATATACAAGATGCCACTTCATAAATTTCGTCCCGAGGCTATTTTAGGTGCTGCGTCACCTTATTATTGGGCCAGGCCCATGTAATTTCGAAATACATAAGTATAGGCTATTTTTAGAGTACGTATGTGTGGGGAAACAAGAGATAGTGATGAGGACATGACTACCTTGGATATGACCAAAAATATTGCATATATGCATATTTGTCAGGTGATTTCTAGTGCAAACTATTCAATAATCTATTATGTTATCCAGAACAAAAATACTTCACACACTTTTGTGTTTTGTCTAATTGCAGGTGTATGAGACATTTGTACAATCCACATATGAAGATAAGGAAGAAAGAGATGTTTATTTGCTGTCCAAAAAGTTCTCTCACGTCACTTTTGGCCCAAGAGAAGATAGAGCCCAAGTCTAATTTCAGGACTTTGAAGCCACCATAATGGGTGCATGAAGCCTTGGACGAAATATACAATATGCCACTTCATAAATTTCGTCCCGAGGCTATTTTAGGTGCTGCGTCACCTTATTATTGGGCCAGGCCCATGTAATTTCGAAATACATAAGTATAGGCTATTTTTAGAGTCCGTATGTGTGGGGAAACAAGAGATAGGGTTGATTTCGGACCCCTCCACCAAGGGCCACGAAATTCCCCCCTCTTCCTCCATATATACAGCCCTTAGGGCATCGTTTAGACTTTGGGTTTTGTTTAGATTAAAAGTTCGCCATAGCTGCAACTTCGCGTACTTCGTTTGTGTTCAACGACCAGACAAAGGCGTCACAGAACCCCACCTTGATCAATAAAGCTTTCATCTTATATTCGCAATATCCAGATTGCAATCTTAGTTTCTTGCTTGTTCTTCGTTTGCTCGCAGGAAACAGACCCTCGTGGTCAGGTTGATCGTGCTCCGGCGTGGTCAATAACCTCTCGGAGTTGGTTTAGCGATTGCTAAGGCGCGACGTCCTCGCACGTTCGTAGTCGGATCGTCAAAGTCGACTTCCACCAAAGCGAAATCCACCATCTCATCCAAAGACGGGACACCTTTGCCTCTATCAAGTGGTATCAGATTTCCAGGTTGCTCGGTGAGATTTTACAGTTTTTTAGTAGTTTAGATCGAGTCTGTTCTTCATACCTATAGTCCACGAAAAAGCTAAGAAAAAAATTAGGGTTAGTTCATCATATCCGAACCAATCTGAGCCTTGCATAATCTTTTTAGGGTTTTGCTTTGTTGAATTTGCGGTTGCATCGTCGTGTCTAGTTGCTGGTCTTAGAGTCTAGTCTTTTAGAGTTTCGAGTTCTCGTCATAAGTGGTCACGCCGCCGCCGCACCATCATCATCGCCCCTGCCATCTACCACCACCGCACCGAATCTGTATCCATATACCACCACCAATCCGTGTCCATATACCACCACCGATCCATATCCATATACTACCACCGCTACCACCACCGCTGCCATATACCACCACCATATATCCACCACCAATCCGAGTTCTTTGCTTATTAGGTTTGTGATGAGGACATCAATACAATTGTTACACCCACAGCCCCTGCTGCTATACATACTGGACCAATTACTAGAGCTCGTGCACGCCAACTAAATTACCAGGTACTTTCGTTTCTTGGTAATGATTCTAATGTTCATGAGAATATGATGCTGCCTAAATTGGATACATTTGTTTTGCTTACAAATGAAGGGCATAGCTTGGAGAAGGATGAACATTGGAGCAAGAACAAGCATGGAGATGATGGCATGCGCAAGGGGAACAAGAACGGAGTTACAAGTGATGATTTCAGGACTTTGAAGCCACCATAATGGGTGCATGAAGCCTTGGACGAAATATACAAGATGCCACTTCATAAATTTCGTCCCGAGGCTATTTTAGGTGCTGCGTCACCTTATTATTGGGCCAGGCCCATGTAATTTCGAAATACATAAGTATAGGCTATTTTTAGAGTCCGTATGTGTGGGGAAACAAGAGATAGGGTTGATTTCGGACCCCTCCACCAAGGGCCACGAAATTCCCCCCTCTTCCTCCATATATACAGCCCTTAGGGCATCGTTTAGACTTTGGGTTTTGTTTAGATTAAAAGTTCGCCATAGCTGCAACTTCGCGTACTTCATTTGTGTTCAACGACCAGACAAAGGCGTCACAGAACCCCACCTTGATCAATAAAGCTTTCATCTTGTATTCGCAATATCCAGATTGCAATCTTAGTTTCTTGCTTGTTCTTCGTTTGCTCGCAGGAAACAGACCCTCGTGGTCAGGTTGATCGTGCTCCGGCGTGGTCAATAACCTCTCGGAGTTGGTTTAGCGATTGCTAAGGCGCGACGTCCTCGCACGTTCGTAGTCGGATCGTCAAAGTCGACTTCCACCAAAGCGATATCCATCATCTCATCGAAAGACGGGACACCTTTGCCTATATCAAGTGGTATCAGATTTCCAGGTTGCTCGGTGAGATTTTACAGTTTTTCGTAGTTTAGATCGAGTCTGTTCTTCATACCTACAGTCCACGAAAAAGCCAAAAAAAATTAGGGTTAGTTCATCATATCCGAACCAATCTGAGCCTTTGCATAATCTTTTTAGGGTTTTGCTTTGTTGAATTTGCGGTTGCATCGTCGTGTCTAGTTGCTGGTCTTAGCGTTAGTCTTTTAGAGTTTCGAGTTCTGGTCATAAGTTGTCACGCCGCCACCGCACCATCATCATCGCCCCTGTCACCTACCACCACCGCTCCGAATCCGTATCCATATACCACCACCAATCCGTATCCATATACCACCACCGATCCATATCCATATATTACCACCGCTGCCATATACCACCACCGCTGCCATATACCACCACCATATATCCACCACCAATCCGAGTTCCTTGCATATTAGGTGTGTTTTTGAGATCCATCTAGATTCCGATTCGTGTTTCCTTGCCGGAGTAGGTTTCGGAAAAAAAAAAAGTCCGGAAACCACCCTCCGTTTAGGCCCAAAATTTTTCGAAAACGCATTTTTCAAAAAAAATTCTGGCTATCCTATTATTAGGTGTTTCTGAGTGTTTTGAGACAGGTGCCATTATAGGAAGTTTTTTTTGACCCGTTTCCAGTTTTTGGGTCCGGGCAGTCGAAAAAACGAAAAAAAAATTTTGGTCGAAAAAATTTCGTGCCCATCCTGTCAGTTTGACCTAGGAAGAGTTTTGAGACACTCGCCATTATAGTGATTTTTCGCAAAAAAAAAGCAGCGAAAAAAAAGAGTGCAAAAAAAAGAGCGAAAAAAAAATTCCAGAGTGTGCTTTTTCCTTGTTTACATGCAGCGCCGTGATTTTGTTAGTGTTCTAGGCTCGCGTCTCTAGCACGGTCTAGCCTAGGACCAGCACAGTACCGTCGTTGAGCGTTTATTCAACTTTGCATCTCTGAATTGATTATTGCTGACCCTTTTTGCTAACATATTATAAGCCTTCCCAGCTCCACATACATCTACGTCGTGCGTTTGACTCTCCCTGGTAATCGCTCTATCCAAGCTTTGAGAGTTTTGACAACAACGGTTGCCGATCACCGCCTGCTGCTGGGTAAGAACTGGTAAGAATTTGAGTTTTGCTTGACGGGTTTGTGATACACCACCACCACTTCTTAGTAGTCTGTAGGATCATATTCTTGTGTGTTTCTATTTGCTGCTAACCATGGTAGGATCACAAGCCGATGAGACTGATTGGGAGAACCTGACGAACAAACAGCTACATGATAAATTTCAGCAAATGATGAGTGGACAGGTGCAAGATGTGCTAAACAGATTTGACAAGGCCATGGAGAAGATAGATGGCATGGAGAAGACGTTCGAAACAAAGCTTGATAGCAAGTTTAATGAATTGCTCGCGCGTTTACCGCCACCACCGCCGGCTGCACCTATCGCACCTCTGCAACACCAACAACAACGCATCCTTCCGAATCAGTATGGACGAGCGAAGCGTGTTCCTATTGAGGATGGCCAAACTTCTGGTGCTGCTGTTCCTGTTATTGATGCTTCTTTGGCTCCTACTACTGCTGCTGCTGGTACCCAGGAGGATGATGAGTATGCGGGTGATTATGAGGATGAGGTTGATCAAAATCAGAACTACGTGCACCCACCAGCACCACCACCAGCAGGTCGGCCTTAGGTATATATTCGTAATGGTAGGCCTGCACCACCACCTCAGGTACGAGATGATGTGCATATTCCTAAACTGAAATTGAATATTCCACCATTTGAGGGTAGATATGTTCCTGATATATATCTTACTTGGGAGTTAGAAACTGAACAACGTTTTACATGTTTACAATATCCCGAGGAGAGACGGGTTGCTGCTGCTGTTTGTGCTTTCACTAGTTTTGCATGTGTATGGTGGTCTGAACATTGTAGATTATATCCTATTCCAACTACTTGGGCTGCTTTGAAAACTGCTATGCATACGCGTTGGGTTCCACCATATTATCAACGTGAATTGCTTCAAAAATTGCAGCGTTTAAGACAAGGGAAAAATTCTGTAGAAGAATATTATCAGGAATTACAAACTGGCATGATTAGATGTGGTATTGTTGAGGAGAATGAAGCTATGCTTGCACGTTTTCTGGGTGGATTAAATAGAGAGATTCGGACCATTCTAGACTATAAGGAGTATACTAATATCACTCATTTATTCCATCTTGCTTGTAAAGCTGAACGTGAAGTGCAGGATCGACAAGCATTGGCGCGATCTAACTTTTCTGCAGGCCGACCTTCATCATGGACACCGCGTGCATCTTCTACTTCAACTGCACCAGCACCTCAATCAGGTGCCTCCTCCAGTCGTGATACAAGAAAACAGGCACAACCACCATTATCTGCCAAGAGCGCACCTGCTGGGCCTGCACAGAGTTCTTCTTCCATGGCATCAACAGGGCACACAAGTGATATTATTTGTGGTTGTTGTAAGGGAGGAGGTCATTATGCGAGAGAATGCAAATCTCCGCGTGTGATGATTGCTACCGCAGATGGTGGATATGAGTCCGCTAGTGACTATGATGAGGAGACTTTGGCTCTTATTACACGTGAAGAACATGGTGGAGATGATTCTGATCATGAGACGCAATACATGGCTCCTGAAGATGCTGACAGGTACGAATGTTTAGTTGCTCAACGTGTTTTGAGTGTGCAGGTCACACAAGCTGAGCAAAATCAGAGGCACAATTTGTTCCATACCAAGGGAGTTGTGAAGGAACGTTCTGTGCACGTCATAATAGACGGAGGGAGCTGCAACAACTTGGCTAGCATGGACATGGTGGAGAAGCTTTCTCTCACCACAAGACCACATCCACATCCTTACTACATCCAATGGTTCAACAACAGCGGCAAGGTTAAGGTAACACACGTACTGTTCGTGTGCATTTTAGTACCTCTACATATGCTGATTATGTTGATTGTGATGTGGTACCTATGCAAGCATGTTCCTTATTACTTGGTAGACCATGGCAATTTGATAAAAACTCTGTACACCATGGTAGAAACAATCACTATACTCTTGTTCATAAGGATAAAAATATTACTTTGCTTCCTATGACTCCTGATTCCATTTTGAAAGATGATATTAATAGAGCTAATAAAGCAAAACAGGAGAAGAATAAGAGTGAAAATCAGATTGTGGCAAAAGAATTTGAGCTACAAATGAAGCCTAATAATAAACCATCTAGTGTTGCTTCTGAAATTAAATTGAAAAGTGCATGTTTATTTGCCACCAAATCTGATGTTGATGAGCTAGATTTCAGCAAATCTGTTTGCTATGCTTTTGTGTGCAAAGAGGCATTATTTTCATTCGAGGACGTGCCTTCCTCTTTGCCTCCTGCTGTCACTAACATTTTGTAGGAGTTCACTAACGTCTTTCCACAAGACGTGCCACCGAGATTACCGCCTATTCGAGGGATTGAGCATCAGATTGACTTAATTCCCGGTGCTTCACTGCCAAACCGTGCACCATACCGTACCAATCCAGTGGAGACGAAGGAGATTATGCGTCAAGTACAAGAGCTTCTCGACAAAGGTTATATACGCGAATCCCTTAGTCCTTGTGTTGTTCCTATTATTCTAGTGCCGAAAAAGGATGGTACATCGCGTATGTGTGTTGATTGTAGAGGCATTAATAATATTACTATTCATTATCGTCATCCTATTCCTAGGCTCGATGATATGCTTGATGAATTGAGTGGCTCTACAATATTCTCCAAAGTTGATTTGCGTAGTGGATACCATCAAATTCGTATGAAATTGGGAGATGAATGGAAAACAGCATTTAAAACTAAGTTTGGATTATATGAGTGGTTAGTGATGCCTTTTGGGTTAACTAATGCGCCTAGTACTTTCATGAGACTAATGAACGAAGTTTTACGTGCTTTCATTGGACGATTTGTGGTAGTTTACTTTGATGACATATTGATTTATAGCAGATCTTTGGAAGAACATTTGGAACATTTACGTGTTGTTTTTATTGCTCTATGTGATGCACGTTTGTTTGGTAACCTTGGGAAGTGCACCTTTTGCACCGACCGAGTATCTTTTCTTGGCTATGTTGTTACTCCACAGGGAATTGAAGTTGATAAAGCCAAGATTGAAGCTATTGAGAGTTGGCCGCAGCCCAAAACGGTCACACAAGTGAGGAGTTTTCTTGGCCTCGCTGGATTCTATAGGCGTTATGTGAGAGATTTCAGCACCATTGCTGCACCTCTCAATGAGCTTACAAAGGAAGATGTGCCTTTTCTTTGGGGTACCGCACAGGAAGAAGCCTTCTCGGTATTGAAAGATAAGTTGACACATGCTCCTTTACTCCAACTTCCTGATTTTAATAAGACTTTTGAGCTTGAATGTGATGCTAGTGGAATTGGATTAGGCGGTGTGTTATTACAAGATGGCAAACCTGTTGCATACTTTTCTGAAAAATTGAGTGGGCCTAGTCTGAATTATTCTACTTATGATAAAGAATTATATGCTCTTGTTCGGACTTTAGAAACATGGCAACATTATTTATGGCCCAAAGAATTTGTTATACATTCTGATCATGAATCTTTGAAACATATTAAAAGTCAAGCTAAATTGAATCGTAGACATGCTAAATGGGTTGAATTCATTGAGACTTTTCCTTATGTCATTAAACACAAGAAGGGAAAAGAAAATGTTAGTGCTGATGCATTGTCTCGCCGCTATACTATGCTTTCACAACTTGACTTCAAAATATTTGGTTTGGAGACCATCAAAGATCAATATGTGCATGATGCTGATTTTAAAGATGTAATGCAGAATTGTAAAGAAGGAAGAATGTGGAACAAGTTCGTTGTTAACGATGGATTTGTGTTTCGTGCTAACAAGCTATGCATTCCAGCTAGCTCCGTTCGTCTTTTGTTGTTGCAGGAGGCGCATGGAGGAGGATTAATGGGACACTTTGGCGTGAAGAAGACGGAGGACGTACTTGCTACACATTTCTTTTGGCCAAAGATGAGACGGGATGTTGAGCGTTTTATTGCTCGATGCACTACATGTCAAAAAGCTAAGTCACGACTCAATCCTCATGGTTTATATATGCCTTTGCCTGTACCTAGTGTCCCTTGGGAGGATATATCTATGGACTTTGTTTTAGGTTTACCTCGAACAAAGAAGGGGAGGGATAGCATATTTGTTGTCGTCGATAGATTCTCGAAAATGGCACACTTTATACCATGTCATAAAAGCGATGATGCTGTTAATGTTGCTGATTTGTTCTTTCGTGAAATTATTCGCTTGCATGGTGTGCCAAATACTATTGTTTCAGATCGTGATACTAAATTTCTTAGCCACTTTTGGAGATGTTTATGGGCTAAGTTGGGGACTAAACTGCTTTTTAGTACTACTTGTCACCCCCAAACTGATGGACAAACTGAAGTAGTCAATAGAACGTTGTCTACTATGCTTAGGGCTGTTTTGAAGAATAATAAGAAAATGTTGGAGGAATGCTTGCCTCATATTGAATTTGCTTATAATCGTTCATTGCATTCTACTACTAAGATGTGCCCTTTTGAAGTTGTGTATGGTTTCCTACCTCGTGCACCTATTGATTTGTTGCCTCTTCCATCTTCGGAGAAGGTTAATTTTGATGCTAAACAACGTGCTGAATTGATTTTAAAAATGCATGAGTTAACTAAGGAAAACATTGAGCGTATGAATGCTAAATATAAACTTGCTGGAGATAAGGGTAGAAAACATGTTGTGTTTGCACCTGGAGATCTTGTTTGCTTACATTTGCGTAAGGATAGATTTCCTGATTTGCGCAAATCAAAGTTAATGCCACGTGCTGATGGTCCCTTTAAGGAGTTAGAGAAAATAAATGATAATGTATATAAACTTGAGTTGCCTGCAGATTTTGGGGTTAGTCCCACTTTTAACATTGCAGATTTGAAGCCTTATTTGGGTGAGGAAGATGAACTTCCGTCGAGGACGACTTCATTTCAAGAAGGGGAGGATGATGAGGACATCAATACAATTGTTACACCCACAGCCCCTGCTGCTATACATACTGGACCAATTACTAGAGCTCGTGCACGCCAACTAAATTACCAGGTACTTTAGTTTCTTGGTAATGATTCTAATGTTCATGAGAATATGATGCTGCCTAAATTGGATACATTTGTTTTGCTTACAAATGAAGGGCCTAGCTTGGAGAAGGATGAACATTGGAGCAAGAACAAGCATGGAGATGATGGCATGCGCAAGGGGAACAAGAACGGAGTTACAAGTGATGATTTCAGGACTTTGAAGCCACCATAATGGACGAAATATACAAGATGCCACTTCATAAATTTCGCCCCGAGGCTATTTTAGGTGCTGCGTCACCTTATTATTGGGCCAGGCCCATGTAATTTCGAAATACATAAGTATAGGCTATTTTTAGAGTACGTATGTGTGGGGAAACAAGAGATAGGGTTGTTTTCGGACCCCTCCACCAAGGGCCACGAAATTCCCCCCCCCCCCTCTTCCTCCATATATACTGCCCTTAGGGCATCGTTTAGACTCCGGGTTTTGTTTAGATTAAAAGTTCGCCATAGCTGCAACTTCGCGTACTTCGTTTGTGTTCAACGACCAGACAAAGGCGTCACAGAACCCCACCTTGATCAATAAAGCTTTCATCTTATATTCGCAATATCCAGATTGCAATCTCAGTTTCTTGCTTGTTCTTCGTTTGCTCGCAGGAAACAGACCCTCGTGGTCAGGTTGATCGTGCTCCGGCGTGGTCAATAACCTCTCGGAGTTGGTTTAGCGATTGCTAAGGCGCGACGTCCTCGCACGTTTGTAGTCGGATCGTCAAAGTCGACTGCCACCAAAGCGATATCCATCACCTCATCGAAAGACGGGACACCTTTGCCTCTATCAAGTGGTATCAGTTTTCAGGTTGCTCGGTGAGAATTTCCAGTTTTCCCTAGATTAGATTTATTTTCTTACCTTGTCCAAGAAAAAACCACAAAAAAAGTTAGATCTATTCATCCTTTGTCCAAGCCAGTCCGAGCCTATGCAATTTTCTTTTCATTGTTTGCATTATTGAATTATCGGTTGCATTGTCGTCTCGAGTTGCTGGTCTTAGTGTCTAGTTCGTTTAGAGTTTCAAGTTCTGTTCACATTAGTCACGCCCCCGCTGCATCGTTATCCCTTCCACTATCCACCACCCATCCATCAAATTCCACCATGTGCTACCCACCGTTCATTGTCATAATCATAGTTGATATCGTTCACATCTTCGCTTGATCCAATCTGCATCTTATCTAGTTTGTTTTGGAAAGAGAGAGAGACAAAAAAAAGACGGAAAAAAGAGAGAAAAAAAAGTAAAAAAACGTCACAAAAAAATAGAAAGAAAAAGAAAAAAAAGTGTGAGGAAAAAAAGAGAGAAGAGAAAAAAAACAAAATTCGGATTTATCTAGACTCAATCTCGTAGTTGAATTCGGACTGGAATCAGTTTTGTGCACTGTTCAGTCAAAAAGGCATAACTTCCTCATACGAACTCTGTTTTGGCTCCACAAGTACTCAAATTAAAGCTAGAGACTAGGCGCATCTGAATAGTTGCAAAAGCAATTTCAATATTTGATGTCTCAAAATCAGCTTCTAAATAGGTATTTTTGCCCTCCGAAGTTCGCGCATACAATTTGTTCCAGTTTTTCAGGCCAGTTTTAGAATTCTTTGACTCCTCATATCAATTCGGAATTGAGTGATTCTTTTTGCATTGGAAAGCTTGAGTTAGTAGCAAACTTTTCTAGAGGAAAGTTGGAGAGAGAGTTGTTATATATCCTGCTTGGCAGTTGTTATTCATCATTATCTTTACTGCCCTTGTGATCTTCACTTATATCTTGCTGTCCAGAGCTACTTATCCTTCATTGATGCTAGTTGTGCTATGTCGTGACCTCATTAGTGTTCTAGGCTCGCGTCTCTAGTCCGGTCTAGCCTAGGACCAGCACAGTATCGTCGTTGTGCATTTATTCAACATTGCATCTTTGAATTGATTATTGCTAATCTTTTGCTACCATATATAGCCAACCCAGCTCCACATATTTCTACACCGTGTATACGTACGTTCCCCTGGCAATCGTTTTACACAATCTTCGGAGTTATTTGACACCGCTGGTTGCCTGTCACCACCTGTCGCATGGTAAGAACTTGTAAGATATTGATATTTGCTTTACTGTGAGCACGTTACAACCACATCCTAGTAGTTCATAGGAACATTATTCTCGAATTTTGTTTCTTGTTTCTACTAATCATGACAGGTTCTAGAGAAAGAAGTTCTTGGACGACGAACACATCTTCACCATCACGAGAGTTGGGACAACACACACAAGCACATGGTCAGATTATCTCTTTACCATCATTTGAGGGTAGATTTAATCCTGCTATTTATCTAGCTTGGGAGCTTGAAGTAGAACAAGTTTTTAGTTACCATGACTTTTCTGAACTTGAGCGAGTATGAGCTGCCACTAGAGCATTTACTGGTTTTGCTTCTGTTTGGTGGAGTGTGCATTGTAAGAAAAACATTGATAACCAACGCACAACTTGGAAAGATTTGAAACATGTAATGAGACAACAATTTTTCCCTCGTTACTATCGTCGTGAATTGCTTCGCAAATTTGAACAATTTAAACAAGGCAATAACATTGTTCATGCTTACTACCAAGAGTTCAAATCTTATATGCATCATTGTGACATACAAGAATCTGAGGATGATACAATGAATGGTTTGAACCATGATATTCAGGCAAGATTTAGGTATCTTCCTCGTTGCATTACTGGTATGTATGTTCGTGCTTGTACCTTTGAGAGACAGTTACAGGAGGATGCATTGGGTGACTACAACAACTACTATTCCAATTCATGCTCACTACCATCGGTTGATTCCTCCACCGTTGCACCTACTAGACCAGCCACACCTCAGATTGTGAGTGCGACATCATTTCAAGTGTATGGTACATTGTCATTGTCCATACCGACATCAGCTACGTCTTTGCGACAAGGTAATAGTAAAGGTATTGATGATATAACTTCACATGAGAATGATGCATCCCTAATTAACTGAAATACATCATGTGTTGAGTTACCTGTTGATTTGAGCACGCCACCTATTTTAGAGAATCATGTTACTATCATCAATGCATTATGTGATCAAACAACTAAAATACCAACAATTTTGAGTGCGCCCATTGAATTAACTGTTGATGTCATAGAACCATGTGAATCAGAAAATAAATTGGATTTGGATCAAATACATTTTAAAATAATTGTGCCAATGTTTAATCATTTTGATATGACCTCTAATCTTGGTGATCATTTTGTGTCAAATGACTTATTGCATGTTTTATTATTTAAGCATGTTGTAGCATGTAAATTTGATGCACGTAAGGTTTATTCACAAATGTTGGGATGGTTTAATGATGAATATTGTCAATCTTTTGATATGAATAAGAGCTTCACTTATATCTGCAAACTGAGTTGCAATATATTCATGCCTTCTACTTATGATAATATTTTGGCTTTATATTTTATAATCTATGAAGGTTCCTCCTATATACATGTGTCATATGTGCAAAAACCAAGGGAAGTAAAAATGGATGACATATACATATACAACATGTACACCTTGTCTCTTTTCTTAGCCACATTTCAGATTAAGCAACGCCGAGGACGGCTTTGTTTTCAAGAAAAGGAGGATGATGAGGGCATGACTACCTTAGATAAGACCAAAAATATTGCATACATGCGTATTTGTCAAGTGATTTCTAGTACAAACTATTCAATAATCTATATATGTTATCCAGAACAAAAATACTTCACACACTTTTGTGTTTTGTCTAATTGCAGGTGTATGAGACATTTATACAATCCACATATGAAGATAAGGCAAAAGGAGAAGTTTGGGTTCTGTTCAAAAAGTCCTCTCACGTCACTTTTGGGCCAAGAAAAGACAGAGTCCAAGTCTCTCACGTTCTGGATTCAGATTCGGACTGCACAGACATACCTGACTCAAAACGCCAACAACTTTTTCATACGGACTCCGGATTGGGTGATTCTTTTTTTGTTGGAAACTAGATTTCGTTCTCTTTCCAACCCATTTGGATTCACCTTCAAATTCGTCTCGAGCATTGAGATATTGACGAAACAATCTGACGCTGCAGCAGAATCCGAGTCAAACAACAAGTCCAAAGGTGTTGCATCACCTCCACTTGGGCCCATGAGCCTTGTACGACCTAGGGTTGGTTTTAGGCTGCCTTGGGACGTTCTCCCACCTCCTTGGCCGCCACCCCTTGCTCCTATATAAGTAGATCCATCTAGTAGCTTTTTCCTTGGGATTTGTTTAGTTAAAAGTTAGCCATTGCAACTTCGTGTACTTTGTTTGTGTCCAACGACCAGACCAAGACCGCTTACGGATCTCCACCTTTATCAATACTTTATCTATATTCGCAATATTTAGATTGTTTTATCATATTCTTGCTTGTTCTTCGATTGCTTGCAGGAATAGACCTTCGTGGTCAGGTTGATTGTGCTTCGGCGTGGTCAATAACCTCTCGGAGTTGGTTTAGCGATTGCTAAGGCGCAACGTCCTCACACGTTCGTAGTCGGATCGTCAAAGTCGACTTCCACCAAAGCAAAATCCATCATTTCATCGAAAGACGGGACACCTTTGCCTCTATCACTGTGGTGGTGGTGCGCGAGCGCCAAGACCAGGCTCCACCTCCACGGCGGGTTCCTGTGACCACAGCAGGGTGCCGCATGTTCACTCTGGAGCAGCACAGCGTCGTCTGTTCGGGCAAGTTCAAGCCCGACCTGCCTCCACGCTACGACGGCACCCCCGACCCTGCTGAGTTCCTGAAGCTCTATGAGCTGAGCATCGAGGCGGCCAAAAGCGACGAGTAGGTCATGGCGAATTAGTTCCCCATGGCCCTCAAGGACGGCGCGCACTCGTGGCTCATGAAACTCCCCATGGAATCGATCTCCCCCTGGCACGAGATGCGAGAGCGTTTCATCGCCAACTTCCAGGGCACTCGCAACCGCCGGCCGGCCGTGGGTGACCTCTTATGCATCAAGCAACAACCAAGAGAGACCCTGCAGAAGTACATCCAGCGCTTCAACAGCGTTCGCCTCAAGATCCCGAAGGTGTCGGACGCAGCCATCATCTCGGCGTTCACTAATGGCGTCCGTGACGTCAAGATGAAGGAGGAGCTCGCCATACACGAGGACATGTGCACAGCCTTGGAGATGTTCAACATGGCAACCAAGTGTGCAAGAGCTGAGGAGGGACGCCTCTCCCTCCTCGAGCTCCCAGACGTAGACCCAGAGGACAAGAAGACCAAGGCTAAGGACGTGAAGCGCAAGGGACCAGCTGTACTCGCGGACGAGCCAGAGATGAAGCACGGCCACGATCACCCAGAGTTATCCAAGGGAAACCACCCGTTCTGCATCTTCCACAACGTGCATAGTCACAACACCAATGACTGTCAGAAGCTCAGGGCCATTCGCGATAGGCGCCTCGGTCGTCGCCTTGAGCACAACGATCGAGGCTATGGTCGCGGAGGAGGCCGAGGTGGAGGACACTGGGATGGCCGTGACCATCGTCAAGAGTGGTGCGACCAGCCTCGGGAGGACCGCTGGCAGGGCCAGCCTCATGAGGGCGCCTGGAGGGATCAGCCTAGCGAGGACCGTCCTTAGAGCAATGCTGGCCTTCCCCCGCTACCGCCGCCACCAAGAAGGAAGGAAGACCACCACCAGGACGAGGGAACTAGGGGCTTCCAGGAGCCTCGTGCCATCGCTTGCATCCTCGGCGGCTCCCAAGCCCCAGCCTCCCATCGCATCTTCAAGCAGTTCATGCGTGAGACGAACGCAGCCCTCCCCAAGCTCGAGGCAATGCACCCTCTCATGTGGTCAAAATACGCCATCACCTTCGACTCCTCCAACCAGCTCAAGTGCGCGGCCACAGCCGGGACCCTCCCAATCAGTACCACATCACAATCAACATAATCAACATATGTAGAGATATTAAAATGCACACGAACAGTACGTGTTACCTTAACCTTGCCGCTGTTGTTGAACCATTGGATGTAGTAAGGATGTGGATGTGGTCTTGTGGTGAGAGATAGCTTCTCCACCATCTCCATGCTAGCCAAGTTGTTGCAGCTCCCTCCATCTATGATGACGCGCACAGAACGTTCCTTCACAACTCCCTTTGTATGGAACAAATTGTGCCTCTGATTTTGCTCAGCTTATGTGACCTGCACACTCAAAACACGTTGAGCAACTAAACATTCATACCTGTCAGCGTCTTCAGGAGCCATGTATTGCGTCTCATGATCAGAATCAGCTCCACCGTGTTCTTCACTTGTAATAAGCGCCAAAGTCTCCTCATCATAGTCACTAGCGAACTCATACCCACCATCCTTAGAAGCAATCATCACACATGAGATTTGCATTCTCTCGCATAACGACCTCTTCCCTTACAACGACGACAAATAATATCACTTGTGTGCCCTATTGATGCCATGGAATAAGAAGAGCTCTGTGCAGGCCCGGTAGGTGCGCTCTTAGCAGATAGTGGTGGTTGTGCCCGCTTTCTTGTATCACGGCTGTAGGTGGCACCTGATGGAGGTGCTGGTGCAGTGGAAGTAAAAGATGCACGCGGTGTCCATGATGAAGGTTGACCTGCAGAAAAGTTAGTTCGCGCCAATGCTTGTCGATCCTGCACTTCACGTTCAGCTTTACAAGCAAGATGGAATAAACGAGTGATATTAGTATACTCCTTATACCCTAGAATGGTCTGAATCTCTGATAGAGGCGAGGGTCCCGATCTTTCGATGAGATGATAACTAACGATTTGGTGGAGACGACTTTGACGATCCGACTACAAACGTGCACGACGTTGCACCTTAGCAATCGCTAAACCAATCTCCTGAGGTTACTGACGATGCTGGAAGCACGGTCAACCTGACCACGAAGGTCTATTCCTGCAAGCAATCGAAGAACGAGCAAGAATATGATAAAGCAATCTGAATATTGCAAATATATATGAAGTATTGATAATGGTGGGGATCCGGAAGCAGTCTTGGTCTGGTCGTTGGACACAAACGAAGTACACGAAGTTGCAATGGCTAACTTTTAACTAAACAAATCCCAAGGAAAAAGCTACTAGATGGATCTACTTATATAGGAGCAAGGGGTGGCGGCCAAGGAGGTGGGAGGACGTCCCAAGGCAGCCTAAAACTAAATCTAGGTCGTACAAGGCCAATGGGCCCAAGTGGAGGTGATGTAACACCTTTGGACTTGTAGTTTGACTCGGATTCTGCTGCAGCATCAGATTGTTTCGTCCACAACTCAACGCTCCGGACGAATTTGAAGGTGATTCCAATTGGGTTGGAAAGTGCACGAAATCTAGTTTCCAACAAAAAAAGAATCACCCAATTCGGAGTCCGTATGAAAAACTTGTGTGCGTTTTGAGTCAGGTATGTCTGTGCAGTCCGAATCTGAATCCAGAACGTGAGAGACTTGGACTCTATCTTCTCTTGGGCCAAAAGTGACGTGAGAGAACTTTTTGGACAGCAAATAAACATCTCTTTCTTCCTTATTGATAGAGGCAAAGGTGTCCCGTCTTTCGATGAGATGGTGGATTTCGCTTTGGTGGAAGTCGACTTTGACGATCCGACTACGAACGTGCGAGGACGTCGCGCCTTAGCAATCGCTAAACCAACTCCGAGAGGTTATTGACCACGACGGAGCACGATCAACCTGACCACGAGGGTCTGTTTCCTGCGAGCAAACGAAGAACAAGCAAGAAACTAAGATTGCAATCTGGATATTGCGAATATAAGATGAAAGCTTTATTGATCAAGGTGGGGTTCTGTGACGCCTTTGTCTGGTCGTTGAACACAAACGAAGTACGCGAAGTTGCAGCTATGGCGAACTTTTAATCTAAACAAAACCCAAAGTCTAAACGATGCCCTAAGGGCTGTATATATGGAGGAAGAGGGGGGAATTTCGTGGCCCTTGGTGGAGGAGTCCGAAATCAACCCTATCTCTTGTTTCCCCACACATACGGACTCTAAAAATAGCCTATACTTATGTATTTCGAAATTACATGGGCCTGGCCCAATAATAAGGTGACGCAGCACCTAAAATAGCCTCGGGACGAAATTTATGAAGTGGCATCTTGTATAATTCGTCCAAGGCTTCATGCACCCATTATGGTGGCTTCAAAGTCCTGAAATCATCACTTGTAACTCCGTTCTTGTTCCCCTTGCGCATGCCATCATCTCCATGCTTGTTCTTGCTCCAATGTTCATCCTTCTCCAAGCTAGGCCCTTCATTTGTAAGCAAAACAAATGTATCCAATTTAGGCAGCATCATATTCTCATGAACATTAGAATCATTACCAAGAAACGAAAGTACCTGGTAATTTAGTTGGCGTGCACGAGCTCTAGTAATTGGTCCAGTATGTATAGCAGCAGGGGCTGTGGGTATAACAATTGTGATGAGGACATGACTACCTTGGATATGATCAAAAATATTGCATATATGCATATTTGTCAGGTGATTTCTAGTGCAAACTATTCAATAATCTATTTATGTTATGCAGAACAAAAATACTTCACACACTTT
The DNA here is from genome assembly GCF_002162155.2 of Triticum dicoccoides. Classification (NCBI taxonomy): domain Eukaryota; kingdom Viridiplantae; phylum Streptophyta; class Magnoliopsida; order Poales; family Poaceae; genus Triticum; species Triticum dicoccoides. Next base: position 370,632,777 of record NC_041383.1, read on the forward strand.
TGTGTTTTGTCTAATTGCAGGTGTATGGGACATTTGTCATAAGTAGAATAATTCAGACTAGGCCCACTCAATTTTTCAGAAAAGTATTTGTGATGTGATCAAACAACTGAAATACCAACAATTTTGAGTGCACCCATTGAATTAACTATTGATGCAAAAGAACCAATGTTTAATCATTTTGATATGACCTCTAATCTTGGTGATGATTCTGTGTTGAATGACTTATTGCATGTTTGCTTATTTAAGCATGTTGTAGCATGTAAATTTGATGCAAGTAAGGTTTATTCACCAATGTTGGGATGGTTTAATGATGAACATTGTCAATCTTTTGAAATGAATAAGAGCTTCACTTATATGTGCAAACTGAGTTGCAATATTTTCATGCCTTCTACTTCTTGTGCTAATTTTTTGGCTTTAGATTTTATGAACTATGCAAGTTACTCATCTATTCATGTGTCATATATGCAAAAATCAAGGGAAGTAAAAATGGATGATATATACATATACAACATGTACACCTTGTCTCTTTTGTTAGCCACATTTCAGATTAAGCAACGCCGAGGACGGCTTTATTTTCAAGAAGGGGAGGATGATGAGGACATGACTACCTTGGATATGACCAAAAATATTGCATATATGCATATTTGTCAGGTGATTTCTAGTGCAAACTATTCAATAATCTATTTATGTTATCCAGAACAAAAATACTTCACACACTTTTGTGTTTTGTCTAATTGCAGGTGTATGGGACATTTGTACAATCCACATATGAAGATAAGGAAGAAAGGGATGTTTATTTGCTGTCCAAAAAGTTCTCTCACGTCACTTTTGGCCCAAGAGAAGATAGAGTCCAAGTCTCTCACGTTCTGGATTCAGATTCGGACTGCACAGACATACCTGACTCAAAATGCACACAAGTTTTTCATACGGACTCCGAATTGGGTGATTCTTTTTTTGTTGGAAACTAGATTTCGTGCACTTTCCAACCCAATTGGAATCACCTTCAAATTCGTCCGGAGCGTTGAGTTGTGGACGAAACAATCTGATGCTGCAGCAGAATCCGAGTCAAACTACAAGTCCAAAGGTGTTACATCACCTCCACTTGGGCCCATTGGCCTTGTACGACCTAGATTTAGTTTTAGGCTGCCTTGGGACGTCCTCCCACCTCCTTGGCCGCCACCCCTTGCTCCTATATAAGTAGATCCATCTAGTAGCTTTTCCTGGGGATTTGTTTAGTTAAAAGTTAGCCATTGCAACTTCGTGTACTTCGTTTGTGTCCAACGACCAGACCAAGACCGCTTACGGATCCCCGCCTTTATCAATACTTCATATATACTCGCAATATTCAGATTGCTTTTATCATATTCTTGCTTGTTCTTCGATTGCTTGCAGGAATAGACCTTCGTGGTCAGGTTGATTGTGCTCCAGCGTGGTCAATAACCTCTCGGAGTTGGTTTAGCGATTGCTAAGGCGCAACGTCGTGCACGTTTGTAGTCGGATCGTCAAAGTCATCTTCACCAAATCGATAGTTATCATCTCATCGAAAGATCGGGACACCCCGCCTCTATCAAGTCACCCAATTCGGAGTCCATATGAAAAACTTGTGTGCGTTTTGAGTCAGGTGTGTCTGTGCAGTCCGAATCTGAATCCAGAACGTGAGAGACTTGGACTCTATCTTCTCTTGGGCCAAAAGTGACGTGAGAGAACTTTTTGGACAGCAAATAAAGATCTCTTTCTTCCTTATCTTCATATGTGGATTGTACAAATGTCCCATACACCTGCAATTAGACAAAACACAAAAGTGTGTGAAGTATTTTTGTTCTGGATAACATAAATAGATTATTGAATAGTTTGCACTAGAAATCACCTGACAAATATGCATATATGCAATATTTTTGGTCATATCCAAGGTAGTCATGTCCTCATCATCCTCCCCTTCTTGAAAATAAAGCCGTCCTCGGCGTTGCTTAATCTGAAATGTGGCTAACAAAAGAGACAAGGTGTACATGTTGTATATGTATATGTCATCCATTTTTACTTCCCTTGATTTTTGCATATATAACACATGAATAGATGAGTAACTTGCATAGTTCATAAAATCTAAAGCCAAAAAATTAGCACAAGTAGAAGGCATGAAAATATTGCAACTCAGTTTGCACATATAAGTGAAGCACTTATTCATTTCAAAAGATTGACAATGTTCACCATCCCAACATTGGTGAATAAACCTTACTTGCATCAAATTTACATGCTACAACATGCTTAAATAATCAAACATGCAATAAGTCATTTAACACAGAATCATCACCAAGATTAGAGGTCATATCAAAATGATTAAACATTGGTTCTTTTGCATCAATAGTTAATTCAATGGGTGCACTCAAACTTGTTGGTATTTCAGTTGTTTGATCACATGGCAAAGTCAAATTATCAACGTAGTCCTCTAAAATAGGTGGTGTGATCAAAGTAGTGGGTAGCTCATCAGATGGTGCATTCAAATTGACAAGGCATTCATCATTCTCATGTAGAGATGGAAGATCAGTACCTTTGTCATTACCTCTTATGATCAACTCAGATGATGTAGCCACTCTCGGGGGCGATGTGTCACATGGTGGAGGTGATGTAGTCCTGACAACAACGGATGTGGTTGTCATAGTATGCCTAGTAAATTGAAGGAACAATCATATCAACTCTTGGAATGTGCACCGTGCGCTTGTTCTCCTCGTGGCCAACACGTCGTTTTATTTCCTGTTCAGCTTTGCAAGCAAGATGAAACAAATGGTCCATAGGATAACACTCTTCATGAATTAGTATCTCTTGAATATCACGGTTTAATCCTCCCCAAAATCTATCCATAAAATCATCTTCACTTTCTTCTAAAGAGGAATGCAACAAGGTAGTTTGTAAATCATCATAATATTTTGTTACAGTTTCACTACCTTGTTTTAAGTGTTGCAACTTCTTAATCATGTCACGAGTATAATAAGCAGGGACGAAAGTATGTCGCATGGCAAGTTTCAAATCATCCCAAGTAGTAGGTATATAATCAGGGTGTAACCGACAATATTCACTCCACCAAACCAAAGCATAACCAGTGAAAGAACCAACCGCAACCTTAACCTTTTTATGTTCATTGAAATTATGGGAAGCAAATATATTTTTTATGTCGAACTCCCATTCAATATATAAAGCAGGTTTAAAACGGCCATTAAATGGTGGTATAGATACATTAACCTGATCATGTGCATTTGGATATTTGTGCACCTCTCGTGACGGTTGTGGTATTTGCAAAGGTGGTGGCACGTCTCCCGCGATCGACAAAGCCCATGAATTGACTCTGGATCCTGTCATGATTAGTAGAACAAGAAACAGAACCAATCTCCTGAGGTTACTGACGATGCCGGAAGCACGGTCAGCCTGACCACGAAGGTCTATTCCTGCAAGCAATCGAAGAACGAGCAAGAATATGTAAAGCAATCTGAATATTGCAAATATATATGAGGTATTGATAATGGTGGGGATCCGTAAGCGGTCTTGGTCTGGTCGTTGGACACAAACGAAGTACACGAAGTTGCAATGGCTAACTTTTAACTAAACAAATCCCAAGGAAAAGCTACTAGATGGATCTACTTATATAGGAGCAAGGGGTGGCGGCCAAGGAGGTGGGAGGACGTCCCAAGGCAGCCTAAAACTAAATCTAGGTCGTACAAGGCCAATGGGCCCAAGTGGAGGTGATGTAACACCTTTGGACTTGTAGTTTGACTCGGATTCTGCTGCAGCATCAGATTGTTTCGTCCACAACTCAACGCTCCGGACGAATTTGAAGGTGATTCCAATTGGGTTGGAAAGTGCACGAAATCTAGTTTCCAACAAAAAAAGAATCACCCAATTCGGAGTCTGTATGAAAAACTTGTGTGCATTTTGAGTCAGGTGTGTCTGTGCAGTCCGAATCTGAATCCAGAACGTGAGAGACTTGGACTCTATCTTCTCTTGGGCCAAAAGTGACGTGAGAGAACTTTTTGGACAGCAAATAAACATCTCTTTCTTCCTTATCTTCATATGTGGATTGTACAAATGTCCCATACACCTGCAATTAGACAAAACACAAAAGTGTGTGAAGTATTTTTGTTCTGGATAACATAAATAGATTATTGAATAGTTTGCACTAGAAATCACCTGACAAATATGCATATATGCAATATTTTTGGTCATATCCAAGGTAGTCATGTCCTCATCATCCTCCCCTTCTTGAAAATAAAGCCGTCCTCGGCGTTGCTTAATCTGAAATGTGGCTAACAAAAGAGACAAGGTGTACATGTTGTATATGTATATGTCATCCATTTTTACTTCCCTTGATTTTTGCATATATAACACATGAATAGATGAGTAACTTGCATAGTTCATAAAATCTAAAGCCAAAAAATTAGCACAAGTAGAAGGCATGAAAATATTGCAACTCAGTTTGCACATATAAGTGAAGCACTTATTCATTTCAAAAGATTGACAATGTTCATCATTAAACCATCCCAACATTGGTGAATAAACCTTACTTGCATCAAATTTACATGCTACAACATGCTTAAATAAGCAAACATGCAATAAGTCATTTAACACAGAATCATCACCAAGATTAGAGGTCATATCAAAATGATTAAACATTGGTTCTTTTGCATCAATAGTTAATTCAATGGGTGCACTCAAAATTGTTGGTATTTCAGTTGTTTGATCACATGGCAAAGTCAAATTATCAACGTAGTCCTCTAAAATAGGTGGTGTGATCAAAGTAGTGGGTAGCTCATCAGATGGTGCATTCAAATTGACAAGGCATTCATCATTCTCATGTAGAGATGGAAGATCAGTACCTTTGTCATTACCTCTTATGATCAACTAAGATGATGTAGCCACTCTCGGGGGCGATGTGTCACATGGTGGAGGTGATGTAGTCCTGACAACAACGGATGTGGTTGTCATAGTATGCCTAGTAGTTGAAGGAACAATCATATCAACTCTTGGAATGTGCACCGTGCGCTTGTTCTCCTCGTGGCCAACACGTCGTTTTATTTCCTGTTCAGCTTTGCAAGCAAGATGAAACAAATGGTCCATAGGATAACACTCTTCATGAATTAGTATCTCTTGAATATCACGGTTTAATCCTCCCCAAAATCTATCCATAAAATTATCTTCACTTTCTTCTAAAGAGGAATGCAACAAGGTAGTTTGTAAATCATCATAATATTTTGTTACAGTTTCACTACCTTGTTTTAAGTGTTGCAACTTCTTAATCATGTCACGAGTATAATAAGCAAGGACGAAAGTATGTCGCATGGCAAGTTTCAAATCATCCCAAGTAGTAGATATATAATCAGGGTGTAACCGACAATATTCACTCCACCAAACCAAAGCATAACCAGTGAAAGAACCAACCGCAACCTTAACCTTTTTATGTTCATTGAAATTATGGGAAGCAAATATATTTTTTATGTCAAACTCCCATTCAATATATAAAGCAGGTTTAAAACGGCCATTAAATGGTGGTATAGATACATTAACCTGATCATGTGCATTTGGATGTTTGTGCACCTCTCGTGACGGTTGTGGTATTTGCAAAGGTGGTGGCACGTCTCCCGCGATCGACAAAGCCCATGAATTGACTCTGGATCCTGTCATGATTAGTAGAACAAGAAACAAAACCCAAAAATAATGTTCCTATAACTACTAGGATGTGGTGGTAAAACGCTCACAGTAAAGCAAATATCAATGTCTTACAAGTTCTTACCATGCAGCAGGTAGTGATCGGCAACCAGCGGTGTCAAGTAACTCCGAATATTGAGTAAAGCGATTGCCAGGGGAGCGTACGTATACACGGTGTAGAAATATGTGGAGCTGGGTTGGCTATATATGGTAGCAAAAGATTAGCAATAATCAATTCAAAGATGCAATGTTGAATAAACGCTCAACGACGGTACTGTGCTGGTCCTAGGCTACGCCGGACTAGAGACGCGAGCCTAGAACACTAATGAGGTCACGGCGTAGCACAACTAGCATCAATGAAGGATACTAAGTAGCTCTTGACAGCAAGATATAAGTGAAGATCACAACGGCAGTGAAGATAATGATGAAAAACAACTGCCAAGCAGGATATACAACAACTCTCTCTCCAACTTTCCTCTTGAAAAGTTTGAGACAATTTTCTGATAAATTCTTTCAAAGAATGCTACTAACTCAAGCTTTCCAATGCAAAAAGAATCACTCAATTCCGAGTTGATATGAGGAGTCAAAGAATTCTAAAACTGGCCTGAAAAATTGGAACAAGTTGTGTTCACGAACTTTGGAGGGCAAAAAGACCTATTTAGAAGCCGATTTTGAGGTGTCAAATATTGAACTAGCTTCTGCAACTATTTAGACGCGGCTCGTCGCTATCTTCAATTTGAGTACTCACGGAGCCAAAACTGACTTCGTATGAGGAAGATACACCTGTTTTACTGAACAGTGCGCAAAACAAATTCCAATCCGAATTCAGGTACGAGATTGATTCTAGATAGAGCCAATTTTTTTTCTCTCTTTTTTTTTCTCACGCCTTTTTTTTCTTTTTCTTCTCCCTCTTTTTCTTTTTTTTTCTTTCCTTTTTTCTCTCTTTTTTTTCTTTATCTTCTTTTTCTCCCTCTTTCCAAGATAAATTAGATAAGATGCAGATTCGATCAAGTGAAGATGTGAACGATCTCAACTATTATTATGACAATGAATGGTGGGTAGCACGTGGTGGAAATTGATGGATGAGTGGTGGACAGCGGAAGAGATAATGATGCTGTGGTGGCATGACTAATGTGAACAGAACTCGAAACTCTAAACGAACTAGACACTAAGACCAGCAACTCGACACGACGATGCAACCGATAATTCAACTATGCAAGCAATGAAAAGAAAATTGCAAAGGCTCAGACTGGCTTGGACCAAGGATGAATAGATCTAACTCTTTTTTGTGGCTTTTTCTTGGACAATAGGTAAGAAAATAAATCTAATCTAGGAAAACTAGAAATTCTCACTGAGCAACCTGAAAACTGATACCACTTGATAGAGGCGAGGGTCCCGATCTTTAGATGAGATGATAACTATCGATTTGGTGGAGACGACTTTGACGATCCGACTATAAACGTGCACGACATTGCGCCTTAGCAATCGCTAAACCAATCTCCTGAGGTTACTGACGATGCTGGAAGCACGGTCAGCCTGACCACGAAGGTCTATTCCTGCAAGCAATCGAAGAACGAGCAAGAATATGATAAAGCAATCTGAATATAGCAGATATATATGAAGTATTGATAATGGTGGGGATCCGAAAGTGGTCTTGGTCTGGTCGTTGGACACAAACGAAGTACACGAAGTTGCAATGGCTAACTTTTAACTAAACAAATCCCAAGGAAAAAGCTACTAGATGGATCTACTTATATAGGAGCAAGGGGTGGCGGCCAAGGAGGTGGGAGGACGTCCCAAGCCAGCCTAAAACTAAATCTAGGTCGTACAAGGCCAATGGGCCCAAGTGGAGGTGATGTAACACCTTTGGACTTGTAGTTTGACTCGGATTCTGCTGCAGCATCAGATTGTTTCGTCCACAACTCAACGCTCCGGATGAATTTGAAGGTGATTCCAATTGGGTTGGAAAGTGCACGAAATCTAGTTTCCAACAAAAAAAGAATCACCCAATTCGGAGTCCGTATGGAAAACTTGTGTGCGTTTTGAGTCAGGTATGTCTGTGCAGTCCGAATCTGAATCCAGAACGTGAGAGACATGGACTCTATCTTCTCTTGGGCCAAAAGTGATGTGAGAGAACTTTTTGAACAGCAAATAAACATCTCTTTCTTCCTTATCTTCATATGTGGATTGTACAAATGTCCCATACACCTGCAATTAGACAAAACACAAAAGTGTGTGAAGTATTTTTGTTCTGGATAACATAAATAGATTATTGAATAGTTTGCACTAGAAATCACCTGACAAATATGCATATATGCAATATTTTTGGTCATATCCAAGGTAGTCATGTCCTCATCAATCTCTCTATTTAATCCACCCATAAAACGTGCAAGCATAGCTTCATTCTCCTCGACAATACCACATCTAATCATGCCAGTTTGTAATTCCTGATAATATTCTTCTACATAATTTTTCCTTGTTTTAAACGCTGCAATTTTTGAATTAATTCACGTTGATAATATGGTGGAACCCAACGAGTACGCATAGCAGTTTTCAAAGCAGCCCAAGTAGCTGGAATAGGATATAATCTACAATGTTTAGACCACCAAACACATGTAAAGCTAGTGAAAGCACAAACAGCAGCAGGAACACGTCTCTCCTCAGGATACTGTAAACATGTAAATCGTTGTTTAGTTTCTAACTCCCAAGTAAGATATATGTCAGGAACATATCTACCCTCAAATGGTGGAATATTCAATTTTAGTTTAGGAAGATGGTCATGATCTCGTACCTGAGGGAGAGCCCTACCATTGTGATTATTTGCATGTGGGCGACCTGGTGGTTGTGGTGCTGGTGGTTGCACGTAGTTCTGATTTTGATCAACCTCATCCTCGTAATCTTCTGCATAATCATCCTCCGCATCAGCAGCAGGAGCAGCAGAAGTATCAATAGCAGCACCAGTAGTTTGGCCAGGCTGAAGAAGGACACGGCTCGCTCGGCGGAGGGCTGTTTCGCGATGTGGAGGTAGTTGTTGTTGTTGTTGCAGAGGTGCGGCAGGTGCAGCCGGTGGAAGACGCGCAAGTAGTTCGTTAAATCTGTTATCGAGCTTTGTTTCGAATGTCTTCTCAAGGCCAGTGATCTTCTCCATGGCCTCTTCAAAATTGTTCAGCACATCTTGCACCTGTTCAGTCATCATTTGCTGAAACTTATCATGAAGCTCCTTGTTCGTTGAGTTCTCCCAGTCAATCTCGTCGGCTTGTGATCATGGCATGGTTAGCAGCAATAGAAACACACAAGAATATGATCCACAGACTACTAACAAGTGGTGGTGGTGGGTGTCACAAATCCGTCAAGCAAACCTCAAATTCTTACTAGTTCTTACCCAGCAGCAGACGGTGATCGGCAACCATTGTAGTCAAAACTCTCAAAGCTTGGATAGAGCGATTACCAGGGAGAGTCAAATGCACGACGTAGATGTATGTGGAGCTGGGAAGGCTTATAATATGGTAGCAAAAGGGTCAACAATAATCAATTCAGATATGCAAAGTTGAATAAATGCTCAACAATGGTACTGTGATGGTCCTAGGCTAGACCGTGCTAGAGACGCGAGCCTAGAATACTAACAAAATCACGACGCTGCACGTAAACAAGGGAAAAGCACACTCTGGAAAAAAATCGCTCTGTTTTTTTTTGCGCTCCTCTTTTTTTTGCGCTCCTCTTTTTTTTGCGAAAAATCACTATAATGGCGAGTGTCTCAAAACTCTTCCCAGGTCAAACTGACAAGATAGGCACGAAAAAAATTGATTTTTTTCGGAAATCAGGGCAGCGACGATGAAAAAGTGCGACAAAAAATCACTATGATGGCACGTGGCTCAAAAGACTCAGAAAAACCTAAAAATAGGATAGGGAAAAAAAATTTGCCTGCGAAAATTTTGGCCTAAAAACCGCCCGGGGGTCTCCAGACTCCTTTTTTTTGAAACCTACTCAGGCAAGGAATAACGAATCAGAAATTAGAGGGATCTCGAAAACAAACCTAATATGAAAGTAACTCGGATTGGTGGTGGATATATGGTGGTAGGATATGGTAGCGGTGGTGGTATATGGATACGGATCGGTGGTGGTATATGGATATGGATTGGTGGTGGTATATGGATATGGATTCAGAGCGGTGGCGGATCAGCGGTGGTGGTAGATGGCAGGAGCGATGACGATGGTGCGGCGGCGGCGTGACAACTTGTGAACAGAACTCGAAACTCTAAGGGAAACTAGACGCTAAGACCAGCAACTTGACACAACGATGCAACCGCAAATTCAACAAAGCAAATACAGAAGAGATTATGCAAAGGCTCAGGTTGGTTCGGATAGGATGAACTAACCCTAATTTTTTTTGGCTTTTTCGTGGACTATAGGTATGAAGAAAAGACTCGATCTAAACTACGAAAAACTGTAAAATCTCACTGAGCAACCTGAAAATCTGATACCACTTGATAGAGGCAAAGGTGTCCCGTCTTTCGATGAGATGGTGGCTATCGTTTTGGAGGAAGTCGACTTTGACGATCCGACTACGTACGTGCGAGGACGTCACGCCTTAACAATCGCTAAACCAACTCCGAGAGGTTATTGACCACGCCAGAGCACGATCAACCTAACCACGGAGGTCTATTTCCTACAGGCAAACGAAGAACAAGCAAGAAACTAAGATTGCAATTTGGATATTGCGAATATAAGAGGAAAGCTTTATTGATCAAGGTGGGGTTCTATGATGCCTTTGTCTGGTCATTGAACACAAACGAAGTACGCGAAGTTGCAGCTATGGCGAACTTTAATCTAAACAAAACCCAAAGTCTAAACGGTGCCCTAAGGGCTGTATATATGGAGGAAGAGGGGGGAATTTCGTGGCCCTTGGTGGAGGGGTCCGAAATCAACCCTATCTCTTGTTTCCCCACACATACGGACTCTAAAAATAGCCTATACTTATGTATTTCAAAATTACATGGGCCTGGCCCAATAATAAGGTGACGCAGCACCTAGAATAGCCTCGGGACGAAATTTATGAAGTGGCATCTTGTATATTTCATCCAAGGCTTCATGCACCCATTATGGTGGCTTCGAAGTCCTGAAATCATCATTTGTAACTCCGTTCTTGTTCCCCTTGTGCATGCCATCATCTCCATGCTTGTTTTTGCTCCAATGTTCACCCTTCTCCAAGCTAGGCCCTTCATTTGTAAGCAAAACAAATGTATCCAGTTTAGGCAGCATCATATTCTCATGAACATTAGAATCATTACCAAGAAACGGAAGTACCTGATAATTTAATTGGTGTGCGCGATCTCTAGTAATTGGTCCAGTATATGTAGCAGTAGGGGCTCTGGGTGTAACAATGCTATTGATGTCCTCATCACAACCCGTTAGGGCAGGTCCACCTCCCTGTCACCTTCGACAAGTGCAGCAACTACCGCACAGAGCTCATCGACTTTGACATCGCCAACATTCGTCTCCCGTACAACGCCATCCTCGGGTACCCGACCCTGGCCAAGTTCATGGCGGTCACCCAACATGGCTATAACGTCCTCAAGGTGCTAGGAAGCTACGACATCATCATGGTCGCCTGCGAGGAGAAGGACGCAGTGTGCTCTCTTGAGCGCGCCTACCAGGCTGCGACGGTCGAGAACCCAGACGACGAGGGCACTGCCTACCCTCCTGAGGCCATCCCCAAAAAGAAGAAGCAGAGGCTCCACCAAGGATCTCGGGAGGGTGGGGTGTCCGGTGGTGCTGCCTCAAGCCCTGCACCCACAAACAAGGCGCCTTCCCTCTCGCATAGGAAGGCGTGCCTGGCGCCCTGATACGTCTCAACGTATCTACTTTTCCAAACACTTTTGCCCTTGTTTTGGACTCTAACTTGCATGATTTGAATGAAACTAACCCGGACTGACGCTGTTTTCAGTAGAACTACCATGATGTTGTTTTTATGTGTAGAAAAGAAAAGTTCTCGGAATGTCCTGGAAATCCACGGAGGCACTTTTTGGATTTAATAAGAATTTTTGGCGAAAGAATTAATGCCAGGGGGCCCACGGCCTGTCGACGAGACAGGGGGACGCCCCCCCTAGGGCGCGGCCCCCTATCTCGTGGGCCCCCTGGACCTCCTCCGACCTCAACTCCAACTCCATATATTCCGTCTCGGGGAGAAAAAAATCGGAGAGAAAGTTTCATTGCGTTTTACGACACGGAACCGCCCCCAAGCCCTAATCTCTCTCGGGAGGGCTGATCTGGAGTCCATTAGGGGCTCCGGAGAGGGGGATTCGTTGCCGTCGTCATCATCAACCATCCTCCATCACCAATTTCATGATGCTCACCACCGTGCGTGAGTAATTCCATCGTAGGCTTGCTGGACGGTGATTGGTTGGATGAGATTTACCATGTAATCAAGTTAGTTTTGTTAGGGTTTGATCCCTAGTATCCACTATGTTCTGAGATTGATGTTGTTATGACTTTGCTATGCTTAATGCTTGTCACTAGGGCCCGAGTGCCATGATTTCATATTTGAACCTATTATGTTTTCATGAATATATGTGTGTTCTTGATCCTATCTTGCAAGTCTATAGTCACCTATTATGTGTTATGATCCGACAACCCAGAAGTGACAATAATCGGGATACTTCTCGGTGATGACCGTAGTTTGAGGAGTTCATGCATTCACTATGTGTTAATGTTTTGGTTCGGTTCTCTATTAAAAGATGCCTTAATATCCCTTAGTTTCAGCTAGGACCCCGCTTCAATGGGAGGGTAGGACAAAAGATGTCATGCAACTTCTTTTCCATAAGCACGTATGACTATTTACGGAATACATGCCTACATTACATTGATGAATTGGAGCTAGTTCTATATCACCCTATGTTATAACTATTGCATGAGGAATCGCATCCGGCATAATTATCCATCATTGATCCATTGCCTACGAGCTTTTCACATATTGTTCTTCGCTTATTTACTTTTTCGTTGCTACTGTTACAACTACTACAAAAACCCAAAAACATTTATCTTTACTTTTGCTACCGTTACCTTTATTATCATACCACTTTTGCTACTAAATACTTTGCTGCAGATACTAAGTTATCCAGGTGTGGTTGAATTGACAACTCAACTGCTAATACTCAAGAATATTCTTTGGCTCCCCTTGTGTCGAATCAATAAATTGGGTTGAATACTCTATCCTCGAAAGCTGTTGCGATCCCCTATACTTGTGGGTTATCAAGACTAATTTCTAGCACCGTTGCCGGGGAGCATAGCTCTATTCTTTGAGTCACTTGGGATTTATATCTGTTGATCACTATGAAGAACTTGAAAGACGATCGAACTACTATTTTCCCCTCAACTACGAGGGGAAGTAAGGCTTGCGACACCTAAATCTACTACTGCTATGAATTCTGATATGTCGCATGTTATTGATGATGCCACTTCTGCTATGCATGATGAAACTACTTCTGTGCATGATACTAATTTGCCATTAGGTGAATTTCTAGATGAACAACTTGCTGGAGTTAGGGGGAATGAAAATGTTGAAGAACTTATTATTGATGATAGTGATGATGAAGGTCCCCCCAATGATTATGTATTACCTGTTGTTCCTAAGGGTTATGTTATGAATGAAAAAGCTGCTATGGAAATTCTTACTTGCAATGATAGAAATGATCTTAAGAAATTATTAGCTAAATGGAAGCAGCAGTCTCTTAATGCTAGAATGAAACCCGATCCTGCTTTTGCTACTTCACCTATTTGTGCTACTGATAAGGATTATGAATTCTCTGTTGATCCTGATATTATTACTTTAGTTGAATCAGATCCTTTTTATGGCCTTGAGTCTGAAACTGTTGTGGCACATCTTACCAAGTTGAATGATATAGCCACCCTGTTTACTAATGATGAGAAGTCTCGCTATTTATATATCCTTAAGATATTTCCGTTCTCATTAAAGGGTGATGCTAAGACTTGGTATAATTCTCTTGCTCCTGGTTGTGTGCGTAGTCCCTAGGATATGATTTATTACTTCTCTGCTAAATATTTCCCTGCTCATAAGAAACAAGCTGCTTTGCGGGAAATATATAATTTTGTGCAAATCAAAGAAGAGAGTCTCCCACAAGCTTGGGGGAGGCTTCTCTGGTTACTTAATGCTTTGCCTGATCATCCTCTTAAGAAAAATGAAATACTTGATATCTTTTATAATGGACTAACGATGCTTCCAAGGACTACTTGGATAGTTGTGCTGGTTGTGTTTTCAAGGAAAGAATAGTCGACGAAGCTAAAATATTATTGAATAATATGTTGACTAATGAAAATAATTGGACTCTTCCCGAGCCAGTTCCAGAAGTAATTCCTGAACCAATTAAGCCAACTCCTGAGCCTATTCCTAAACCCACTCGGAAGAAGAGAGGTGTTTTATTTCTCAGACCTGAAGATATGCAAGAGGCAAACAAATCAATGAAAGAAAAAGGTATTAAAGCTGAAGATGTTAAGAATTTACCACCTATTGAAGAAATACATGATCTTAATTTACCGCCTAAAGAACCACATTGTCTTGATAACCCGACACAGGTAGTAAAGGTAAATTCTCTCTATAGATATGATAAAGTTGAAATCCCCTCTACTAAATTGCATAGCCCGTGCTTAGATGAATTTGATGACTTTGTGGCTAGACAAGAAAGTTTTAATGTTTATGTTGGTAGAGAGTTAAAGAATAATTCTTTCAAGATAGGACGCGTAAGTGATAATCTGACTAGAGTTAAAGATGAACTTCACCGCGTTAGCAAATATGCTTCTATGGTTGCTACTCAAGTTGAGCAAGTACTTAAAGCTCAAAATCATTTGCTTGATGAATTAAATAATAAAAATGACTTTGCTGTTAGAGTGGCTACTAGAACTGGTAGAATGAGTCAGGAACCTTTGTATCCTGAAGGCCACCCTAAGAGAATCGAGCAAGATTCTCAAAGAAATAATTTAGAGGCACCTAGTTCTTCTAAAAAGAAAAAAAAGAAAAACGATAGGACTTTGCATGCTTCTAGTGAACCTACTGTAGACACACCTGAGAATCCCGATGATATTTCTATTTCTGATGCTGAAACACAATCAGGTGATGAACATGAACCTAGTGATAATGTTAATGATAATGTTCATGTTGATGCTCAACCTAGCAAAAACAATGATGTAGAGACTGAACCTGCTGTTGATCTTGATAACCCACAATCAAAGAATCAACGTTATGATAAGAGAGATTTTGTTGCTAGGAAGCACGGTAAAGAAAGAGAACCATGGGTTCAGAAACCTATGCCCTTTCCTCCTAAACCATCCAAGTCAAAGGATGATGAGGATTTTGAGCGCTTTGCTGAAATGATTAGACCTATTTTCTTACGTATGCGCTTAAATGATATGCTTAAAGTAAATCCTTATGCTAAGTATATGAAGGATATCATCACAAATAAAAGAAAGATACCGGAAGCTAAAATTTCCACCATGCTTGCTAATTACACTTTTAAGGGTGGAATACCAAAGAAACTTGGAGATCCGGGTGTACCAACTATACCATGCTCTATTAAAAGAAACTATGTTAGAACTGCTTTATGTGATCTTGGAGCCGGTGTTAGTGTTATGCCTCTCTCTTTATATCGTAGACTTGAATTGAATAAGTTGACACCTACTGAAATATCTTTGCAAATGGCCGATAAATCAACTGCTATACCTGTCGGCATTTGTGAGGATGTGCCTCTTGTGGTTGCAAATGTCACTATCTTAACGGACTTTGTTATTATTGATATTCCCGAGGACGATAGTATGTCTATTATCCTTGGTAGACCTTTTCTTAATACTGCAGGGGCTATTATTGATTGCAACAAAGGCAATGTCACTTTTCATGTTAATGGTAATGAGCATACGGTACACTTTCCGAGGAAACAATCTCAAGTTCATAGCATCGATTCTATTGAAAAAGTTCCAACTATCATTTTTGGAGGTTTTGAATTTCCTCTCCCTACTTTCAAGAAAAAGTATGATATTCTTATTGTTGGGGATTTTCATATCCCCTTTGAGGTAACTTAGTGTTATTTGAAATTTCTCCGGTTCCGTGTTATTCGGAATGAGTTTGTTAACAAGACTTGATCAACCTTGTTAGTGGATTCATTTTGATGATCACGAGATGGATGAAACTAGAAGGCACAACCCTCTGTACCCTCTTTTTACTTTCTGTTATTTAGAATAAATAAAGCAAAAATAGTATTATCTGTCTGTTTTCTGAATTATCCATGCATTAAAAAATAGTACGAAAATAAAAGTGCTCCAAATGCCCTGCAAATTTAGTATGATTTTTTCTGGAATATTTGAGGATTTTAGGCACTGAAAACACTGCAGGAGGGGCAAGCACCAGGCCACGAGAGAGGAGGGCACCCCCCCCTCATGTAGGGCGCCCCCTGTCTCGTGGGCCCCTGGTGGCTCCCCTCCACTTATACCAGCACCCACACACTTCATCTTCTACCCCAAAAAATCCCCATCCAACTCAAGCACGAGTTCTAGCTCGTTTTGCTGCGATTTTCGATCTCTTAGCTCAAAGCTCCATTCGCAAAACTGCTTTGGAAGATTGTTGCTTGGTATGTGACTCCTCCATTGGTCCAATTAGTTTTTATTCTAGTGCTTTATTCATTGCAAATTTTTGCTACATAGGTGACCATGTTCTTGAGCTTGCATGTTAAATTTTTGAGGTCCCAAACAATTCCTGATGAGGACATCAATACCACTGTTACACCCACAGCCCTACTGTTACATATACTGGACCAATTACTAGAGATCGCGCACGCCAACTAAATTACCAGGTACTTTCATTTCTTGGTAATGATTCTAATGTTCATGAGAATATGATGCTGCCTAAATTGGATACATTTGTTTTGCTTACAAATGAAGGGCCTAGCTTGGAGAAGGATGAACATTGGAGCAAGAACACGCATGGAGTTGATGGCATGTGCAAGAGGATCAAGAACGGAGTTACAAGTGATGATTTCAGGACTTTGAAGCCACCATAAGGAGTGCATGAAGCCTTGGACGAAATATACAAGATGCCACTTCATAAATTTCGTCTAGAGGCTATTCTAGGTGCTGCGTCACCTTATTATTGGGCCAGGCCCATGTATTTTCGAAATACATAAGTATAGGCTATTTTTAGAGTCCGTATGTGTGGGGAAACAAGAGACAGGGTTGATTTCGGACCCCTCCACCAAGGGCCACGAAATTCCCCCCTCTTCCTCCATATATACAGCCCTTAGGGCACCATTTAGACTTTGGGTTTTGTTTAGATTAAAAGTTTTCCATAGCTGCAACTTCGCGTACTTCATTTGTGTTCAACGACCAGACCAAGGCGTCACAGAACCCCACCTTCATTAATAAAGCTTTTCTCTTTTATTCGCAATATCCAGATTGCAATCTCAGGTTCTTGCTTGTTCTTTGTTTGCTCGCAGGAAATAGACCCTCGTGGTCAGGTTGATCGTGCTCCGGCGTGGTCAATAACCCCTCGGAAGTTGGTTTAGCGATTTCTAAGGCGCGACGTCTTCGCACGTTCGTAGTCGGATCATCAAAGTCGACTCCCACAGAAAACGATTGCTATCTCATCAAAACATTGGGACACCTTTGCCCCTATCAAGTGGTATCAAAGCCAGGTTGCTCGGTGAGATTTTACAGTTTTTCATAGTTTAGATCGAGTCTGTTCTTCATACCTATAGTCCACGAAAAAGCCAAAAAAAATTGGGTTAGTTCATCTTATCCGAACCAATCTGAGCCTTTGCATAATCTTTTTGGTATTTGCTTTGTTGAATTTTCGGTTGCATCGTCATGTCAAGTTGCTGGTCCTAGAGTCTAGTCCTTTAGAGTTTCGAGTTCTGCTCACAAGTTGTCACGCCGCCGCCGCACCATCGTCATCACCGCTGCCATATACCACCATCATCATCACCGCTGCCATATACCATCATCGTCATCACCGCTGCCATATACCACCATCGTCATCGCCACTCCCATATACCACATATCCACCTGTCACGCCCAATATGCGATACTATCCTCAAGAGGCTTGAAGGTCCCACCAAGGATAGAACCACATATTGAAATGCTTTTGCAAGGTGGATAACATTACATCAACATTACATAATAGATGGGGATACATACAAGAGGCATACAATGTCACACGAATACAACATCACAATACATTAGAGCATCATCCGACTACGGATGAAACACAAACAGAAACTCAAACGACATCCACCCTGCTAGCCCAGGCTGCCAACCTGGAACCTATCCCCTGATCGAATAAGAAGCAGAAGAAGAACTCCAAAACAAGCAAACATCGCTCTCGCGTCATGATCTTCGCATAACCTGTACCTGCAACTGTTGTTGTAGTAATCTGTGAGCCACGAGGACTCAGCAATCCCATTACCATGGGTATCAAGACTAACAAAGCTTAATGGGAAAGGAAGGGGTAAAGTGGTGAGATTGCAGCAGCGACTAAGCATATATGGTGGCTAACATATGCAAATAAGAGCGAGAAGAGAGCAAATGGAACGGTCGTGAAGCTAACAATGATCAAGAAGTGATCCTGAACTCCTACTTACGTCAAGCATAACCCAAAACCGTGTTCACTTCCCGGACTCCACCGAGAAGAGACCATCACGGCTACACACGCGGTTGATGCGTTTTAAATCGGATCTGGTGACAAGTTATCTACAACCGGACATTAACAAATTCCCATCTGCCTATAACCGCAGGCACGGCTTTCGAAAGTTTATACCCTGCAGGGGTGTCCCAACTTAGCCCATGATAAGCTCTCGCGATAAACGAAGGATATACCTTCTCCCAGGAAGACCCGATCAGACTCGAAATCCCGGTTTACAAGACATTTCGACAATGGTAAAACAAGACCAGCAAAGCCTCCCGCTGTGCCGACAAATCCTGATAGGAGCTGCACATATCTCGTTCTCAGGGCACATCGGATGAGCAAGACGTCGGGTTGGCATAGACCCTGATTGCCCAGGGGGCGCCGGACATCGCTCGGTTTGGACCAGCACTTGGAGAAGCACTGGCCCGGGGGGGGTTAAATAAAGATGACCCTCGAGAGCGCGACTCCCAAGGGAAAAAGGGCTAGGTGAGGCAAATGGTAAAACCAAGGTTGGGCCTTGCTGGAGGAGTTTTATTCAAAGCGAACTGTCAAGGGGGTCCCATAAATCACCCAACCGCGTAAGGAACGCAAAATCCGGGAACATAACACCGGTATGACGGAAACTAGGGCGGCAAGAGTGGAACAAAACACCAGGCATAAGGCCGAGTCTTCCACCCTTTACCAAGTATATAGATGCATTAATAATAATATAAGAGATATTGTGATATCCCAACATAATCCTGTCCACCATGGAGCAATCTTCAACTTCACCTGCAACTAACAACGCTATAAGAGGGGCTGAGCAAAGCGGTAACATAGCCAAGCAACGGTTTGCTAGGAAGGGTGAAAATGTTAGAGGCTGAGATGGCAATTTGGGAGGCATCGTATACAAGTGATAGGTAGCGCAACATAGCGATAGAACGAGGCAACTAGCATAGCAATGATAGTAGTGAGATCCAGGGTAGCGGTCATCTTGCCTGAAATCCCGCAAGGAAGAAGAACGAGTCCATGAAGAAGATCAAGCCACGAAGATGAACCAAGCGTAGATGAACGAATCCTCACGATCGCAACGAAACGGGAACTATCGAGAAGAAGCACAAAACATAGTAAACACACCACACAAGAACAAGACATGATGCTCAACCAAGTATGATGCATGACAAAGCTACATGAAGCTACTCTTGGCAAGAGATGATGCAAACCAGAGCAACACATCAAGGCAAGCTTAAATGAGGCCGGGAACAACATATAACAATTCCGGTAAGTCCTCATATGCATATCTCGAAGTTGGTCCAGATCTGAATAAACCTTATGTTCAAGTTGTTAAACAGCAAGTTCAGATGCACCAAGATGATCTACATGAGATTCTAGTCAAGTTACATATAAAGTTCATTTAGTTCGGAGCTACGGCCTAGAAGATATGAGCAAAACAAGTTAAACATGGCATTGATGCAAAATGCATACAAACATCAAGCAAACACCTCAAAACAAGGATGCAACATGATAATATGAAGCTACACACAAAAACAAGCAAGTTTCATATAGAGCACCCTCAAAACGGAGCAACGGTTCAACACACACACACTATACAAGATATGGCAACAATCTGTCCAAAACAGCAACTAGGCATATTGCAAGCACCAAAACAACATGCTACAGCATCTCAACATGAGAACAAAAGGCATGGGCATGATGTACAGGTAAATCATAACAAGACATGAACACTAAGCTATCTCCAGAAATCACTAGAACATGCTCAAAAACACATGGCAAGATTGCATATAGTAACAGTTTCAGACTTTGCAGAAAATAACATCAGGTTGCAATGTTTAGAGCTATCAAATAACATGTTACAGGAACTTATCATGGAAAATAAAGGTATGGAATGAATCCACTAATTGCATAGAACAAAAGTCCCTTACTGACCATGAGCCAAAAAGGATCAGAAGATATGATGACACCCATGTAAACATAGCAAGTTATAATACAGATTCATACATGGCAGGAACAACAATAAGTAGGCATGTAGATGAGCTTGTACCACTCACCACAGAGCAATACATGGCATGGAAAGGCAACCAACAGTAAGAAGGCATGTTTAAGAATCTAGGCATGGCAAGATCAAGTTCATAGGATGCATGGATCACTAACAACAATCATGGCAACAACTGAACTTAATGTTAACAGGCTGACAGCAACATTATTAAGCAACTTTAGAGCAAGATTACAACAATCTAAAGCACGCTATAATTTCAACCAGGGGCCTGGATGGATAGAGCATAACATGTAGAACAAAATACCCTTAGTGAACATCTCCAGATTATGCATAGAATGATTTGTAGCAGCAGGTTTACATAGCATCACGAAATAACAGATTCAGCCTAACAAAACAGCAAAAGCAAGTACCCTACTTAACAAGCTTGATGCACTCACCACAAGTCCTTTCATGACAAGATACGCATAGCATCAGAAATAAGACATGTTTATGAAGCTAACCAAGGCAAGAACAAGTTCATAACATGCAAGGATCAACTACAACAACCTTGGCAAAATTGAATAACATGTAAACAATCTGCCAGGAAACATTTTGTAGCAAAAGTAGAGCACGAAAATGACATTCCAGACTACTCCATAATTACAAACATGGGCATGAATGGATAGAGAAAAACCATATGTTCAAAACATCCTTACTGAAGTATCTCAAAATATGCATGGATCTCTCTGTAGCATCAAGTTTACATGGCATCAAAATAACAGCAGAACAGAGACTAAAATCAGCAACATTACGAAGCCTAGTTTGCATGCTTGTGCTAGTCATCACATTGATCACAAAATTACATGGTAAGCACCTATGTAAAGATGGCATGGCATAGTTCAAAACACATGTAGACATCAACCTCATAGGATGCACACATCAAACATGGCAAAAATGACAAATGAGCATGTTCTGTTAACAGACAGCAGACAACATTATATAGCACTCTTGCAACAATGATTCAGGCATCAAGATGAGCTCAAATGAACATGATGCAATGGAATGAAATGAAGCACTCGTTGAGACGAACAATTTGACATATTACATGCACAAAACGAAGTAGTATGCATGGAGTAATGATGCGATGAACATGGCATGATAATGTCCAAATATTCCGGGGACTTAGCCAAACTATACCCTCGAGAAAGCTGGACGGGACGGTTCGGGGATGACCAGCTCCGGGACGGGGCGGCGTTTGGATCGTCTCCCGGTGGATCTAGTCCAGGCGGGATGGATTCGAACTCCGGCGAGGTCGGCGGCCTCCGGCGAGGTGGCGGACTCCGGCGAGGGGAGGGCGAGGCGCCGGCTTGGAGACGAGGCGGCGCGGGCGCACGGCGGCAGGGGCGCGTGCTCCTGCGAGGCGAG
>NC_041383.1:370654985-370662984 GCF_002162155.2 Triticum dicoccoides
GGGTGCCGGATTTGGGCCTCCCGGGCCCGTAGCGGCGGGAGGTGGCGGAGGGCCACGTGGCAGGCGCGGGTTGGCTGCGGGGGCGGCGCTGAGGCGACGTGTCGCCCCGGGATTGGCCGGGCGACGTGGCGGCGAAAGTGGACATGTCCGGCTGCCGGGCGGACATGTCCGGCGGCGCGAGGAGGGAGAGGGCTAGGGTTGGACTGCGGGATTTTCGGGGGAGGGCATATTTATAGTTTCTGGGAGCTAGGAGAGTCCAAATGAGAAGCGGTTTTCAGCCACGCGATCGTGATTAAATGACCGAGAGCATGGAGGGGGTTTGGATTGGTTTTGGGCCAGATTGGAGGGGTGTTGGGCTGCAAGACAAAAGAGGCCTTTGCGGTTCCCCGGTTAACCGTTGGAGTATCAAACGACCTCCAAATGGCACGAAACTTGACAGGCAGTCTACCGGTGCTATACCAAGGCTGCTTGGCAAGACTCGGTCCATTCCGAGAATGTTTAACGCCCTCTCACAATGAGAGACAAAAGGGGGATGCCGGAGGGCGTAGGAGTGCCGGATTGCAAAACGGACAATGGGGAAAATGCTCGGATGCATGAAACGAACATGTATGCAAAATGAAATGCACATGATGACATGATAAAATGCAACACGCAAGAAAATGACATGGCAACTACGGCAAATAACTGGCAGACACCTGGCGCATCGAATCCTGGGCGTTACAACACTCCTCCACTAACAAGAGATCTCGTCCCGAGATCTTAGGACCGAGACGGAAGGGAAAAGGGATGAGGTGAAACAAGAACTCAAGAGAAGAAGCAAAGAATCAAGAGCACTCGAGAAGAAGAGAGGAGCGACGAGAATGACGAGAATCGAAAGCTGACGGAATCAGATAGACTATGAAACCACTCTGGTTAGAACGAGATAAGAAACGAATAAGACTGAAAGGATATAGGCAGCACTCCGACTGAACATGGAAAGAATGGAACATGAATTTGAGAGGATGGAATGATACTTGATGAACTCTTGAAGAATGAATTAAATCATGAAGAACCACCATGAAGAACTTCGGTGACAAAAGGATGATGATGTAGAATGAAGGAAGAAAGAATAAGATGAGCCTTGCGGTGATTTAGATGGAGGTTCCGACGAAATGGCCGTGGAAATTTGAACTCCGGAAAAGAAAAGGTGAACAACTTGGAATCGAGAAATTATTCAACATGAACAATCTCCGAAGAAAGGGGTTATTTACTTGAACGCAATAAGAATAAGATTTATTGTATGCTTATCCTTCATCAAATTAAATTGATGACAAGCAATGGATTTTGCATACTACTAGGTCTTCATGAACCACCGGTAGGATTGAAAGAACGAATGGATTGATACAATAACAAAAGAAAAAAAATCTGAATGAACCACCGTAAGAATTCGAAAATGACTGATGAAAGAGACTTAATCACCAAGAAGAATTAGAAGAACAAATATGTTTGAAGGGATTTAGATGCAAAAAGACAAAGAGAACATGAGCTGATTAAAAAACACTTGAACGAAACACCGTGATAATTGGATAACGGTAGCTGAAATATGAGGACGAAGAGTTCTTCTGGAACAATGGCCTCCAGTGAAAAGAAACGGAAAAAAAACCTCTGACATACTCCGGATGGGTAAGAAAAGAATATCTGACAAATGGAATAATTCGAGACGATAGCATGAAACTAGAACCGCGAGTCTTCGAGAGAACGGGCAAGATTTAAAGGAAAACTCTTCTGCCATCTTCAAATGTCGACGAGAAACACCACCGAAATTACTAAGATACTCCAGGAGAATGAAAAGCAGTGAGGTTGAGCCAACAATGAAAAGAATTTGAAAGCAATCTTGGAGAAGGCATGTGACTGATGAAATCATACTTACGTCAAACTTCAAAAGGATTTGAGAATAGCTCCGGAAAATTAGAAGAGTCAGGTAAGATCCTGGAAAAAGACCTGTGGGTTAGGGCCCACTAAAATAGAACACCGTTGGAAAGGGATGTAGAACATATAGATGATGCACCGGAACAATTGAAATATTTGAATGAGGTGACAACCCCGAATTAATTGGAACACAGACGAATCTCCTGAGATGTCTTGAGCACTCCGGAAGGATAAACAAGCGAGAGGCGAACGAGCAGGGAAAACACTTGAGCCGAGGAAAAGAATGAAATCACTACCAAAAATTAGAATTGAATCCACCGGAAAAGAGATGAAGAATGTCCACCCAGACGAGAATTCACCGGTTGAAATGATTTAGGAAACACTAAAGATGTTCCGCACGAATGAGATAGATCAAGAGAGGGTCAGACTCCGGGAAGAAAAAGGGTGGGAGGGCGGGAAAACAAAAGCAACTTGGAAGGGGAAATCGACGACTAACTTGAAGAGAAACACCGATTGAAATCCTTGAGGAGAGGGAGCAAAAACTTCACACGAGTAGGATGGATACTCGATTAGGGACTCCGGCTTCGAGAAGAAAAAAGGGTGGGCGGGTGGCAAAAGAAAACAACTAAGGGTTGAACTTGGCAAAGATGAAGAGGGTCGAGTCGACTTGACGAGAAATGCACCGGATAAAAGAGCTGAGAACCAACGATCGGAAAACCAACTGCGTGATCCTAAAGAAAAATTTTAAGGGGAAGAGGAGTAATTCAAAACACCTACATCAAGATTCCTTACCAGAGCGACGAAGGGGCTGAGGAGTAAAAAGAATTCCTACTCTCCGATATAACTAGACTCCGAAAAACAGTTTTTCTTCTAGACTCAACAACGGCCAAACTACACGATCAATCAAAGGGGCTCCTAGGGTTGGTCAAGGCTCTGATACCAACTTGTCACGCCCAATATGCGATACTATCCTAAAGAGGCTTGAAGGTCCCACCAAGGATAGAACCACATATTGGAACGCTTTTGCAAGGTGGATAACATTACATCAACATTACATAATAGATGGGGATACATACAAGAGGCATACAATGTCACACGAATACAACATCACAATACATTAGAGCATCATCCGACTACGGATGAAACACAAACAGAAACTCAAACGACATCCACCCTGCTAGCCCAGGCTGCCGACCTGGAACCTATCCCCTGATCGAATAAGAAGCAGAAGAAGAACTCCAAAACAAGCAAACATCACTCTTGCGTCATGATCTTCGCATAACCTGTACCTGCAACTGTTGTTGTAGTAATCTATGAGCCACGAGGACTCAGCAATCCCATTACCATGGGTATCAAGACTAACAAAGCTTAATGGGAAAGGAAGGGGTAAAGTGGTGAGGTTGCAGCAGCGACTAAGCATATATGGTGGCTAACATACGCAAATAAGAGCGAGAAGAGAGCAAATGTGATGAGGACATGACTACCTTGGATATGACCAAAAATATTGCATATATGCATATTTGTCAGGTGATTTCTAGTGCAAACTATTCAATAATCTATTTATGTTATCCAGAACAAAAATACTTCACACACTTTTGTGTTTTGTCTAATTGCAGGTGTATGGGACATTTGTACAATCCACATATGAAGATAAGGAAGAAAGAGATGTTTATTTGCTGTCCAAAAAGTTCTCTCACGTCACTTTTGGCCCAAGAGAAGATAGAGTCCAAGTCTCTCACGTTCTGGATTCAGATTCGGACTGCACAGACATACCTGACTCAAAACGCACACAAGTTTTTCATACGGACTCCGAATTGGGTGATTCTTTTTTTGTTGGAAACTAGATTTCGTGCACTTTCCAACCCAATTGGAATCACCTTCAAATTCGTCCGGAGCGTTGAGTTGTGGACGAAACAATCTGATGCTGCAGCAGAATCCGAGTCAAACTACAAGTCCAAAGGTGTTACATCACCTCCACTTGCGCCCATTGGCCTTGTACGACCTAGATTTAGTTCTAGGCTGCCTTGGGACGTCCTCCCACCTCCTTGGCCGCCACCCCTTGCTCCTATATAAGTAGATCCATCTAGTAGCTTTTCCTTGGGATTTGTTTAGTTAAAAGTTAGCCATTGCAACTTCGTGTACTTCGTTTGTGTCCAACGACCAGACCAAGACCGCTTACGGATCCTCACCTTTATCAATACTTCATATATACTCGCAATATTCGGATTGCTTTTATCATATTCTTGCTTGTTCTTCGATTGCTTGCAGGAATAGACCTTCGTGGTCAGGTTGATTGTGCTCCGGCGTGGTCAATAACCTCTCGGAGTTGGTTTAGCGATTGCTAAGGCACAACGTCGTGCACGTTTGTAGTCGGATCGTCAAAGTCATCTCCACCAAATCGATAGTTATCATCTCATCGAAAGATCGGGACACCCCCGCCTCTATCAAGTGGTATCAGTTTTCAGGTTGCTCGGTGAGAATTTCCAGTTTTCCTAGATTAGATTTTTTTTCTTACCTATTGTCCAAGAAAAAGCCACACAAAAAAAAAGTTAGATCTGTTCATCCTTTATCCAAGCCAGTCTGAGCCTTTGCAATTTTCTATTCATTGCTTGCATAGTTGAATTATCGGTTGCATCGTCGTGTAAGTTGCTGGTCTTAGCGTCTAGTTCCTTTAGAGTTTCGAGTTCTGTTCACATTAGTCACGCCGCCGCTGCATCATTATCCCTTCCGCTGTCCACCATCCCATCTATTAATTTCCACCACGTGCTACCCACCATTCATTGTCATAATAATAGTTGAGATCGTTCACATCTTCACTTGATCCAATCTGCATCTTATCTAGTTTGTTTTGGAAAGAGGGAGAAAAAAGAGAGAAAAAGAGAGAGAAGAAAAAAAAAGCGTGAGAAAAAAAAGAGAGAAGAAAAAAATTGGATCTATCTAGAATCAATCTCGTACCTGAATTCGGATTGGAATCTGTTTTGCGCACTGTTCAGTAAAACAGGTGTATCTTCCTGATACGAAGTCCGTTTTGGCTCCGTGAGTACTCAAATTGAAGATAGCAACGAGCCGCATCTAAATAGTTGCAGAAGCTAGTTCAATATTTGACACCTCAAAATCGGCTTCTAAATAGGTCTTTTTGCCCTCCGAAGTTCGTGAACACAGCTTGTTCCAATTTTTCAGGCCAGTTTTAGAATTCTTTGACTCCTCATATCAACTCGGAATTGAGTGATTCTTTTTGCATTGGAAAGCTTGAGTTAGTAGCATTCTTTGAAAGAATTTATCAGAAAATTATCTCAAACTTTTCAAGAGAAAAGTTGGAGAGAGAGTTGTTGTATATCCTGCTTGGCAGTTGTTTTTCATCATTATCTTCACTGTCGTTGTGATCTTCACTTATATCTTGCTGTCAAGAGCTACTTAGTATCCTTCATTGATGCTAGTTGTGCTACGCCGTGACCTCATTAGTGTTCTAGGCTCGCGTCTCTAGTCCGGTCTAGCCTAGGACCAGCACAGTACCGTCGTTGAGCGTTTATTCAACATTGCATCTTTGAATTGATTATTGCTAATCTTTTGCTACCATATATAGCCAACCCAGCTCCACATATTTCTACACCGTGTATACGTACGCTCCCCTGGCAATCGCTTTACTCAATATTCGGAGTTACTTGACACCGCTGGTTGCCGATCACCGCCTGCTGCATGGTAAGAACTTGTAAGACATTGATATTTGCTTTACTGTGAGCGTTTTACCACCACATCCTAGTAGTTATAGGAACATTATTTTTGGGGTTTGCTTCTTGTTCTACTAATCATGACAGGATCCAGAGTCAATTCATGGGCTTTATCGATCGCGGGAGACGTGCCACTACCTTTGCAAATACCACAACCGTCACGAGAGGTGCACAAACATCCAAATGCACATGATCAGGTTAATGTATCTATACCACCATTTAATGGCCGTTTTAAACCTGCTTTATATATTGAATGGGAGTTCGACATAAAAAATATATTTGCTTCCCATAATTTCGATGAACATAAAAAGGTTAAGGTTGCGGTTGGTTCTTTCACTGGTTATGCTTTGGTTTGGTGGAGTGAATATTGTCGGTTACACCCTGATTATATACCTACTACTTGGGATGATTTGAAACTTGCCATGCGACATACTTTCGTCCCTGCTTATTATACTCGTGACATGATTAAGAAGTTGCAACACTTAAAACAAGGTAGTGAAACTGTAACAAAATATTATGATGATTTACAAACTACCTTGTTGCATTCCTCTTTAGAAGAAAGTGAAGATGATTTTATGGATAGATTTTGGGGAGGATTAAACCGTGATATTCAAGAGATACTAATTCATGAAGAGTGTTATCCTATGGACCATTTGTTTCATCTTGCATGCAAAGCTGAACAGGAAATAAAATGATGTGTTGGCCACGAGGAGAACAAGTGCACGGTGCACATTCCAAGAGTTGATATGATTGTTCCTTCAACTACTAGGCATACTATGACAACCACATCCGTTGTTGTCAAGACTACATCACCTCCACCATGTGACACATCGCCCCCGAGAGTGGCTACATCATCTGAGTTGATCATAAGAGGTAATGACAAAGCCACATTTCAGATTAAGCAACGCCGAGGACGGCTTTATTTTCAAGAAGGGGAGGATGATGAGGACATGACTACCTTGGATATGACCAAAAATATTGCATATATGCATATTTGTCAGGTGATTTCTAGTGCAAACTATTCAATAATCTATTTATGTTATCCAGAACAAAAATACTTCACACACTTTTGTGTTTTGTCTAATTGCAGGTGTATGGGACATTTGTACAATCCACATATGAAGATAAGGAAGAAAGGGATGTTTATTTGATGTCCAAAAAGTTCTCTCACGTCACTTTTGGCCCAAGAGAAGATAGAGTCCAAGTCTCTCACGTTCTGGATTCAGATTCGGACTGCACAGACATACCTGACTCAAAACGCACACAAGTTTTTCATACGGACTCCGAATTGGGTGATTCTTTTTTTGTTGGAAACTAGATTTCGTGCACTTTCCAACCCAATTAGAATCACCTTCAAATTCGTCCGGAGCGTTGAGTTGTGGACGAAACAATCTGATGCTGCAGCAGAATCCGAGTCAAACTACAAGTCCAAAGGTGTTACATCACCTCCACTTGGGCCCATTGGCCTTGTACGACCTAGATTTAGTTCTAGGCTGCCTTGGGACGTCCTCCCACCTCCTTGGCCGCCACCCCTTGCTCCTATATAAGTAGATCCATCTAGTAGCTTTTCCTTGGGATTTGTTTAGTTAAAAGTTAGCCATTGCAACTTCGTGTACTTCGTTTGTGTCCAACGACCAGACCAAGACCGCTTACGGATCCCCACCTTTATCAATACTTCATATATACTCGCAATATTCGGATTGCTTTTATCATATTCTTGCTTGTTCTTCGATTGCTTGCAGGAATAGACCTTCGTGGTCAGGTTGATTGTGCTCCGGCGTGGTCAATAACCTCTCGGAGTTGGTTTAGCGATTGCTAAGGCACAACGTCGTGCACGTTTGTAGTCGGATCGTCAAAGTCATCTCCACCAAATCGATAGTTATCATCTCATCGAAAGAACGGGACACCCCCGCCTCTATCAAAATGGAACGGTCGTGAAGCTAACAATGATCAAGAAGTGATCCTGAACTCCTGCTTACGTCAAGCATAACCCAAAACCGTGTTCACTTCCCGGACTCCGCCGAGAAGAGACCATCACGGCTACACACGCGGTTGATGCGTTTTAAATCGGATCTGGTGACAAGTTATCTACAACCGGACATTAACAAATTCCCATCTGCCTATAACCGTAGGCACAGCTTTCAAAAGTTTATACCCTGCAGGGGTGTCCCAACTTAGCCCATGATAAGCTCTCGCGATCAACGAAGGATATACCTTCTCCCAGGAAGACCCGATTAGACTCGGAATCCCGGTTTACAAGACATTTCGACAATGGTAAAACAAGACCAGCAAAGCCTCCCGCTGTGCCGACAAATCCCGATAGGAGCTGCACATATCTCGTTCTCAGGGCACACCGGATGAGC
>NC_041383.1:370663466-370805398 GCF_002162155.2 Triticum dicoccoides
CTCGAGAGCGTGACTCCCAAGGGAAAAAGGGCTAGGTGAGGCAAATGGTAAAACCAAGGTTGGGCCTTGCTGGAGGAGTTTTATTCAAAGCGAACTGTCAAGGGGGTCCCATAAATCACCCAACCGCGTAAGGAACGCAAAATCCAGGAACATAACACCGGTATGACGGAAACTAGGCGGCAAGAGTGGAACAAAACACCAGGCATAAGGCCGAGTCTTCCACCCTTTACCAAGTATATAGATGCATTAATAATAATATAAGAGATATTGTGATATCCCAACATAATCCTGTCCACCATGGAGCAATCTTCAACTTCACCTGCAACTAACAATGCTATAAGAGGGGCTGAGCAAAGCGGTAACATAGCCAAGCAACGGTTTGCTAAGAAGGGTGAACATGTTAGAGGCTGACATGGCAATTTGGGAGGCATCGTATACAAGTGATAGGTAGCGCAACATAGCGATAGAACGAGGCAACTAGCACAGCAATGATAGTAGTGAGATCCAGGGTAGCGGTCATCTTGCCTGAAATCCCGCAAGGAAGAAGAACGAGTCCATGAAGAAGATGAAGCCACGAAGATGAACCAAGCGTAGACGAACGAATCCTCACGATCGCAACGAAACGGGAACTATCGAGAAGAAGCACACAACATAGTAAACACACCACACAAGAACAAGACATGATGCTCAACCAAGTATTATGCATGACAAAGCTACATGAAGCTACTCTTGGCAAGAGATGATGCAAACAAGAGCAACACATAAAGGCAAGTTTAAATGAGGTCGGGAACAACATATAACAATTCCGGTAAGTCCTCATATGCATATCTCGAAGTTAGTACAGATCTGAATACACCTTATGTTCAAGTTGTTAAACATCAAGTTAAGGTGCACCAAGATGATCTACACGAGATTCTAGTCAAGTTACATATAACGTTCATTTAGTTCGGAGCTACGGCCTAGAAGATATGAGCAAAACAAGTTAAACATGGCATTGATGCAAAATGCATACAAACATCAAGCAAACACCTCAAAACAAGGATGCAACATGATAAGATGAAGCTACACACAAAAACAAGCAAGTTTCATATAGAGGACCCTCAAAACGGAGCAATGGTTCAACACACACACACTATACAAGATATGGCAACAATCTGTCCAAAACAGCAACTAGGCATATTGCAAGCACCAAAAAACATGCTACAACATCTCAACATGAGAACAAAAGGCATGGGCATGATGTACAGGTAATTCATAACAAGACATGAACACTGAGCTAGCTCAGAAATCACTAGAACATGCTCAAAAACACATGGCAAGATTGCATATAGTAACAGTTTCAGACTTTGCAGAAAATAACATCAGGTTGCACTGTTTAGAGCTATCAAACAACATGTTACAGGAACTTATCATGGCAAACAAAGGCATGGAATGAATCAACTAATTGCATATAACAAAAGTCCCTCACTGACCATGAGCCAAAAAGGATCAGAAGATATGATGGCACCCATGTAAACGTAGCAAGTTATAATATAGATTCATACATGGCAGGAACAACAATAAATAGGCATGTAGATGAGCTTGTACCACTCACCACGGAGCAATACATGGCATGAAAAGGCAACCAACAGTAAGAAGGCATGTTTAAGAAGCTAGGCATGGCAAGATCAAGTTCATAGGGTGCATGGATCACTAACAACAATCATGGCAACAACTGAACTTAATGTTAACAGGCTGACAGCAACATTATTAAGCAACTTTAGAGCAAGATTACAACAAGCTAAAGCAGGCTATACTTTCAACCAGGGGCCTGCATGGATAGAGCATAACATGTAGAAAAAAACACCCTTAGTGAACATCTCCAGATTATGCATAGAATGATTTGTAGCAGCAGGTTTACATAACATCACGAAATAACAGATTCAGCCTAGCAAAACAGCAACAGCAAGTACCCTACTTAACAAGCTTGATGCACTCACCACAAGTCCTTGCATGACAAGATAAGCATAGAATCAGCAAGAAGACATGTTTATGAAGCTAACCAAGGCAAGAACAAGTTCATAACATGCAAGGATCAACTACAACAACCTTGGCAAAATTGAATAACATGTAAACAATCTGCCAGGAAACATTTTGTAGCAAAAGTAGAGCACGAAAATGACATGCTAGACTACTCCATAATTACAAACAGGGGCATGAGTGGATATAGAAAAACTGTATGTTCAAAACATCCTTACTGAAGTATCTCAAAATATGCATGGATCTCTCTGTAGCATCAAGTTTACATGGCATCAAAATAACAGCAGAACAGGGACTAAAATCAGCAACATTACGAAGCCTAGTTTGCATGCTTGTGCTAGTCACCACATTGATCACAAAATTACATGGTAAGCACCTCTGTAAAGATGGCTTGGCATAGTTGAAAACACATGTAGACATCAACCTCATAGGATGCACACATCAAACATGGCAAAAATGACAAATGAGCATGTTCTGTTAACAGACAGCAGACAACATTATATAGCACTCTTGCAACGATGATTCAGGCATCAAGATGAGCTCAAATGAACATGATGCAATGGAATGAAATGAATTAATCGTTGAGACGAACAATTTGACATATTACACGCACAAAACGAAGCAGTATGCATGGAGTAATGATGCAATGAACATGGCATGATAATGTCAAAATATTCCGGGGACTTAGCCAAAATATACCCTCGAGAAAGCTAGACGGGACGGTTCGGGGATGACCAGCTCCGGGACGGGGCGGCGTTTGGATCGTCTCCCGGTGGATCTAGTCCAGGCGGGATCGATCCGAACTCCGGCGAGGTGGCGGACTCCGGCGAGGGAAAGGTGAGGCGCCGGCGAGGGGACGGGGCGGCGCGGGCGCACGGCGGCAGGGGCGCGTGCTCCGGTGAGGCGAGGCCGGCAGGCGGCGATGGCGGCCGCGGCCGGCGCGGAAGACTCGCGACGCGGGCTGAGAGGCGGAGGAGGCTGCGGCCGGCGGCGGAGAGCTCCGCGGCGGCGGCGGGCGCGGTTACCGGCGCGGGGGCGGCGGCCGGCGAAGGACAGGCGGCGGGCGGCGGCCTCGGGCGAGCGGAGGGTGGCGACAGTGGCGGAGCACGGCGGCGACGACGCGGGCAGCGGGGCGCGGCCCGGTTCAGGCCCGGCGGGGGCCGGATCTGGGCCTCCCGGGCCCGCGGCGGCGGGAGGTGGCGGAGGGGCATGTGGCAGGCGCGGGTTGGCTGCGGGGGCGGCGCGGAGGCGACGTGTCGCCCCGGGATTGGCCGTGCGACGTGGCGGCGGAAGTGGACATGTCCGGCTGCCGAGCAGACATGTCCGGCGGCGCGAGGAGGGAGAGGGCTAGGGTTGGACTGCGGGATTTTCGGGGTAGGGCATATTTATAGTTTCTGGGAGCTAGGAGAGTCCAAATGAGGAGCGGTTTTCGACCACGCGATTGAGATCGAATGACCGAGAGCATGGAGGGGTTTGGATGGGTTTTGGGCCAGATTGGAGGGGTGTTGGACTCCAAGACAAAAGAGGCCTTTACGGTTCACCGGTTAACCGTTGGAGTATCAAACGACCTCCAAATGGCACGAAACTTGACAGGCGGTCTACCGGTGCTATACCAAGGCCGCTTGGCAAGACTCGGTCCATTCCGAGAACGTTTAACACCCTCTCAAAACGAGAGACAAAAGGGGGACGCCGGAGGGCGTAGGAGTGTCGGATTGCAAAACGGACAACGGGGAAAATGCTCGGATGCATGAAACGAACATGTATGCAAAATGAAATGCACATGATGACATGATAAAATGCAACACCCAAGCAAATGACATGGCAACTACGGCAAATAACTGGCAGACACCTGGCGCATCGAATCCTGGGAGTTACACCACCGCCATCATGCTAATCCGAGTCCACCTCCATCCCAGATTCGCCACCAGTCCGTGTTCCACCGCCCTGCATATATCCGCCACCAGTCCGAGTTTCCACCAGATTCATCTCCGCCACCAGTCCTAGTCCGAGTCCAGTAATTGTTACTTTGTTCTCGATTTCCAGATCACGTGGTACTCAGAGTCGTGACAGAGTAGGACTCCCCAACTTTCGAGCCATCTGCAGAAGAAAAATAGTTCCAGTTGCCAAAAAAACTAAGTCTGGAAAATTCTGGCTAGGCAGTTTTTAGGACATTTGTAGACTTTTTCAAAAAAAAATTGTTGCGGAGCAAAAAAAAAAGAGGAAAAAAAGTGAAAAAAAAAGAAAAAAATCAGAGTGTGCTCCTCCCTTGTTTACGTGCAGCGCCGTGATTTTGTTAGTGTTCTAGGCTCGCGTCTCTAGTACGGTCTAGCCTAGGACCAGCATAATACCGTCGTTGAGCGTTTATTCAACTTTGCATATCTGAATTGATTATTGCTGACCATTTTTGCTACCATATTATAAGCCTTCCCAGCTCCACATACATCTACATCGTGCGTTTGACTCTCCCTGGTAATCGCTTTATCCAAACTTTAAGCATTTTGACTACATCGGTTGCCGATCACCGCCTGCTGCTGGGTAAGAACTGGTAAGAATTTGAGTTTTGCTTGAAGGATTTGTGACACCCACCACCACCACCACTTGTTAGTAGTCTGTAGGATCATATTCTTTTGTGTTTCTATTGCTGCTAACCATGCCAGGATCACAAGCCGACGAGATTGACTAGGAGAACATGACGAACAAGGACCTTCATGATAAGTTTTAGCAAATGATGACTGAACAGGTGCAAGATGTGCTGAACAATTTTGAAGAGGCCATGGAGAAGATCACTGGCCTTGAGAAGATGTTCGAAACAAAGCTCGATAATAGATTTAATGAAATGCTTGCGCGTCTTCCACCACCGGCCGCACCTGCTGCACCTTTACAACAACAACAACGACGACGACGACTACCTCCACATCGCGAAACAGCCCTCCGCCGAGCAAGCCATGTTCCTCTTCAGCCTGGCCAAACTATTGGTGCTGCTGTTGATAATTATGTGGCTCCTGCTGCTGATGGGGAGGGGGATGATTATGCGGGAGATTATGAGGATGAGGTTGATCAAAATCAGAACTACGTGCAGCCACCAGCACCACCACCAGCAGGTCGACCTCAGGTATTTGTTTGCAATGGTAGGCCTGCACCACCACCTCAGGTACAAGATCATGACCATGTTCCTAAACTGAAATTGAACATTCCACCATTTGAGGGTAGATATGTTCCTGATATATATCTTACTTGGGAGTTAGAAACTAAACAACGTTTTACATGTTTGCAATATCCCGAGGAGAGACGGGTTGCTGCTGCTGTTTGTGCTTTCACTAGTTTTGCATGTCTATGGTGGTCTGAACATTGTAGATTATATCATATTCCAGCTACTTGGGCTGCTTTGAAAACTGCTATGCGTACTCGTTGGGTTCCACCATATTATCAACGTGAATTGCTTCAAAAATTGCAATGTTTAAGATAAGGAAATTTTTTTGTAGAAGAATATTATCAGGAATTACAAACTAGCATGATTAGATGTGTTATTGTTGAGGAGAATGAAGATATGCTTGCACGTTTTATGGTTGGATTAATAGAGAGATTCAGACCATTCTAGAGTATAAGGAGTATACTAATATCACTCGTTTATTTCATCTTGCTTGTAAAGCTGAACGTGAAGTGCAGGATCGACAAGCATTGGCGCTAACTAACTTTTCTGCAGGTCGACCTTCATCATGGACACCGCTTGCATCTTCTACTTCAACTGCACCAGCACCTCCAGCAGGTGCCATCTCCAGCCGTGATACAAGAAAGCAGGCACAACCACAATTATCTGCCAAGAGCGCACCTGCCGGGCCTGCACAGAGCTCTTCTTCTTCCATGGCATCAACAGGGCACACAAGTGATATTATTTGTCGTCGTTGTAAGGGAAGAGGTCATTATGCACGAGAATGCAAATCTCAGCGTGTGATGATTGCTACTGAGGATGGTGGGTATGAGTCCGCTAGTGACTATGATGAGGAGACTTTGGCTCTTATTACACGTGAAGAACACGGTGGAGATGATTCTGATCATGAGACGCAATACATGGCTCCTAACGATGCTGACAGATATGAATGTTTAGTTGCTCAACGTGTTTTGAGTGTGCAGGTCACACAAGCTGAGCACAAAGGGAGTTGTGAAGGAATGTTCTGTGCGCGTCATCATAGACGGAGGAAGCTGCAACAACTTGGCTAGCATGGAGATGGTGGAGAAGCTCTCTCTCACCACAAGACCACATCCACATCCTTACTACATCCAATGGTTCAACAACAGCGGGAAGGTTAAGGTAACACGTACTGTTCGTGTGCATTTTAGTATCTCTACATATGCTGATTATGTTGATTGTGATGTGGTACCTATGCAAGCATGTTCCTTATTACTTGGTCGACCATGGCAATTTGATAAAAAATCTGTACACCATGGTAGAAACTATCATTATACTCTGGTTCATAGGATAAAAATATTACTTTGCTTCCTATGACTCCTGATTCCATTTTGAAAGATGATATTAATAGAGCTAGTAAAGCAAAACAGGAGACAAATAAGAGTAAAAATCCGATTGTGGCAAAAGAATTTGAGCAACAAATGAAGCCTAATAGTAAACCATCGAGTGTTGTTTCTGAAATTAGATTGAAAAGTGCATGTTTACTTGCCACTAAATCTGATATTGATGAGCTAGATTTCAGCAGATCTGTTTGCTATGCTTTTGTGTGCAAAGAGGCATTATTTTCATTTGAGGACGTGCCTTCCTCTTTGCCCCCTGCTGTCACTAACATTTTGCAGGAGTTCGCTGACGTCTTTCCACAAGACGTGACACCGAGATTACCACCTATTCGAGGGATTGAGCATTAAATTGACTTAATTCCCGATGCATTGCTACCCAACCGTGCACCATACCGTACCAATCCAGAGGAGACAAAGGAGATTATGCGTCAAGTACAGGAGCTGCTCGACAAAGGTTATATACGCGAATCTCTTAGTCCTTGTGCTGTTCCTGTTATACTAGTGCCTAAAAAGGATGGTACGTCACATATGTGTGTTGATCATAGAGGCATTAATAATATTACTATTCGTTATCGTCATCCTATTCCTAGGATAGACGATATGCTTGATGAATTGAGTGTCTCTACAATATTCTCCAAAGTTGATTTGCATAGTGGATACCATCAAATTCGTATGAAATTGGGTGATGAATGGAAAACAGCATTTAAAACTAAGTTTGGTTTATATGAGTGGTTAGTCATGCCTTTTGGGTTAACTAATGCGCCTAGTACTTTCATGAGACTAATGAACGAAGTTTTACGTGCTTTCATTGGACGATTTGTGGTAGTCTATTTTGATGATATACTGATTTATAGCAAATCTTTTGAAGAATATTTGGAACATTTACGTGCTGTTTTTATTGCTCTATGTGATGCACGTTTGTTTGGTAACCTTGGGAAGTGCACCTTTTGCACTGACCGAGTATCTTTTCTTGGCTATGTTGTTACTCCACAGGGAATTGAAGTTGATAAAGCCAAGATTGAAGCTATTGAGAGTTGGCCGCAGCCCAAAATGGTCACACAAGTGAAGGGTTTCCTTGGCCTCGCTGGTTTCTATAGGCGTTTTGTGAGAAATTTCAGCACCATTGTTGCACCTCTCAACGAGCTTACAAAGAAGGATGTGCCTTTTGTTTGGGATACCGCACAGGAAGAAGCCTTCACAGTATTGAAACATAAGTTGACACATGCTCCTTTACTCCAACTTCCTGATTTTAATAAGACTTTTGAGCTTGAATGTGATGCTAGTGGAATTAGATAGGAGGTGTGTTATTACAAGATGGCAAACCTGTTGCATACTTTTCTGAAAAATCGAGTGGGCCTAGTCTAAACTATTCTAATTATGATAAGGAATTATATGCTCTTGTTCGGACTTTAGAGACATGGCAACATTATTTATGGCCCAAAGAATTTGTTATACATTCTGATCATGAATCTTTGAAACATATTAAAAGTCAAGCTAAATTGAATCGTAGACATGCTAAATGGGTGGAATTCATTGAGACTTTCCCTTATGTCATTAAACACACGATGGGTAAAGAAAATGTTATTGTTGATGCTTTGTCTCGTCGCTATACTATGCTTTCACAACTTGACTTCAAAATATTTGGTTTGGAGATAATCAAAGATCAATATGTGCATGATGCTGATTTTAAAGATGTAATGCAGAATTGTAAAGAAGGAAGAACATGAAACAAGTTCGTTATTAATGATGGCTTTCTGTTCCATGCTAACAAGCTATGCATTCCTGCTAGCTCTGTTCGTCTTTTGTTGTTGCAGGAGGCGCATGGAGGAGGATTAATGGGACACTTTGGCATGAAGAAGACGGAGGACGTACTTGCTACACATTTCTTTTGGCCAAAGATGAGACGGGATGTTGAGCATTTTGTTGCTCGCTGCACTACATGTCAAAAAGCTAAGTCACGACTCGATCCTCATGGTTTATATATGCCTTTGCCTGTACCCAGTCTTCCTTCGGAGGATATATCTATGGACTTTGTTTTAGGTTTACCTCGAACAAAGAAGGGGAGGGATAGCATATTTGTTGTCGTGGATAGATTTTCGAAAATGGCACACTTTATACCATGTCATAAAAGCGATGATGCTGTTAATGTTGCTGATTTGTTCTTTCGGGAAATTATTCGCTTGCATGGTGTGCCAAATACTATTGTTTCGGATCGTGATACTAAATTCCTTAGCCACTT
Organism: Triticum dicoccoides; assembly: GCF_002162155.2. Classification (NCBI taxonomy): domain Eukaryota; kingdom Viridiplantae; phylum Streptophyta; class Magnoliopsida; order Poales; family Poaceae; genus Triticum; species Triticum dicoccoides. The sequence continues at coordinate 370,672,252 of NC_041383.1, forward strand.
TTGGAGATGTTTATGGGCTAAGTTGGGGACTAAACTGCTTTTTAGTACTACTTGTCACCCCCAAACTGATGGACAAACTGAAGTAGTCAATAGAACATTGTCTACTATGCTTAGGGTTGTTTTGAAGAGAAATAAGAAAATGTGGGAAGAATGCTTGCCTCATATTGAATTTGCTTATAATCGTTCATTGCATTCTACTACTAAGATGTGCCCTTTTGAAATTGTGTATGGTTTCCTACCTCGTGCACCTATTGATTTGTTGCCTCTTCCATCTTCGGAGAAGGTTAATTTTGATGCTAAAGAACGTGCTGAATTGATTTTAAAATGCATGAGTTAACTAAGGAAAACATTGAGCGTATGAATGCTAAATATAAACTTGTTGGAGATAAGGGTAGAAAACATGTTGTGTTTGCACCTGGAGACCTTGTTTGGTTACATTTGCGTCAGGATAGATTTCCTAATTTGCGCAAATCAAAGCTAATGCCACGTGCTGATGGTCCTTTTAAGGTGTTAGAGAAAATAAATGATAATGCATATAAACTTGAGCTACCTGCAGATTTTGGGGTTAGTCCCACTTTTAACATTGCAGATTTGAAGCCTTATTTGGGTGAGGAAGATGAGCTTCCATCGAGGACGACTTCATTTCAACAAGGGGAGGATGATGAGGACATCAATACCATTGTTACACCCACAACCCCTACTGTTACATATACTGGACCAATTACTAGAGCTTGCGCACGCCAACTAAATTACCAGGTACTTTCGTTTCTTGGTAATGATTCTAATGTTCATGAGAATATGATGCTGCCTAAATTGGATACATTTGTTTTGCTTACAATTGAAGGGCCTAGCTTGGAGAAGGATGATCATTGGAGCAAGAACACGCATGGAGTTGATGGCATGCACAAGAGGATCAAGAACGGAGTTACAAGTGATGATTTCAGGACTTTGAAGCCACCATAAGGAGTGCATGAAGCCTTGGAAGAAATATACAAGATGCCACTTCATAAATTTCGTCTAGAGGCTATTCTAGGTGCTGCGTCACCTTATTATTGGGCCAGGCCCATGTAATTTCGAAATACATAAGTATAGGCTATTTTTAGAGTCCGTATGTGTGGGGAAACAAGAGATAGGGTTGATTTCGGACCCCTCCACCAAGGGCCACGAAATTCCCCCCTCTTCCTCCATATATACAGCCCTTAGGGCACCGTTTAGACTTTGGGTTTTGTTTAGATTAAAAGTTCACCATAGCTGCAACTTCGCGTACTTCATTTGTGTTCAACGACCAGACCAAGGTGTCACAGAACCCCACCTTCATTAATAAAGCTTTCCTCTTTTATTCGCAATATCCAGATTGCAATCTCAGTTTCTTGCTTGTTCTTCGTTTTCTCACAGGAAATAGACCCTCGTGGTCAGGTTGATCGTGCTCCGGTGTGGTCAATAACCCCTCGGAAGTTGGTTTAGCGATTGCTAAGACGCTACGTCTTCACACGTTCGTAGTCGGATCATCAAAGTCGACTCCCACAGAAAATGATTGCTATCTCATCGAAACATCGGGACACCTTTGCCCCTATCAATTCCAATGCATGATATAGGCTCTAGGCACTTGTAGGAGTAGTTGCTATCAATCTTGTTCAGTTTTATTCACTTCTATTTTGAAGTTGCTAAAATTTCAAAAAAAATCGGAAAAAGAAATATGCTTAGAAGAATGTACCAAGGTGGTTCCTCGGCAAAGAAAGGGCCAAGGATTGCTATACATGAACAAGATGTTAATTTTCCAAGGGATGCAAATGTACGGGCTTGTGAGTGGCCATCCGATGATTTTATGGTCGAAGCAGGCTTCAAGGAGGAATTTGACGCGTATGTGCGTAATGCCGAGTTGGAGGACTTCTTACAAGATAAGTGTCCCCAATATTATCAGTTGACTAGTTCCTTTGTGCGGAGGTTCGAATATATTTCTGCGCGTAATTCTCCTAGTGTCATGTTTGATATTTATGATATATCTTATACCATGGATTTAGAGGATTTCACAACTGCTTGCAAACTCCCGCTGTGGGGTAATATTAATGATCCTCCCAAATCTGAATTTTGAGATTTTCTTGCTAGTATTACTGTGGGAGAATCAAGGTACGTAGCACAAGCTACCATAGGGAGCATTCACTTTCCTGCGATACATTACTTTGCTCTCTTTATTGGTAGATGCATTAACGGTAAGGACGAGGTATGTCACATGTGTGGCCCTGATCTTAGTGTCCTCAAGAGTGCTGTGTCAGGTTATAGAGGTTATAACTTGGGGGGCAATAGTTGCACGTAGGTTGCAGAATAATAATAGAAGGGGAGATTTCTTTGGAGGATGCAACTCGTGTGGCTAATTTTCTTAATATAGCCCCGCGAGAGGGGGATATGATTGTACCTCCTGTTTATTTGGATAAAGAAGCTATGTTTGATCATCATTTTCTTGAGAGGAATGAACAATTCCTCCATTATCGACTAATCTATGATAGACGCAACATCGTCCCTGTTACTCTTCCTGCTCCCTACCTTTTGATTATTAGGCAAAAGGAAGATATGTTGTCACCAGGGAAGAAGCAACTGAATATGAGAGGGGAATGGAGGCAGCTCGCCAACACGCTGCTGCTCAGGAGGCGGTCGCCTCTGCATCTCAGAACTACCCCAGTTACTCTTATGGATATGAGCCAGGCGGTCATTGGTATTAAACCAACTTAGGCCAAAAGCCTAAGCTTGGGGGAGTACGTATTTCTCACCGACTTTACATTCATGTTCAAACACCAGTCGTCGGTGCTCATACTCTTTCATTGTATTATCCATGCTAGTTTAAATTTCTTTTTCTAGTTTTCTTCTTGTGTGTTTGATAAACTTTAAGAAAACCCAAAAAAATAGTTAGTTTAATTTCCTTGCCTGTAGTAGAAATTAAAATGAAAACCCAAAAAGATTTCTCGTTCTTCTTTTACTTGTTGGGAGCTTTCCCGTGTAAATAGTTTTCTTTTCTTTTCTTTCTTTTGGGGGTCGAGAAGACTATATTGAAAATGCTTAGTGGCTCTTATATGCATGATTGTTTATTTAATTTAGAGCCCATATTACTTTCTTCTCTCTTGAGTTGAATGCTTGCAGATTCCAGCTTAGTCCAATGCACGTGCACTCTTATAATTATACACATCGTTCGGTCGTGTGAGTGAAAGGCAATAATGACGATATATGATGGACTTATTGGGATGAGAAAAGCTGGTATGGACTCGACCTCTCTTGTTTATGTAAATATGATGAGTTCACCGTTCCTGAGTCAGCTATTATGAAGTAAACATATTTGCAATGACATTTAGAGATTATAGTTACTTGTGCCATGCTTGATTAGCTATGAGTTATAATGGTTTACCTTGCGTGCCAACATGTTATTAGAATGATTATGATGTGACATGATGGGATGGTATCCTCCTTTGAATGAATTGAGTGACTCGACTTGGCACATGTTCACGCATGTAGTTGAATCAAATCAACATAGCCTTCACGATATTTATGTTCATGGTGGATTATATCCTACTCATGTTTGTACTCGGTGTGAATTAATTTTAATGCATGTTTACGACTGTTGTCGCTCTCTCAGTTGGTCACTTCCCAGTCTTTTGCTAGCCTTCACTTGTACTAAGCAGGAATACTGTTTGTGCATCCAAGTTCCTTAAACCCCAAAGTTGTTCCATATGAGTCCACAATACCTTCCTATATGCGGTATTTACCTGCCGTTCCAAGTAAATTTGTATGTGCCAAACTCCAAACCTTCAAATGAAATTTTGTTTTGTATGCTCGAGCAGCTCATGTTACAACTAGGGCTGCCTATATCTTCCATGCTAGGTGGGTTATTCTCACGAGGAGTGGACTCCGCTCCTCATTCACGAGAAACGGCTGGTAACCAGGATGCCCAGTCCCATGATCCAAAAAGATCAAAGCAAATCAAAATAATTAAACAAAACTCCCCCAGGGTTGTTGTTAGTTGGAGGCACTCGTTGTTTCGAGCAAGCCATGGATTGATGCTTGTTGGTGGTTGGGGGAGTATAAACCTTTATCATTCTGTTTGGGAAGTGCCTATAATGCATGTAGTATGGAAGATACATCCATCTCATAGTTGTTGCGTTGACAGCAAAAGTATGCCGCTCAAAATGTTATTCAATCTCTATTTTAAAATCGAGCTCTGGCACATCTACAAATCCCTGCTTCCCTCTGCGAAGGGCCTATCTATTTACTTTTATGTTGAGTCATCATCCCTTCTTATTAAAAGCACCCGCTGGAGAGCACACTATCATTTGCATTCATTATTATTGGTTTATATTGGGTATGACTTGACTAGATCTCTTTTACCATGAATTACAATGTTTAGTCAGTCCTTGATCTTTGAAGGTGCTCTGCATTTATGTTTTGCGGTCTCAGAAAGGGCTAGCTAGTTGATTATTATGGCTTGCTAGTTTTATTATTTTGAGAAAGTGGTGACATCCGTGTTTTATTATTATGGCTTGCTAGTTGATTATGCTATTGATATGAGTAATTGTGAGACCTATGTGTTATTGTGAGTATGGTTAGTTCATAATATTTGCTGAAACTTGAATGCTGGCTTTTCATGTTACAACAACAAGAGCAAACAGAGTTTCTAAAAGTTTTTCTTTATCACTTTTAGTTTATCAACTGAATTGCTTGAGGAAGCTTGGGGGAGTTGATACGTCTCCAACGTATCTACTTTTCCAAATACTTTTGCCCTTGTTTTGGACTCTAACTTGCATGATTTGAATGAAACTAACCCAGACTGACGCTGTTTTCAGTAGAACTACCATGATGTTGTTTTTATGTGTAGAAAAGAAAAGTTCTCGGAATGTCCTGGAAATCCACGGAGGCACTTTTTGGATTTAATAAGAATTTTTGGTGAAATAATTAATGCCAGGGGGCCCACGGCCTGTCCACGAGACAGGGGGCGCCCCCCTAGGGCGCGGCCCCCTATCTCGTGGCCCCCTGGACCTCCTCCGACCTCAACTCCAACTCCATATATTCCATCTTGGGGAGAAAAAAATCGGAGAGAAAGTTTCATCGTGTTTTATGACACGAAGCCGCCGCCAAGCCCTAATCTCTCTCGGGAGAGCTGATCTGGAGTCCGTTCGGGGCTCCGGAGAGGGGGATTCGTCGCCATCGTCATCATCAACCATCCTCCATCACCAATTTCATGATGCTCACCGCCGTGCGTGAGTAATTCCATCATAGGCTTGCTGGACGGTGATGGGTTGGATGAGATTTACCATGTAATCAAGTTAGTTTTGTTAGGGTTTGATCCCTAGTATCCACTATGTTCTGAGATTGATGTTGCTGTGACTTTGCTATGCTTAATACTTGTCACTAGGGCCCGAGTGCCATGATTTCAGATTTGAACCTATTATGTTTTCATGAATATATGTGTGTTCTTGATCCTATCTTGCAAGTCTATAGTCACCTATTATGTGTTATGATCCGACAACCCCGAAGTGACAATAATCGGGATACTTCTCGGTGATGACTGTAGTTTGAGGAGTTCATGTATTCACTGTGTGTTAATGTTTTGGTCCGGTTCTCTATTAAAAGGAGGCCTTAATATCCCTTAGTTTCCGCTAGGACCCCGCTTCAACGGGAGGGTAGGACAAAAGACGTCATGCAAGTTCTTTTTCATAAGCACGTATGACTATTTACGGAATACATGCCTACATTACATTGATGAATTGGAGCTAGTTCTATATCACCCTATGTTATAACTATTGCATGAGGCATCACATCCGGCATAATTATCCATCACTGATCCATTGCCTACGAGCTTTTCACATATTGTTCTTCGCTTATTTACTTTTTCGTTGCTACTGTTACAACTACTACAAAAACCCAAAAACATTTATCTTTACTTTTGCTACCGTTACCTTTATTATCATACCACTTTTGCTACTAAATACTTTGCTGCAGATACTAAGTTATCCAGGTGTGGTTGAATTGACAACTCAACTGCTAATACTCAAGAATATTGTTTGGCTCCCCTTGTGTCCAATCAATAAATTTGGGTTGAATACTCTACCCTCGAAAGCTGTTGTGATCCCCTATACTTGTGGGTTATCACACCCCTCTCGGGCTGGGCTCGGGGGCTCTCCTCTGGAGGGCCTCTGACCTGGCCAACATCCCGAGGGAGGCGCTCGGGCACCATGTGGAGGTGTGCTTCAACGCACGCTTCCATGAAGAAAGCGCAAGGCGCGAGCCACCAGGCGCTCAGGAGTTCATCATCAAGGAAAACAAGGAGAATCAGGAGGCAAGACCCATGCGGGGTGATCCCTGCCCACCACCGGGCGCGTCTCCAGGCGGAGATGGTGATGGATCCTCACGAGCCCCCCGGACCTCCAGAGCCTCCCGAGGTCCAGGACCAGGGTGGCTCATGAGGAGCGACTTCTGCAGTGCGCATCTTCAACTACTCCAACATCTCTTCAGCAACGTTACCAGGTGACATCTTTTAGTTCGTTCAATTGGGGCGCCCCTCGGGCTGCATTATCCCCAAGTCGTCTGGGTTCGTCTCTACGACATGTATCCTTCTTGCATCCATCAGAACTGGCTTTACCTTCTTCCATGAGTTGCTTTATGATTATCATCTTTCTATCTGGTGCTTCGTCACCATGAACGTCGCACACCCTTACCAGCCCACCCACGACCGCCTCATGATTAAGGACTGGCACGGCGTCTATGCTCGGGTCCATCCCTACAGTGTTGCTAAACCCAAGAGGCTGAGCCCTGGCTCGCGGGCCAGCTCCCATGCACGTCACTTCCCATGGCCCTTGGTGCCTTGTTCTCGCATGAGCTAATCGTGGGTGGATGAGTGAGGGCGCGCGACCCGGTGCCTCGTCACCACAGGAGCCGCACGCCGGTTGTCTTTCTTCAGGACCTTCGCGTGAGAATACTGGGCATGGCGTCTGTGCTCAGGTCCTTTCCTGCAGCGTCGATAAACCCAACGGCTGAGCTCTGTCTGGCGGGCCACTCCTGTTCATGTCACCTCCTGGGGCCATTGGTGTTTGTCCTTCTCATGCGATAACCTCAGGAGATTCACTCGGCGCAGGTTGCCTAACCATCTCGCAATACTATCACAAGTGTTACCAATCAAGTTCAGGCACAACCCTCCTTGAGGTAGGGCCTCGTGGGTCCCGCGCTGGCTCACGAGTGCCCAGACACACCTCCTCTAGCCCTGCCGTGCAAGCCACGTGTCAGGACGGGGTTGTACATGCCCTGGGGTCTCTCCTTAGAGGGAGCCCCCACCCACATACCAGTGGAAGCACCATGCTCGGCGCTGGTCGTCGAGGAGCGGCAATGCCCGTGCAAGAGCGGAAGCGACATGCTCCGCACTGGTGATAAACAACTGAGGGTAGCCTCATGGCTGCAGCAACCTTAGGTGAGTCACCAGGCTCAATGCTTAGCCTCACCATGTTGCTTTCCCTTGGGAGAGTAGCGCGAGGGGGCTGGGCATGGGGCCTACGCTCAGGTCACGCCTGGCATACGCCACCTCGCCAGGTCCCACGGACCTGGTCTTCGCTCACCCCTCCCGAGTGAGAGCCCGACGAGGAAAGGTATGATGGTAGGTTTGTGCGTCAAGGGGGACTCCTGAGCATCGCGACTCAGGAGCCTAACTGGTCATGTAGCCCCTCACCCCTTGGTCTCGTCCTGGTGATCTGGACGACCCAACGACGGCTGAGGTATGCGCGGGGCTAGACCCTGTCGACGCAGAACGCCAAGACCTGCTCCCGCATCTCCTTTCCGAGGGTTGTTTCTACGTCAAGGGGGCTCCTGAGCATCACGACTCTGGAGCCTAACTGGTCATGTATCCCCTCACCCCTTGGTCTCGTCCTGGTGATCCAGACGACCCAACAGCGATTGAGGTATGCGGGGTCGGGCCCTGCGACGCAGAACGCCAAGACTACTCCCGCATCTCCTTTTCGAGGGCTGTTTGTAAGTCAAGGGGGACTCCTGAGCATTGCGACTCCGGAGCCTAACTGGTCACGTAGCCCCTCACCCCTTGGCCTCATCCTGGTGATCTGGACGGTCCAATGGCGGCTGAGGTCTGCGCGGGGCCGGGCCCTGCCGACACAGAACATTAAAGCAAACGGAAAGGAGATAATGGAGCCCCAGCAAATTATTACAAAGCATATTGTCTCTTAAAAGTAACAAGTGATGTCGCTCTAAGTTACGTCGGTATTTTCCTAAAGAGGAAGGGATGATGCAGCACAGCGACGGTAGGTATTTCCCTTAGATATGAAACCAAGGTTATTGAACCAGTAGGAGAAACAAGCAACATGACGTAAACAACCCCTGCACACAAATAACAACACCTCGCAACCCAACGTGTTAAAGAGGTTGTCAATCCCTTTCGGGGTACGGAGCCTCAAGATAGGCAAAGGACGTGAGGTAAATTTGTAGATGGGATAAATAGACCACGGAACAAATAAATTGCAGCAAGGTATTTTGTATTTTTTGGTTTAATAGATCTGAAAATAAACGCAAGGGAAAAGTAGATCGCAAGGCAAATATATGAGAAAGAAGACCCGGGGGCCATAGGTTCCACTAGTGGCTTCTCTCGAGAAAATTAGCAAACGGTGGGTGAACAAATTACTGTTTGGCAATTGATAGAACTTAAAATAATCATGACAATATCCAGGCAATGATCATTACATAGGCATCACATCCAAGATTAGTAGACCGACTCCTGCCTGCATCTACTACTATTACTCCACACATCGTCCGCTATCCAGCATGCATCTAGTGTATTAGGTTCATGGAAAAATGGAGTAATGCAATAAGAACGATGACATGATGTAGACAAGATCCATTTATCTATTGCGGAAGATATGGATCCCGTCTTTTTATCCTTAGTAGCAATGATACATACGTGTCGGTTCCCTTTCTGTCACTGGGATCAAGCACCGTAAGATCTAACACACTACCGGGCACCTCTTCCCATTGCAAGATAAATAGATCAAGTTGGCCAAACAAAAAAAATATCGGAGAAGAAATACGAGGCTATAAGAGATCACGCATATAAGAGATTAAAGAACTCAAATAACTTTCATGGATATAAAAGGATATAACTAATCATAGACTCGAAGTTCATCAGATCCCAACAAACACACTGCCAAAACACTTACGTCATATGGATCTCCAAGAGACCATTGTATTGATAATCAAGAGAGAGAGAGGAAGCCATCTAGCTACTAACTACGGACCCGAAGGTCTACAAAGAACTACTCAAACATCATCAGAGAGGCACCAATGGAAGTGGTGAACCCCTCCGTGATGGTGTCTAGATAGAATTTCCTGGTTCTGGACTCTGCGGCGGCTGGATGAAAATTTTGTCGACTCCCCTAGGGTTTGTGGAATATCGGGGTATTTATAGAGTAAAGAGTCGGTCCAGGGGGCACCCGAGCTGGGCACAACCCACCAGGGCGCGCCTGGGCCTCCTGGCATGCCCTGGTGGGTTGTCCCCTCCTCGGGACTCCCCCCAGGTGCAACCAGGGCCCGTTGTGTTCCTTCTGGCCCATAAAAAATCATCATAAATTTGCGTGGCATTTGGACTCCATCTGATATTAATTTCCTGCGATGTAAAAAACATGCAGAAAACAGCAACTGACACTTGGCACTATGTCAATAGGTTAGTACCATAAAATGATATAAAATGACTATAAAATGATTATAAAACATCCAAGATTGATAATAAGACAGCATGGAATAATCAAAAATTATAGATACGTTGGAGACATTTCAGCATCCCCAAGCTTAACTCCTGCTCGTCCTCGAGTTGGTAAGTGATAAAACAGAATTCTGGATGTGGAGTGATGTTTATCATGTCATATCATATTCTTTTTTATAAAATGATATAAAATGACTATAATCATTTTCTGCATGTTGTTTTATTACCAATCTTGTTTATTACCAATCGTGTTTGATTATTCCATGTTGTTTTATTACCAATCTTGGATGTTTTATAATCATTTTATAGTCATTTTATATCATTTTTTGGTACTAACCTATTGACATACTGCCAAGTGTCAGTTGCTGTTTTCTGCATGTTTTTTACATCGCAGGAAATCAATATCAGATGGAGTCCAAATTCCTTGCCAACTTACGATGATTTTTTATGGGCCAGAAGGAACACAACGGGCCCTGGTTGCACCTGCGGGTAGTCCCGAGGAGGGGACAACCCACCAGGGCATGCTAGGAGGCCCAGGCGCGCCTTGGTGGGTTGTGCCCACCTCGGGTGCCCCCTGGACCGACCCTTTGCCCTATAAATACCCCAATATTCCAGAAACCCTAGAGGAGTCGACGAAATTTTCATCCAGCCCCGCAGAGTCCAAAACCACGAGATCCAATCTAGACACCATCACGGAGGGGTTCACCACTTCCATTGGTGCCTCTCCGATGATGCGTGAGTAGTTCTTTGTAGACGTCCAGGTCCGTAGTTACTAGCTAGATGGCTTCCTCTCTCTCTTGATTATCAATACAATGATCTCTTCGAGATCCATATGATGTAAGTCTTTTGGCGGTGTGTTTGTTGGGATCTAATGAACTTCGAGTTTATGATCAGTTATATCTTTTTATATCCATGAAAGTTATTTGAGTTCTTTGATCTCTTATATGTGTGATCTCTTATAGCCTCGTATTTCTTCTCCGATATTTGGGTTTTGTTTGGCCAACTTGATCTATTTATCTTGCAATGGGAAGAGGTGGCCGGTAGTGGGTTCAATCTTACGGTGCTTGATCCCAGTGACAGAAAGGGAACCGACACATATGTATCGTTGCTATTAAGGCTAAAAAGACGGGATCCATATCTATCGCAATAGATAAACGGATCTTGTCTACAACATGTCATCGTTCTTATAGCATTACTCTATTTTTTCATGAACTTAATACACTAGATGCATGCTGGATAGCGGTCGATGTGTGGAGTAATAGTAGTAGATGCAGGCAGGAGTCGTTCTACTTATCTTGGACGTGATGCCGATGTAATGATCATTGCCTGGATATCTTCATGATTATTTGAAGTTCTATCAATTGCCCAACAGTAATTTGTTTACCCATTGTTTGCTATTTTTCTCGAGAGAAGCCACTAGTGAAACCTACGGCCCCCGGGTCTTCTTTCTCATATATTTGCCTTGCGATCTACTTTTTCCTTGCGTTTATTTTCAGATCTATTAAACCAAAAAATACAAAAATACCTCGCTGCAATTTATTTGTTCCGCGATCTATTTATTCCATCTACAAATTTACCTCATGACCTTTGCCTATCTTGAGGCGCCGAACCCCGAAAGGGATTGACAACCCCTTTAACACGTCGGGTTGTGAGGTGTTGTTCTTTGTGTGCAGGGGTTGTTTACGTTGTGTTGCTTGGTTCTCCTACTGGTTCAATAACCTTGGTTTCGTATCTGAGGGAAATATCTACCACCGTTGTGCTGCATCATCCCTTCCTCTTTGGGGAAATAGCGACGTAGCTTCACGCGACATCAGACCTTCAGTCGAGCCTTCTCGTCGAAGACAAGCTTGGCGTGGGATACCTGGGCTGCCTCCACCTCCTCCTTCAACTTCTCCATTCGGTCGTGTTCCCTGGCCTGCTCTCGGGTTGCCTGCGCCAGCTCGGTGTCATGGTCAGCAACCGCAGCTTCCCGGGCCTTCAGCTCCTCCTCCTGCACCTCGAGCTGACGGGCCTGGTTGGCCTGCTGATCGTGGAGGGTCTTCAGCTCGGCCTCCGCCACACGTCAGCGCTCCTCGGGCTCCTTGGCTTCCTTCAGCACCATGTCACGGGCGGCTGCGGCTAGGCCAGCCACCTTCCGGCCCTCCTTTACGGATGCCGCGGCTTGGCCCCAGGCCGCCCTGACAGACTCATCAGCCTAGAGCCACCCCGAGACCAGCTCTAGGCGCCCCGATGCCCTGTGTCGGTCCGGATCCTGACGATCGTCCCGGAGCCGGTACAGCGAGAAGAGGGCCTCCTTCAGAGCATCAGGCGTGGAAGAAGAACTATGGCTCGTTGGCATGATGGATGGGAGAGGAGACAGCGCCAACATCAAGACTGGCGAAGCAGTAGCAGTAGAAAGGGGCGGGGGCTCCGGAGCCCTAGGGCCCCCAGCAGGCGAGCTGAGGATGAGCGCCTCCGGAATCGGCTCTGCCGCAGTGATAGTCTCCTCCAGAGGCTGGGCCCCAGAACCTCGGGAGGGAAACACCGTCACAGGAGCATGAGGGGCAGTCCCATCCTTCTGAGCCGGAGTCGCTGCGACCATAGCATGACGATTGGCCTCGGCGGCTCTAGCGTCCTCCATCTTCCTATTCGCCATCGGGGTCAGCCTGGCATCAGGATGAAGATATTGATTACTGCATCGAGATCAAAGAGCAAGGGCAAGGAGATACACTTACTTATCCACGGCGATGTAATTCCTCTTCCTGCCCAGGAGCACAAACTTCCCGGGCACGGGCGGCGCCACGCTCTCGGGGCGGACAAGTGTGCGGCCGGCTCTGCGGTGGATGCCGGCGACGAAGCAGGAGCGCCGCCTCGGGGAAGCAATGTCGACCTGTTCCTCTTCGGGATCCCCTACTTCAGCTTCTTCAGAGGGGTCCTCCCCGGATCTCGTGGTGACCCCGGCGGAGCGCGGCGACTCCCTGACTGGGTGTTCGCCGGTGTCGTTGTTAGAGAGGGAACGGAGGAGCTCGCTCTGCCATGGGGGAGAAGTCTCACCCACCCCCTCCAAGGTGGCCTCCGAGGAGGGATCGTTGGAGGACACCGGCACCGAGGAGCCCGTAGGTAAGGCTCTAGCAGCACGAGCCCCGTCAGCACGATGGTACAACGGGAGATTGGTGTTCGGGGGGCCTCCCTGGTCCTTCTCGAGCAAGGTGCGCACGACTTTGCTCAGCTCCTCGTCGGACAAGTTGTCTGGGCGCAACCGGAGGACGTCCTCCGCGCCCTTGAATCTCCAAAGGGGGCGTGAGTGCGCCTGGAGCGGCGCCAGGCGCGGCGTCAGGAACTCCTTAACGATCATGGCCCTTGTCAGCCTCTCCGCCTTTGGGTCCTCTGCCTTCAGGTCGGTCGTCATCCTCTCCAGCAGTTTCTCCGCCCAGGGGTCGGTGAGCTTCTCGTGAGCCCATCCATCCAGGGGTGTCGGCAGCCCGGTCGGCAGCTCCAGCCGAGCGTAGGAGCGCTTGGCGTCCATGAAGATCCACTTGTTCCGGAAGTCCTCCACCTTCTTCCCGGCTCGAGAGATTGTGTTGCTGCCATTGGCCGCGATGAAGCTGGCGCACCCAGAGCACTAGCCGCTGCTCGTCCGGAGGTAGAAGAAGTGGCGGAACAATGTGACGGAGGGCATCACCCCCACGAACGCCTCGCAGTAGAAGGCAAAGATTGACAGGAGGAGGATGCAGTTGGGGTGAAGATGGACGGCATGGAGACCGTAATGGCGAAGGATGGCGTAGAAGAAACTGGAGAAAGGAGGGACCAGCCCAGCAAAGACACTGTGCAGAAAGAAGGGGTAGAAGGTGTCACCGAAGGATTCTGGTTTAGCGGAGCCAACCCAGAGCATCATCTCTTCCCCCTCATTCCTGCTGCCCGCCATCAGCTGGAGCGCGGCAGCGAGGTGCTTCTCCTCGGCGATGGTGGACGCGCTCAGGGCTGGCTCGAACCAAGGAGTCGAGCGCGCGGTCGGAGCCGAGTGCGTGGTCAGAGTCAAAGATTTCACCTTGTTGGTGTCCATCGGTCACGAGCTTGGGGAAGAGGTCCGACAGATCTGGAGGTTTTTTGTGCAGAAGGAGAAGGGGATCTGGAGCAAGACGAAGGGAAGGCAGTCAAGGCTTAGCGGCAGGCACCAGCCTTTTTGTCAGCCGGGAACAGTTTCCAAGGCCGCGTGGGGAAGCGGAGATGCCCACGTCCCATCAATCACCACACGTCGACCAAGGCCGCGGGAGGTTAGGACCCGCGGCGCTCCGCACTTGCCCTTTGGCTTCACCTTGAAGCCGAGTCCGAGTGCGCCTTGGGCCCGGGGGTTACTGTCGGTGTTCTGGTAACGGGGGTACCTAGACTTGCCCGCACGCGGCCTACGGCATGGCTCCATCAACGGCCTGGTACGGCCCAGCTTCGACATCGGCAACTCAAGACCCTTGCGAGGGGCCAAGCCTCGCAAGGCGGACGACACCAAGACCTCCAAAAGGAGCAGCCTCCTCAGGCTGGCTCCTGAGGAGCAAAGATTTCCATGCAAGCCTCACCTCGTGAGGTTCGGGTGATGTGAGTCATGACGACCAAGGCTAGGCGGGCACCAGCGGGCGCAGTGTACCAGTTTCCTCTTTGGTGCTAAAGAGGCAAGCGCAGGCACGGAGTCCCGGGAATTAGCCAAAGGTTTCCATTCCCGTGCAACAAGACCAAGACCGCCAGTACGGCAGGACACAGGTCATCACCGAGCCCACCGCGGCGTCACGACCAGCGTTTGCAGGCGAAGACTACTTTCGTCAGGACAAGATGTACTAGTTGTCTCCCTTTGAATTTGGCCATTGTGGAATCCCTTCCGACCTTCATTTGGGAAGAGGACCAAGGCTACTATAAATAGGACCTAGCCACCACCATGGGAGGGGGATCGGATCCATTCCACCATCACCAGCACACCAGCTCACTTGAGCTCAAGAACACACCTCCTGAGGTGGTTCTCCACTATACTATTTCATACTCAGCCCTCCCCCGAGGCCAAGCCACCACAAAGCAGGAGTAGGATTTTACACCGCAAGGTGGCCCGAACCTGGGTAAACTGTTGTGTCCCCTTTTCCTTGAGTTCGTCGAGCTAGGATGTGAGATTGGTGAGTAGGCAGACTGGGGAAGTTGAGTTCCTCACACGCACCCTAGAGTTCGAACCTCTCAACGGTTTGCGAAACTTGAAATCCGACATGTACCACTTCGAGTGGCTCGCCGACTTCATCATGGTGCCAAAGAAGAATAACTATCTCAGGATGTGCATAGATTTTAAGCACATCAATCGGGCCTGCCCCAAGGATCATTTTCCTCTCCCCGCGCATAGATCAGATAGTAGACTTCACTGTAGGGTGTGAGCATTTGTTTTTTCTGGACGCGTACTCCGGGTACCACCAGATCTGAATGTATGGTCCTAATGAAATAAAAACATCCTTCATCACCCCTTTCGAGTGTTTTTGCTATATCACAAATTTGGACTCAAAAACACTGAGCTGGCTTTCCAACGCATGATTCAAAAATGCTAGCAAAAGCAAATCAGTCGGAACGTGGAGGCATACATGGATGACATCGTGGTCAAGTATAGGAAAGGTTTCGACCTCCTAACTGACCTCGTTGAAACCTTCGTGACCCTGCGCACATACAAAATCAAGCTCAATCCGACCAAGTGCACTTTCAGGGTTCTGATGAGGACATCAATACCATTGTTACACCCACAGCTCCTACTGCTACATATACAGGACCAATTACTAGAGCTCGCGCACGCCAATTAAATTATCAGGTACTTTCGTTTCTTGGTAATGATTCTAATGTTCATGAGAATATGATGCTGCCTAAATTGGATACATTTGTTTTGCTTACAAATGAAGGGCCTAGCTTGGAGAAGGATGAACATTGGAGAAAGAACAAGCATGGAGATGATGCCATGCGCAAGGGGAACAAGAACGGAGTTACAAGTGATGATTTCAGGACTTTGAAGCCACCATAATGGGTGCATGAAGCCTTGGACGAAATATACAAGATGCCACTTCATAAATTTCGTCCCGAGGCTATTATAGGTGCTACGTCACCTTTTTATTGGGCCAGGCCCATGTAATTTCGAAATACATAGGTATAGGCTATTTTTAGAGTCCGTATGTGTGGGGAAACAAGAGATAGGGTTGATTTCGGACCCCTCCACCAAGGGCCACGAAATTCCCCCTCTCTTCCTCCATATATACAGCCCTTAGGGCACCGTTTAGACTTTGGGTTTTGTTTAGATTAAGAGTTCGCCATAGCTGCAACTTCGCGTACTTCGTTTGTGTTCAACGACCAGACAAAGGCGTCACAGAACCCCACCTTGATCAATAAAGCTTTCATCTTATATTCGCAATATCCAGATTGCAATCTCAGTTTCTTGCTTGTTCTTCATTTGCTCGCAGGAAACAGACCCTCGTGGTCAGGTTGATCGTGCTCCAGCGTGGTCAATAACCTCTCGGAGTTGGTTTAGCGATTGCTAAGGCGCGACGTCCACGCACGTTCGTAGTCGGATCGTCAAAGTCGACTGCCACCAAAGCGATATCCATCATCTCATCGAAAGACGGGACACCTTTGCCTCTATCATCCCATCTCATCTTTGGCCAAGAGAAATGTGTAGCAAGTACGTCCTCCATCTTCTTCACGCCAAAGTGTCCCATTAATCCTCCTCCATGCGCCAAAGTCCTGAAATCATCACTTGTAACTCCGTTCTTGTTCCCCTTGCGCATGGCATCATCTCCATGCTTGTTCTTGCTCCAATGTTCATCCTTCTCCAAGCTAGGCCCTTCATTTGTAAGCAAAACAAATGTATCCAATTTAGGCAGCATCATATTCTCATGAACATTAGAATCATTACCAAGAAACGAAAGTACCTGATAATTTAATTGGCGTGCGCGAGCTCTAGTAATTGGTCCCGTATATGTAGCAGTAGGGGATGTGGGTGTAACAATGGTATTGATGTCCTCATCATCCTCCCCTTCTTGAAATGAAGTCGTCCTCGACGGAAACTCATCTTCCTCACCCAAATAAGGCTTCAAATCTGCAATGTTAAAAGTGGGACTAACCCCAAAATCTGCAGGCAGCTCAAGTTTATATGCGTTATCATTTATTTTCTCTAACACCTTAAAGGGACCATCAGCACGTGGCATTAGCTTTGATTTGCGCAAATCAGGAAATCTATCCTTACGCAAATGTAACCAAACAAGATCTCCAGGTGCAAACACAACATGTTTTCTACCCTTATCTCCAGCAAGTTTATATTTAGCATTCATACGCTCAATGCTTTCCTTAACTCATGCATTTTTAAAATCAATTTAGCACGTTGTTTAGCATCAAAATTAACCTTCTCCGAAGATGGAAGAGGCAACAAATCAATAGGTGCACGAGGTAGGAAACCATACACAACTTCAAAAGGGCACATCTTAGTAGTAGAATGCAATGAACGATTATAAGCAAATTCAATATGAGGCAAGCATTCCTCCCACATTTTCTTATTATTCTTCAAAACAGCCCTAAGCATAGTAGACAACGTTCTATTGACTACTTCAGTTTGTCCATCAGTTTGGGGGTGACAAGTAGTACTAAAAAGCAGTTTAGTCCCCAACTTAGCCCATAAACATCTCCAAAAGTGGCTAAGAAATTTAGTATCACGATCTGAAACAATAGTATTTGGCACACCATGCAAGCGAATAATTTCATGAAAGAACAAATCAGCAACATTAACAGCATCATCGCTTTTATGACATGGTATAAAGTGTGCCATTTTCGAGAATCTATCCACGACAACAAATATGCTATCCCTCCCCTTCTTTGTTCGAGGTAAACCTAAAACAAAGTCCATAGATATATCCTCCCAAGGAACACTAGGTACAGGCAAAGGCATATATAAACCATGAGGATTGAGTCGTGACTTAGCTTTTTGACATGTAGTGCATCGAGCAATAAAACGCTCAACATCCCGTCTCATCTTTGGCCAAAAGAAATGTGTTGCAAGTACGTCCTCCGTCTTCTTCACGCCAAAGTGTCCCATTGATCCTCCTCCATGCGCCTCCTGCAACAACAAAGACGAACGGAGCTAGCTGGAATGCATAGCTTGTTAGCACGAAACACAAATCCATCGTTAACGACGAACTTGTTCCACATTCTTCCTTCTTTACAATTCTGCATTACATCTTTAAAATCAGCATCATGCACATATTGATCTTTGATGGTCTCCAAACCAAATATTTTGAAGTCAAGTTGTGAAAGCATAGTATAGCGGCGAGACAATGCATCAGCAATAACATTTTCTTTTCCCTTCTTGTGTTTAATGACATAAGGAAAAGTCTCAATGAATTCAACCCATTTAGCATGTCTACGATTCAGTTTAGCTTGACTTTTAATATGTTTCAAAGATTCATGATCAGAATGTATAACAAATTCTTTGGGCCATAAATAATGTTGCCATGTTTCTAAAGTCCGAACAAGAGCATATAATACTTTATCATAAGTAGAATAATTCAGACTAGGCCCACTCAATTTTTCAGAAAAGTATGCAACAGGTTTGCCATCTTGTAATAACACACCGCCTAATCCAATTCCACTAGCATCACATTCAAGCTCAAAAGTCTTATTAAAATCAGGAAGTTGGAGTAAAGGAGCATGTGTCAACTTATCTTTCAATACCGAGAAGGCTTCTTCCTGTGCGGTACCCCAAAGAAAAGGCACATCTTTCTTTGTAAGCTCATTGAGAGGTGCAGCAATGGTGCTGAAATCTCTCACAAAACGCCTATAGAATCCAGCGAGGCCAAGAAAACTCCTCACTTGTGTGACCGTTTTGGGTTGCGGCCAACTCTCAATAGCTTCAATCTTGGCTTTATCAACTTCAATTCCCTGTGGAGTAACAACATAGCCAAGAAAAGATACTCGGTCGGTGCAAAAGGTGCACTTCCCAAGGTTACCAAACAAACGTGCATCACGTAGAGCAATAAAAACAGCACGTAAATGTTCCAAATGTTCTTCCAAAGGTCTGCTATAAATCAATATGTCATCAAAGTAAACTACCACAAATCGTCCAATGAAAGCACGTAAAACTTCGTTCATTAATCTCATGGAAGTACTAGGTGCATTAGTTAACCCAAAAGGCATGACTAACCACTCATATAATCCAAACTTAGTTTTGAATGCTGTTTTCCATTCATGTCCCAATTTCATACGAATTTGATGGTATCCACTACGCAAATCAACTTTGGAGAATATTGTAGACCCACTCAATTCATCAAGCATATCATCTAGCCTAGGAATAGGATGACGATAACGAATAGTAATATTATTAATGCCTCTACAATCAACACACATACGTGATGTACCATCCTTTTTCGGCACTAGAATAATAGGAACAGCACAAGGACTAAGGGATTCGCGTATATAACCTTTGTCGAGAAGCTCTTGTACTTGACGCATCATCTCCTTCGTCTCCTCTGGATTGGTACGGTATGGTGCACGGTTTGGCAGTGAAGCACCGGGAATTAAGTCAATCTGATGCTCAATCCCTCGAATAGGCGGTAATCCCGGTGGCACGTCTTGTGGAAAGACGTCAGCGAACTCCTGCAAAATGTTAGTGACAGCAGGAGGCAAAGAGGAAGGCACGTCCTCGAATGAAAATAATGCCTCTTTGCACACAAAAGCATAGCAAACAGATTTGCTGAAATCTAGCTCATCAATATCAGATTTGGTGGCAAATAAACATGCACTTTTCAATTTAATTTCAGAAGCAACACTAGATGGTTTATTATTAGGCTTCATTTGTTGCTCAAATTCTTTTGCCACAATCTGATTTTCACTCTTATTCATCTCCTGTTTTGCTTTATTAGCTCTATTAATATCATCTTTCAAAATGGAATCAGGAGTCATAGGAAGCAAAGTAATATTTTTATCCTTATGAACAAGAGTATAGTGATTGTTTCTACCATGGTGTACAGAATTTTTATCAAATTGCCATGGTCTACCAAGTAATAAGGAACATGCTTGCATAGGTACCACACCACAATCAACATAATCAGCATATGTAGAGATACTAAAATGCACACGAACAGTACGTGTTACCTTAACCTTGCCGATGTTGTTGAACCATTGGATGTAGTAAGGATGTGGATGTGGTCTTGTGGTGAGAGAAAGCTTCTCCACCATCTCCATGCTAGCCAAGTTGTTGCAGCTCCCTCCGTCTATGATGACGCGCACAGAACGTTCCTTCACAACTCCCTTGGTATGGAACAAATTGTGCCTCTGATTTTGCTCAGCTTGTGTGATCTGCACACTCAAAACACGTTGAGCAACTAAACATTCATACCTGTCAGCGTCTTCAGGAGCCATGTATTGCGTCTCATGATCAGAATCATCTCCACCATGTTCTTCACGTGTAATAAGAGCCAAAGTCTCCTCATCATAGTCACTAGCGGACTCATATCCACCATCCGCGGTAGCAATCATCACACGCGGAGATTTGCATTCTCTCACATAATGACCTCCTCCCTTACAACGACGACAAATAATATCACTTGTGTGCCCTGTTGATGCCATGGAAGAAGAAGAACGCTGTGCAGGCCCCGCAGGTGCGCTCTTGGCAGATAATGGTGGTTGTGCCTGTTTTCTTGTATCACGGCTGGAGGTGGCACCGGATGGAGGTGCTGGTGCAGTTGAAGTAGAAGATGCACGTGGTGTCCATGATGAAGGTCGTCCTGCAGAAAAGTTAGTTCGCCCCAATGCTTGTCTATCCTGCACTTCACGTTCAGCTTTACAAGCAAGATGGAATAAACGAGTGATGTTAGTATACTCCTTATAGTCTAGAATGGTCTGAATCTCTCTATTTAATCCACCCAGAAAACGTGCAAGCATAGCTTCATTCTCCTCAACAATACCACATCTAATCATGCCAGTTTGTAATTCCTGATAATATTCTTCTACAAAAATTTTCCCTTGTCTTAAACGCTGCAATTTTTGAAGCAATTCACGTTGATAATATGGTGGAACCCAACGCGTATGCATAGCAGTTTTCAAAGCAGCCCAAGTAGTTGGAATAGGATATAATGTACAATGTTCAGACCACCATACACATGCAAAACTAGTGAAAGCACAAACAGCAGCAGCAACTCGTCTCTCCTCAGGATATTGTAAACATGTAAATCGTTGTTCAGTTTCTAACTCCCAAGTAAGATATATATCAGGAACATATCTACCCTCAAATGGTGGAATATTAAATTTCAGTTTAGGAATATGGACTTCATCTCGTACCTGAGGTGGTGGTGCAGGCCTACCATTACGAATATATACCTGAGGTCGACCTGCTGGTGGTGGTACAGGTGGCTGCACGTAGTGCTGATTTTGATCAACCTCATCCTCATAATCTCCCACATAATCATCCTCCTCCGCATCAGCAGCAGGAGCCACAGAAGTATCAACAACAGCACCAACAGTTTGGCCAAACGCAAGAGGAACACGGCTTGCTCGGCGGAGGTCTGTTTCGCGACGTGGAGGTAGTCGTTGTTGTTGTTGTTGGAGAGGTGCGTTAGGTGCAACGGGTGGTGGTGGTGGAAGACGTGCGAGCAATTCATTAAACTTGTTATCGGGCTTTGTTTCGAACGTCTTCTCAAGGCCAGTGATCTTCTCCATGGCCTCTTCAAAATTGTTCAGCACATCTTGCACCTGTTCAGTCATCATTTGCTGAAACTTATCATGAAGCTCCTTGTTCGATAAATTCTCCCAGCCAATCTCGTCGGCTTGTGATCCTGGCATGGTTAGCAGCAATAGAAACACACAAGAATATGATCCTACAGATTACGAACAAGTGGTGGTGGTGGGTGTCACAAATCCGTCAAGCAAAACTCAAATTCTTACCAGTTCTTACCCAGCAACAGGCGGTGATCGGCAACCGTTGTAGTCAAAACTCTCAAAGCTTGGATAGAGCGATTACCAGGGAGATTCAAACGCACGACGTAGATGTATGTGGAGCTGGGAAGGCTTATAATATGGTAGCAAAAAGGGTCAGCAATAATCAATTCAGAGATGCAAAGTTGAATAAACGCTCAACGACGGTACTGTGCTGGTCCTAGGCTAGACTGTGCTAGAGACGTGAGCCTAGAACACCAACAAAATCACGGCGCGGCACGTAAACAAGGGAGGAGCACACTCTGAATTTTTTTTCTCTTTTTTTTTTGCACTTTTTTTCCTCTTTTTTTTTGCTCCGCAACAAATTTTTTTCGAAAAAGTCTACAAATGGTCTAAAAACTGCCTAGCCAGAATTTTGAAATTGGAACTATTTTTCTTCTGCGGATGGCTCGGAAGTTGGGGAGTCCTTCTCTGTCACGACTCGGAGTATCGCGTGATCTGGAAATCGAGAACAATGCAACAATTACTGGACTTGGACTAGGACTGGTGGCGGAGATGAATCTGGTGGAACTCGGACTGGTGGCGGAGATGAATCTGGTGGAACACGGACAGGTGGCGGATATATGTTGCAGGTGAACTCGGATTGGCGTGATGGCGGCGGATATGTGGTGGCGTATATGGATTCGGATTGGCGGTGAATATGTGGTGGTGGTATATGGCAACAGCGACGATGATGATGCGGTGGTGATATATGGCAGCGGCGACGTGACAACCTGTGAACAGAACTCGAAACTCTAAAAGACTAGACGCTAAGACCAGCAACTGGACACGATGATGCAACCGCAAATTCAACAAAGCAAATACAGAAAAGATTATGCAAGGCTCAGATTGGTTCGGATGGGATGAACTAACCCTAATTTTTTTTGGCTTTTTCGTGGACTATAGGTATGAAGAACAGACTCGATCTAAACTACGAAAAACTGTAAAATCTCACCGAGCAACCTGGAAATCTGATACCACTTGATATAGCCAAAGGTGTCCCGTCTTTCGATGAGATGATGGATATCGCTTTGGTGGAAGTCAACTTTGACGATCCGACTACGAACGTGCGAGGACGTCGCGCCTTAGCAATCGCTAAACCAACTCCGAGAGGTTATTGACCACGCCGGAGCACGATCAACCTGACCACGAGGGTCTGTTTCCTGCGAGCAAACGAAGAACAAGCAAGAAACTAAGATTGCAATCTGGATATTGCGAATATAAGATGAAAGCTTTATTGATCAAGGTGGGGTTCTGTGACGCCTTTGTCTGGTCGTTGAACACAAACGAAGTACGCGAAGTTGCAGCTGTGGCGAACTTTTAATCTAAACAAAACCCAAAGTCTAAACGGTGCCCTAAGGGCTGTATATATGGAGGAAGAGAGGGGGAATTTCGTGGCCCTTGGTGGAGGGGTCCGAAATCAACCCTATCTCTTGTTTCCCCACACATACGGACTCTAAAAATAGCCTATACTTATGTATTTCGAAATTACATGGGCCTGGCCCAATAAAAAGGTGACGCAGCACCTATAATAGCCTCGGGATGAAATTTATGAAGTGGCATCTTGTATATTTCGTCCAAGGCTTCATGCACCCATTATGGTGGCTTCAAAGTCCTGAAATCATCACTTGTAACTCCGTTCTTGTTCCCCTTGCGCATGCCATCATCTCCATGCTTGTTCTTGCTCCACTGTTCATCCTTCTCCAAGCTAGGCCCTTCATTTGTAAGCAAAACAAATGTATCCAATTTAGGCAGCATCATATTCTCATGAACATTAGAATCATTACCAAGAAACGAAAGTACCTGGTAATTTAGTTGGCGTGCACGAGCTCTAGTAATTGGTCCAGTATGTATAGCAGCAGGGGCTGTGGGTGTAACAATTGTATTGATGTCCTCATCATCCTCCCCTTCTTGAAATGAAGTCGTCCTCGACGGAAGTGCATCTTCCTCACCCAAATAAGGCTTCAAATCTGCAATGTTAAAAGTGGGACTAACCCCAAAATCTGCAGGCAGCTCAAGTTTATATGCATTATCATTTATTTTCTCTAACACCTTAAAGGGACCATCAGCACGTGGCATTAACTTTGATTTGCGCAAATCAGGAAATCTATCCTTACGCAAATGTAACCAAACAAGATCTCCAGGTGCAAACACAACATGTTTTCTACCCTTATCTCCAGCAAGTTTATATTTAGCATTCATGCGCTCAATGTTTTCCTTAGTTAACTCATGCATTTTTAAAATCAATTCAGCACGTTGTTTAGCATCAAAATTAACCTTCTCCGAAGATGGAAGAGGCAACAAATCAATAGGTGCACGAGGTAGGAAACCATACACAACTTCAAAAGGGCACATCTTAGTAGTAGAATGCAATGAACGATTATAAGCAAATTCAATATGAGGCAAGCATTCCTCCCACATTTTCTTATTATTCTTCAAAATAGCCCTAAGCATAGTAGACAACGTTCTATTGACTACTTCAGTTTGTCCATCAGTTTGGGGGTGACAAGTAGTACTAAAAAGCAGTTTAGTCCCCAACTTAGCCCATAAACATCTCCAAAAGTGGCTAAGAAATTTAGTATCACAATCTGAAACAATAGTATTTGGCACACCATGCAAGCGAATAATTTCACGAAAGAACAAATCAGCAACATTAACAGCATCATCGCTTTTATGACATGGTATAAAGTGTGCCATTTTCGAGAATCTATCCACGACAACAAATATGCTATCCCTCCCCTTCTTTGTTCGAGGTAAACCTAAAACAAAGTCCATAGATATATCCTCCCAAGGAACACTAGGTACAGGCAAAGGCATATATAAACCATGAGGATTGAGTCTTGACTTAGCTTTTTGACATGTAGTGCATCGAGCAATAAAACGCTCAACATCCCGTGATGAGGACATCAATACCATTGTTACACCCACAGCCCCTACTGCTACATATACGGGACCAATTACTAGAGCTCGCGCACGCCAATTAAATTATCAGGTACTTTCGTTTCTTGGTAATGATTCTAATGTTCATGAGAATATGATGCTGCCTAAATTGGATACATTTGTTTTGCTTACAAATGAAGGGCCTAGCTTGGAGAAGGATGAACATTGGAGCAAGAACAAGCATGGAGATGATGCCATGCGCAAGGGGAACAAGAACGGAGTTACAAGTGATGATTTCAGGACTTTGAAGCCACCATAATGGGTGCATGAAGCCATGGACGAAATATACAAGATGCCACTTCATAAATTTCGTCCCGAGGCTATTATAGGTGCTGCGTCACCTTTTTATTGGGCCAGGCCCATGTAATTTCGAAATACATAAGTATAGGCTATTTTTAGAGTCCGTATGTGTGGGGAAACAAGAGATAGGGTTGATTTCGGACCCCTCCATCAAGGGCCACGAAATTCCCCCTCTCTTCCTCCATATATACAGCCCTTAGGGCACCGTTTAGACTTTGGGTTTTGTTTAGATTAAAAGTTCGCCATAGCTGCAACTTCGCGTACTTCGTTTGTGTTCAACGACCAGACAAAGGCGTCACAGAACCCCACCTTGATCAATAAAGCTTTCATCTTATATTCGCAATATCCAGATTGCAATCTTAGTTTCCTGCTTGTTCTTCGTTTGCTCGCAGGAAACAGACCCTCGTGGTCAGGTTGATCGTGCTCCGGCGTGGTCAATAACCTCTCGGAGTTGGTTTAGCGATTGCTAAGGCGCGACGTCCTCGCACGTTCGTAGTCGGATCGTCAAAGTCAACTTCCACCAAAGCGATATCCATCATCTCATCGAAAGACGGGACACCTTTGCCTCTATCAGATCCCAACTAGGAAGATCACTTGTTTCTTGTGTAAAGGGACTACCCACTACCCTGCTCAGTGTCACATTTACCCCATGGTACAAAGGACCCTCCAGCAGAAGAAAGAAGCAACGAAAGGAGCCCTTATGGAAATGTTAGAAGAACCTGTGATGAAGGAAGAGGTGGAGGACACCCTCGAAGGAGACCCAGTTAAACCCTGCACCAAGTCTTGCTATACGTGTGGAGAAGAAGGACATTTTTTCCAGAATTGTCTAAAGGGAGATTCATGCGGAGCATCCCACGTTCATCCCCATGTACACTCCGACTACTCTCCAAACCCCAAGTGGACATATGACGAGACCTCGAACATACGCCATTGGACACAAGGTGAACTTGCTCCTCTCCGAACCATCACTTTCTACATGTGAGATATGGCTACTACCCCCAACGTGTGTTCTATGCATGATCAGGTACTTGGAGGAAAGCCACGAAGCCACCACATCCAACGGAAGAGCTAGCGAGGATGCCAAGTACAAGGACCCAGAGAAGAAGCTGCACGAAGCTACAGCCGCCGGACGACCGGCCCAGCCCGGACGTCCGGCCCCTGAGGACCCGAGCCGAATCCACAGACGACCGGAGCCACCGGACGTCCGACCTCTCTCCAGCGCCCGGACGACCGGCGCTGACCGGACGTCCGGCACCACCTATCCAGAGCCAAAACGCCGGACGTCCGACATGCACCAGACGACCGGACCCTCGCGAGCCTCCGGACGTCCGGAACCTGGCGGACGTCCGACGCCTGTGCGCTGCCATGTGTTAGGCCACAGCCCATGTACCCCCTTCACTTACCCCTTCGTGGCCCTAGACTATATATTGATGAGGACATCAATACCATTGTTACACCCACAGCCCCTACTGCTACATATACGGGACCAATTACTAGAGCTCGCGCACGCCAATTAAATTATCAGGTACTTTCGTTTCTTGGTAATGATTCTAATGTTCATGAGAATATGATGCTGCCTAAATTGGATACATTTGTTTTGCTTACAAATGAAGGGCCTAGCTTGGAGAAGGATGAACATTGGAGCAAGAACAAGCATGGAGATGATGCCATGCGCAAGGGGAACAAGAACGGAGTTACAAGTGATGATTTCAGGACTTTGAAGCCACCATAATGGGTGCATGAAGCCATGGACGAAATATACAAGATGCCACTTCATAAATTTCGTCCCGAGGCTATTTTAGGTGCTGCGTCACCTTATTATTGGGCCAGGCCCATGTAATTTCGAAATACATAAGTATAGGCTATTTTTAGAGTCCGTATGTGTGGGGAAACAAGAGATAGGGTTGATTTCGGACCGCTCCACCAAGGGCCACGAAATTCCCCCCTCTTCCTCCATATATACAGCCCTTAGGGCATCGTTTAGACTTTGGGTTTTGTTTAGATTAAAAGTTCGCCATAGCTGCAACTTCGCGTACTTCGTTTGTGTTCAACGACCAGACAAAGGCGTCACAGAACCCCACCTTGATCAATAAAGCTTTCATCTTATATTCGCAATATCCAGATTGCAATCTCAGTTTCTTGCTTGTTCTTCGTTTGCTCGCAGGAAACAGACCCTCGTGGTCAGGTTGATCGTGCTCCGGCGTGGTCAATAACCTCTCGGAGTTGGTTTAGCGATTGCTAAGGCGCGACGTCCTCGCACGTTCGTAGTCGGATCGTCAAAGTCGACTTCCACCAAAGCAAAATCCACCATCTCATCGAAAGACGGGACACCTTTGCCTCTATCAAGTTTCCAACAAAAAAAGAATCACCCAATTCGGAGTCCGTATGAAAAACTTGTGTGCGTTTTGAGTCAGGTATGTCTATGCAGTCCGAATCTGAATCCAGAACGTGAGAGACTTGGACTCTATCTTCTCTTGGGCCAAAAGTGACGTGAGAGAACTTTTTGGACAGCAAATAAACATCTCTTTCTTCCTTATCTTCATATGTGGATTGTACAAATGTCCCATACACCTGCAATTAGACAAAACACAAAAATGTGTGAAGTATTTTTGTTCTGGATAACATAAATAGATTATTGAATAGTTTGCACTAGAAATCACCTGACAAATATGCATATATGCAATATTTTTGGTCATATCCAAGGTAGTCATGTCCTCATCATTAGGGCTGTTTTGAAGAATAATAAGAAAATGTGGGAGGAATGCTTGCCTCATATTGAATTTGCTTATAATCGTTCATTGCATTCTACTACTAAGATGTGCCCTTTTGAAGTTGTGTATGGTTTCCTACCTCGTGCACCTATTGATTTGTTGCCTCTTCCATCTTCGAAGAAGGTTAATTTTGATGCTAAACAACGTGCTGAATTGATTTTAAAAATGCATGAGTTAACTAAGGAAAACATTGAGCGTATGAATGCTAAATATAAACTTGCTGGAGATAAGGGTAGAAAACATGTTGTGTTTGCACCTGGAGATCTTGTTTGGTTACATTTGCGTAAGGATAGATTTCCTGATTTGCGCAAATCAAAGCTAATGCCACGTGCTGATGGTCCCTTTAAGGTGTTAGAGAAAATAAATGATAATGCATATAAACTTGAGCTGCCTGCAGATTTTGGGGTTAGTCCCACTTTTAACATTGCAGATTTGAAGCCTTATTTGGGTGAGGAAGATGAGTTTCCGTCGAGGACGACTTCATTTCAAGAAGGGGAGGATGATGAGGACATCAATACCATTGTTACACCCACAGCCCCTACTGCTACATATACAGGACCAATTACTAGAGCTCGCGCACGCCAATTAAATTATCAGGTACTTTCATTTCTTGGTAATGATTCTAATGTTCATGAGAATATGATGCTGCCTAAATTGGATACATTTGTTTTGCTTACAAATGAAGGGCCTAGTTTGGAGAAGGATGAACATTGGAGAAAGAACAAGCATGGAGATGATGCCATGCGCAAGGGGAACAAGAACGGAGTTACAAGTGATGATTTCGGGACTTTGAAGCCACCATAATGGGTGCATGAAGCCTTGGACGAAATATACAAGATGCCACTTCATAAATTTCGTCCCGAGGCTATTATAGGTGCTGCGTCACCTTTTTATTGGGCCAGGCCCATGTAATTTCGAAATACATAGGTATAGGCTATTTTTAGAGTCCGTATGTGTGGGGAAACAAGAGATAGGGTTGATTTCGGACCCCTCCACCAAGGGCCACGAAATTCCCCCTCTCTTCCTCCATATATACAGCCCTTAGGGCACCGTTTAGACTTTGGGTTTTGTTTAGATTAAAAGTTCGCCATAGCTGCAACTTCACGTACTTCGTTTGTGTTCAACGACCAGACAAAGGCGTCACAGAACCCCACCTTGATCAATAAAGCTTTCATCTTATATTCGCAATATCCAGATTGCAATCTCAGTTTCTTGCTTGTTCTTCGTTTGCTCGCAGGAAACAGACCCTCGTGGTCAGGTTGATCATGCTCCGGCGTGGTCAATAACCTCTCGGAGTTGGTTTAGCGATTGCTAAGGCACGACGTCCACGCACGTTCGTAGTCGGATCGTCAAAGTCGACTGCCACCAAAGCGATATCCATCATCTCATCGAAAGACGGGACACCTTTGCCTCTATCAGGTTCTAGCCGGCAAGCTACTCGGTTTCCTCATTTCCGAACATGGAATTGATGCTAACCCCGAGAAGGTCGGTGCTATAGTCTGAATGAAGCAGCCAGAATGTCTCCATGACGTCCAGAGGCTCAGGGATTGGCTTCCAGCCCTGAGCAGATTCATTTCATGACTTAGTGGCAAGGCACTGCTGCTTTACAGACTCATGGAGAAATCCGACAAGTTTGAGTGGATGAGTGAAGCGCAACCTGCATTCGACGAGCTCAAAGCCTTGCTTTCGGCCCCACCGATGTTTGCTACTCGGAACAGTCGGGAGCCATTGCTTCTTTATATTGCGGCTACAAGAAAAGTGGGCAGTACTGTGCTCATGGTTAAGCATGAAGAACAAGGCAAACCTCTAAAAGTCTAGAGGCCAATGTACTACATCTCAGAGATCTTGAAGCCTTTGAAGCAAAGAGACCCACACTACCAGAAGTTGGTGTACAAGATTTATCTGGCTGCAAGGGAAATGCTAAAAACCTGAACCACCTCATTTTTCATTTAAATCCAAATGCATTCTCTAATGTTTGATCCCCATCACACGACTTCATATTTGTTTACCCACAAAGCGCGATCCACTTCTCTCGCTGACCTCCTTTCTTCGGATCGCTCAATCAGTTTCCCACTAGCATCCTTTCTTAGGATCGCTCAATCCGTTTCCCGCTGGCCTCCTTTTTTGGATCTATCGATTAGTTTCCCGCTCGCCTCCTTTTTTGGATCAATTGATAAGTTTTTTCTTCCATTGATCAGTTTTTCCCCCATATAAACTGGATCTGGTAATCTCGCTGGAGCGCTAAATTCGCTAAAAAGAGCATAAGTGGGATTCGATCTCATGATCACATAAATCAAGGTGCACTGTTGTGACCAACTGATTAAAGTAGTTCATGTGCCAAATTGGCAATTAAAACCTTTTTGTACATTCGAAAACACATTGAACCAAAAACATTGCGTATTTTTCTTGAACTTTTTATCCCTACCCGATTGTTATTGGTTGAAGCTTTGCCTCACTAACCAGCTCTCCATTTGGTCTGTTCTTGTCTAACAAGGAGCTTTGCCTCACTAACCAGCTCTCTTTTCGATTTGTTCTTCTCACAATAGAAGGACATCATGCTATTTTTTAAACAAGAAAAATAATTGGCAAACACTCTAATTTTGGGACACATCTAAATGATTTAGTTGTCATACAATCCGAGAGAAAAGTAACTTATGGAAAAACACCAAGAAAAAATATTATGGTAACCAATATATAAACACCGCCATAGCTTTTTGAGCCGGAGGAAAAAAAAGTTGCTGAATAACATACCTCCGGTAACTTATGTGTAATATCATGGTAATGTATGCAACACATACCTGATAATTTATGTACAAACACCATGGTAACTTTTAGACCCTGGGGAGGGAGTTGTTAAAGAAAACATACCCTAGTAACTTAACTATAAATAGCATGGTAATATACGCACAACATACCTGATAACCTATTTACAAACACCGTGGTAACTTCTAGACGTGGAAAATAATTGTTGAACCTTATGTGTAAATAGCGAAATAACATACAGCCGCGGGCGTGGTAACTTGTGTACAAACACTACGTAAATTTTGACCTTAGAAAAAAGTTGTTGAAAAATATACCCTCGATAACTTCTGTGTAAATAGCATGGTAATATATGCACCGTATATCCGATAACTTAGGTACAAACACGGTGGTAACTTTACGGAAATAGCATGGTAATATGTGCATCGTAGACATAATAACTTAGTACAAACACCATGGTAATTTTTTAACACAAGGGGCGCGGGAACTTTTGAAAACATGTCGGAAGCCCCGACAAGTTCGTTGTAAATAGCATGATAATATACGAACCGCGGACCTGACTTAAGCACAAACACATAAGACCATGATTACTTTTGACCGGGGCAAAAAGATTGTTCAAAACATACGCATAGTTAATTTTGTATAAATAGCATGGTAATATACGCACCATAGACTTTATAACTCACGTACGAACACCGTGTGAACTTTGACCCCGGGGGAGGAAGTTGTTTGAAAACATACCCCTCGATAATTTATGTGTAAATAGTGGGGTAATATACAGAGCGCACGCGTGATAACTCACGTACAAACACCACGGTAACTTTGTCTCAGAAAAAAGTCATTGAAAACATACCATGGTAACTCATGTGCAAATAGCATGACAATATATACACATCAGAGCTGATAACCTAATTAGCCCAGGTCTCGTAACTAAATGCATGCACTAGAGATAGGTTGGGATAGCATTTTTTATGCCAGGTAATTTCTATGAAAAAATCTAGGTAACTTATGTGCTACAGACGTGATAACTTCCATAGCTTAGGCCTGATAAGTTTTTGTCCAAAAAAATCATTGGAACATACCAACAAGGAATCTAGTTTTGAAGGTCTCATCACGATGAACTTTTTATGTGAAAACGATATTTTAATTGGACCGCCGGTTTGAGCTACAAAACATTTTAAAACTTCAAAATAGGGAGAATCTAGGATAACATCAAGGTTTAGTCTTCTAGTGCATGCATGCATGTGCACGTGGGTAAAAGGTTGAAAAACCATTTTTCATGCCCCATAATTTTTGTGAAAAGAGCTTGATAACTTATGATGTGTTACAAACATGATAACTTACTTAGGTTAGGCCTGGTAAATTTTTACCTAAAAAAAGAATTCGTCAAAACAGACAACATGGGATTTAGTTTCGAAGATCTCGTCACGATGAATTTTTTATGTGAAAACAATTGTTAATTGGACCGACGGTTCGAGCTACAAAACATGTTAAAGTTTCAAGATAGAAAGAATCTTTTGCTGACATCATCTGTTTTCTCTAGTACTCCCTCGGTAAAGAAATATAAGATCATTTATTTCTTACAAAGGGAGTAGTTTGTGTGCATGCATGAAATCACAAATCAACACCGTCGGACGGGAAAGAGCTTAGCAATTAAGGAAAAGGGAGAATTAGCTGTGGGATTAGCAATTAAGGAAGAGAAAGGGGCGTTCAGAGATGTAGCTATCTTCTGACTGTTCAGAAGTTAGTTGTGTCCATATATAGGAACCATCGCAATATTGCATAGATCTAAGCACTTTAGATGTCGTTTGATTCGAATCCAATCATCGTCACACGTCCTTTATAAATCCTGATTTTTTTTTGATTCCTGCGACCCCTGCATATTCCAGATCCGACTTTTTTGGGCGACCTCCCATGATCACCGCCATGTCCCAAATAAAGCGCCTAGATCCAATTTTTTGGTTGTCATATTTTAATCTTGGGAAAGAAAATAAGCTGCATACTTGGGGATTCAAACTTGCAACTTGCTAGCTCTACTAAGTGGTAGTTAATCTGGCAACCACATGACAAGGCATCATGTTGTGTCTAGTTACATCACTACTGCAGGATGCTGCTAACGTGACACTATGATAAGAGACCCTTTGACGAAACTATGTGCGATGCATTAATCGCAAATGGGGATGTAAAAAACATCAAAAAAGATGCAAAAGAATTGTGATGCCGCAAACATCAAACACGGTTCAGATTTTAGTTACGTGTGCGATGCAAGGCATACGGTTGATCCAGTAGAATTGTTTGCGATGAGGTAGAACAACATAAACGGGCAGTCATATCAATGTGTGTGCGATATACAGCATACAATTTGCTCTGATGGACTATGTGCTATTAGGGAATGCAATAGAAACGTTAGCCAGATCAAGGTGTGTGTGATATATGGCATACGGTTCACTCGGACGAACTATTTTTGATTATGGAAGAGAACAAAAACGGTTCAACTTAACAAGATGTGTGTGACATGCGGCATACAGTTCACAAAGCTGAACTGTTTGTGACGAGCAAAAGAACACGAACGATTCGTGTAAACAAGATGTGTGTGATACGCAGCAAATAGCCCACTTGGATGAACTGTTTGCGATGAGAAATTATAACACAGACGGTTACTATAGTTAGTTAGTGTGTGATTTTGTTCGCACAAAACTTTGAAAAATGCAAACTAGTTGCTTGCGGTGGCTAGGAGTATCGCACACAATGCGTCTGCGGGTGCTCGTGTGCGATGATTAGTAAGTTAGACATATGTTTCCTTATGTTAACACGTGTGTGATAAATAACACGTGGCACCGCATACGGTCTTCGGGTTGTGTGTGTGCTCCACTTAGTCTTCCCACGCTCCACATGGGTGAATTGTAAAATACACGCCTCTTCCCTCATCGTTTTCCTGCCACCAGCTAATGGCTTGCTACATATAACCCAGGCGGCAACGCACCGTCACGACAATCTGCGTAGATCTAGTCCTCACTCATCGACCATTAGTTATTCCAAGCATGTCAGGCAACGACCAAAGCTTCGATGTCGACCCCTACTGATAGAGGCAAAGGTGTCCCGTCTTTCGATGAGATGATGGATATCGCTTTGGTGGCAGTCGACTTTGACGATCCGACTACGAACGTGCGAGGACGTCGCGCCTTAGCACTCGCTAAACCAACTCCGAGAGGTTATTGACCACGCCGGAGCACGATCAACCTGACCACGAGGGTCTGTTTCCTGCGAGCAAACGAAGAACAAGCAAGAAACTGAGATTGCAATCTGGATATTGCGAATATAAGATGAAAGCTTTATTGATCAAGGTGGGGTTCTGTGACGCCTTTGTCTGGTCGTTGAACACAAACGAAGTACGCGAAGTTGCAGCTATGGCGAACTTTTAATCTAAACAAAACCCAAAGTCTAAACGATGCCCTAAGGGCTGTATATATGGAGGAAGAGGGGGGGAATTTCGTGACCCTTGGTGGAGGGGTCCGAAATCAACCCTATCTCTTGTTTCCCCACACATACGGACTCTAAAAATAGCCTATACTTATGTATTTCGAAATTACATGGGCCTGGCCCAATAATAAGGTGACGCAGCACCTATAATAGCCTCGGGACGAAATTTATGAAGTGGCATCTTGTATATTTCGTCCAAGGCTTCATACACCCATTATGGTGGCTTCAAAGTCCTGAAATCATCACTTGTAACTCCGTTCTTGTTCCCCTTGCGCATGCCATCATCTCCATGCTTGTTCTTAATCCAATGTTCATCCTTCTCCAAGCTAGGCCCTTCATTTGTAAGCAAAACAAATGTATCCAATTTAGGCAGCATCATATTCTCATGAACATTAGAATCATTACCAAGAAACGAAAGTACCTGGTAATTTAGTTGGCGTGCGCGAGCTCTAGTAATTGGTCCAGTATTTATAGCAGCAGGGGCTGTGGGTGTAACAATTGTATTGATGTCCTCATCATCCTCCCCTTCTTGAAATAAAGTCGTCCTCGACGGAAGTTCATCTTCCTCACCCAAATAAGGCTTCAAATCTGCAATGTTAAAAGTGGGACTAACCCCAAAATCTGCAGGCAGCTCAAGTTTATATGCATTATCATTTATTTTCTCTAACACCTTAAAGGGACCATCAGCACGTGGCATTAGCTTTGATTTGCGCAAATCAGGAAATCTATCCTTACGCAAATGTAACCAAACAAGATCTCCAGGTGCAAACACAACATGTTTTCTACCCTTATCTCCAGCAAGTTTATATTTAGCATTCATACGCTCAATGTTTTCCTTAGTTAACTCATGCATTTTTAAAATCAATTCAGCACGTTGTTTAGCATCAAAATTAACCTTCTCCGAAGATGGAAGAAGCAACAAATCAATAGGTGCACGAGGTAGGCAGGCACATCTTAGTAGTAGAATGCAATGAACGATTATAAGCAAATTCAATATGAGGCAAGCATTCCTCCCACATTTTCTTATTATTCTTCAAAACAGCCCTAAGCATAGTAGACAACGTTCTATTGACTACTTCAGTTTGTCCATCAGTTTGGGGGTGACAAGTAGTACTAAAAAGCAGTTTAGTCCCCAACTTAGCCCATAAACATCTCCAAAAGTGGCTAAGAAATTTAGTATCACGATCTGAAACAATAGTATTTGGCACACCATGCAAGCGAATAATTTCACGAAAGAACAAATCAGCAACATTAACAGCATCATCGCTTTTATGACATGGTATAAAGTGTGCCATTTTCGAGAATCTATCCACGACAACAAATATGCTATCCCTCCCCTTCTTTGTTCGAGGTAAACCTAAAACAAAGTCCATAGATATATCCTCCCAAGGAACACTAGGTACAGGCAAAGGCATATATAAACCATGAGGATTGAGTCATGACTTAGCTTTTTGACATGTAGTGCAGCGAGCAATAAAACGCTGAACATCCCGTCTCATCTTTGGCCAAAAGAAATGTGTAGCAAGTACGTCCTCCGTCTTCTTCACGCCAAAGTGTCCCATTAATCCTCCTCCATGCGCCTCCTGCAACAACAAAAGACGAACGGAGCTAGCTGGAATGCATAGCTTGTTAGCACGAAACACAAATCCATCGTTAACGACGAACTTGTTCCACATTCTTCCTTCTTTAAATTCTGCATTACATCTTTAAAATCAGCATCATGCACATATTGATCTTTGATGGTCTCCAAACCAAATATTTTGAAGTCAAGTTGTGAAAGCATAGTATAGCGGCGAGACAATGCATCAACAATAACATTTTCTTTTCCCTTCTTATGTTTAATAACATAAGGAAAAGTCTCAATGAATTCAACCCATTTAGCATGTCTACGATTCAGTTTAGCTTAACTTTTAATATGTTTCAAAGATTCATGATCAGAATGTATAACAAATTCTTTGGGCCATAAATAATGTTGCCATGTTTCTAAAGTCCGAACAAGAGCATATAATTCTTTATCATAAGTAGAATAATTCAGACTAGGTCCACTCAAATTTTTCAGAAAAGTATGCAACAGGTTTGCCATCTTGTAATAACACACTGCCTAATCCAATTCCACTAGCATCACATTCAAGCTCAAAAGTCTTATTAAAATCAGGAAGTTGGAGTAAAGGAGCATGTGTCAACTTATCTTTCATTACCGAGAAGGCTTCTTCCTGTGCGGTACCCCAAAGAAAAGGCACATCTTTCTTTGTAAGCTCATTGAGAGGTGCAGCAATGGTGCTGAAATCTCTCACAAAACGCCTATAGAATCCAGCGAGGCCAAGAAAACTCCTCACTTGTGTGACCGTTTTGGGTTGCGGCCAACTCTCAATAGCTTCAATCTTGGCTTTATCAACTTCAATTCCCTGTGGAGTAACAACATAGCCAAGAAAAGATACTCGGTCGGTGCAAAAGGTGCACTTCCCAAGGTTACCAAACAAACGTGCATCACGTAGAGCAATAAAAACAGCACGTAAATGTTCCAAATGTTCTTCCAAAGATCTGCTATAAATCAATATGTCATCAAAGTAAACTACCACAAATCGTCCAATGAAAGCACGTAAAACTTCGTTCATTAATCTCATGAAAGTACTAGGTGCATTAGTTAACCCAAAAGGCATGACTAACCACTCATATAATCCAAACTTAGTTTTGAATGTTGTTTTCCATTCATCTGCCAATTTCATACGAATTTGATGGTATCCACTACGCAAATCAACATTGGAGAATATTGTAGAGCCACTCAATTCATCAAGCATATCATCTAGCCTAGGAATAGGATGACGATAACGAATAGTAATATTATTAATGCCTCTACAATCAACACACATACGTGATGTACCATCCTTTTTCGGCACTAGAATAATAGGAACAACACAAGGACTAAGGGATTCGCGTATATAACCTTTGTCGAGAAGCTCTTGTACTTGACGCATAATCTCGTTCGTCTCCTCTGGATTGGTACGGTATGGTGCACGGTTTGGCAGTGAAGCACCGGGAATTAAGTCAATCTGATGCTCAATCCCTCGAATAGGTGGTAATCCCGGTGGCACGTCTTGTGGAAAGACATCAGCGAACTCCTGCAAAATGTTAGTGACAGCAGGAGGCAAAGAGGAAGGCACGTCCTCGAATGAAAATAATGCCTCTTTGCACACAAAAGCATAGCAAACAGATTTGCTGAAATCTAGCTCATCAATATCAGATTTGGTGGCAAATAAACATGCACTTTTCAATTTAATTTCAGAAGCAACACTAGATGGTTTATTATTAGGCTTCATTTGTTGCTCAAATTCTTTTGCCACAATCTGATTTTCACTCTTATTCGTCTCCTGTTTTGCTTTGTTAGCTCTATTAATATCATCTTTCAAAATGGAATCAGGAGTCATAGGAAGCAAAGTAATATTTTTATCCTTATGAACAAGAGTATAGGGATTGTTTCTACCATGGTGTATAGAATTTTTATCAAATTGCCATGGTCTACCATGTAATAAGGAACATGCTTGCATAGGTACCACATCAAAATCAACATAATCAACATATGTAGAGATACTAAAATGCACACGAACAGTACGTGTTACCTTAACCTTGCCGCTGTTGTTGAACCATTGGATGTAGTAAGGATGTGGATGTGGTCTTGTGGTGAGAGAAAGCTTCTCCACCATCTCCATGCTAGCCAAGTTGTTGCAGCTCCCTCCATCTATGATGACGCGCACAGAACGTTCTTTCACAACTCCCTTGGTATGGAACAAATTTTGCCTCTGATTTTGCTCAGCTTGTGTGACCTGCACACTCAAAACACGTTGAGCAACTAAACATTCATACCTGTCAGCGTCTTCAGGAGCCATGTATTGTGTCTCATGATCAGAATCATCTCCACCATGTTCTTCACGTGTAATAAGAGCCAAAGTCTCCTCATCATAGTCACTAGCGGACTCATATCCACCATCCGCGGTAGCAATCATCACACGCGGAGATTTGCATTCTCTCGCATAATGACCTCCTCCCTTACAACGAAGACAAACAATATCACTTGTGTGCCCTATTGATGCCATGGAAGAAGCAGAACTCTGTGCAGGCCCAGCAGGTGCGCTCTTGGCAGATAATGGTGGTTGTGCCTGTTTTCTTGTATCACGACTGGAGGAGACACCTGATTGAGGTGCTAGTGCAGTTGAAGTAGAAGATGCACGCGGTGTCCATGATGAAGGTCGGCCTGCAGAAAAGTTAGTTCGCGCCAATGCTTGTCGATCCTGCACTTCACGTTCAGCTTTACAAGCAAGATGGAATAAACGAGTGATATTAGTATACTCCTTATAGTCTAGAATGATCTGAATCTCTCTATTTAATCCACCCAGAAAACGTGCAAGCATAGCTTCATTCTCCTCAACAATACCACATCTAATCATGCCAGTTTGTAATTCCTGATAATATTCTTCTACAAAAAAATTTCCTTGTCTTAAGCGCTGTAATTTCTGAAGCAATTCACGTTGATAATATGGTGGAACCCAACGAGTACGCATAGCAGTTTTCAAAGCAGCCCAAGTAGTTGGAATAGGATATAATCTACAATGTTCAGACCACCATACACATGCAAAACTAGTGAAAGCACAAACAGCAGCGGCAACCCGTCTCTCCTCGGGATATTGTAAACATGTAAATCGTTGTTCAGTTTCTAACTCCCAAGTAAGATATATATCAGGAACATATCTACCCTTGAAAGGTGGAATATTCAATTTCAGTTTAGGAAGATGGTCATGATCTCGTACCTGAGGGAAAGCCCTACCATTGTGATTATTTGCATGTGGACGACCTGGTGGTTGTGGTGCAGGTGGTTGCACGTAGTTCTGATTTTGAGCAACCTCATCCTCGTAATCTCCCACATAATCATCCTCCTCCGCATCAGCAGCAGGAGCCACAGAAGTATCAACAGCAGCACCAACAGTTTGGCCAAACGCAAGAGGAACACGGCTCGCTCGGCGGAGATCTGTTTCGCGACGTGGAGGTAGTCGTTGTTGTTGTTGTTGGAGAGGTGCGTTAGGTGCAGCGGGTGGTGGTGGTGGAAGACGCGCGAGCAATTCATTAAACTTGTTATCGAGCTTTGTTTCGAACGTCTTCTCCATGCCATCTATCTTCTCCATGGCCTCTTCAAATCTGTTTAGCACATCTTGCACCTGTCCACTCATCATTTGCTGAAATTTATCATGCAAATCCTTGTTCTCCCAGTCAGTCTCGTCGGCTTGTGATCCTGGCATGGTTAGCAGCAATAGAAACACACAAGAATAGGATCCTACAGACTACTAACAAGAGGTGGTGGTGGGTGTCACAAATCCGTCAAGCAAATCTCAAATTCTTACCAGTTCTTACCCAGCAGCAGGCGGTGATCGGCAACCGTTGTAGTCAAAAACTCTCAGAGCTTGGATAGAGCGATTACCAGGGAGAGTCAAACGCACGACGTAGATGTAAGTGGAGCTGGGAAGGCTTATAATATGGTAGCAAAAAGGGTCAGCAATAATCAATTCAGAGATGCAAAGTTGAATAAACGCTCAACGAC
This sequence comes from Triticum dicoccoides, assembly GCF_002162155.2. NCBI lineage: Eukaryota > Viridiplantae > Streptophyta > Magnoliopsida > Poales > Poaceae > Triticum > Triticum dicoccoides. The sequence continues at coordinate 370,711,763 of NC_041383.1, forward strand.
GGTACTGTGCTGGTCCTAGGCTAGAATGTGCTAGAGACGCGAGCCTAGAACACCAACAAAATCACGGCGCGGCACGTAAACAAGGGAAAAGCACACTCTGGATTTTTTTTCGCTCTTTTTTTTTGCGCTATTTTTTTTTGCGCTGCTTTTTTTTGCGAAAAATCACTATAATGGCGAGTGTCTCAAAACTCTTCCTAGGTCAAACTGGCAGGATGGGCACGAAATTTTTTCGACCAATTTTGTTTTTTCGACTGCCCGGACCCAAAATCTGGAAACGGGTCAAAAAAAACTTCCTATAATGGCACCTGTCTCAAAACACTCAGAAACACCTAAAAATAGGATAGCCAGAAATTTTTTCGAAAAATGTGTTTTCAAAAAATTTTGGGCCTAAACGGAGGGTGGTTTCCGGACTCTCTTTTTTTTCTGAAACCTACTCCGGCAAGGAAACACGAATCGGAATCTAGATGGATCTCGAAAACAAACCTAATATGACAAGAACACGGATTGGTGGTGGATATATGGTAGTAGATGGCAGCGGTGGTGGTATATGACAGCGGTGGTGGTATATGGATATGGATTCGACGCGGTGGCGGATAAGCGGCGGTGGTAGATGGCAGGGGCGATGATGATGGTGCGGCGGCGGCGTGACAACTTATGACCAGAACTCGAAACTCTAAAAGACTAGACTCTAAGACCAGCAACTAGACACGACGATGCAACCGCAAATTCAACAAAGCAAAACCCTAAAAAGATTATGCAAAGGCTCAGATTGGTTCGGATATGATGAAGTAACCCTATTTTTTGTGGCTTTTTCGTGGACTGTAGGTATGAAGAACAGACTCGATCTAAACTACGAAAAACTGTAAATTCTCACCGAGCAACCTGGAAATCTGATACCACTTGATAGAGGCAAAGGTGTCCCGTCTTTCGATGAGATGATGGATATCGCTTTGGTGGCAGTCGACTTTGACGATCCGACTACAAACGTGCGAGGACGTCGCGCCTTAGCAATCGCTAAACCAACTCCGAGAGGTTATTGACCACGCCGGAGCACGATCAACCTGACCACGAGGGTCTGTTTCCTACGAGCAAACGAAGAACAAGCAAGAAACTGAGATTGCAATCTGGATATTGCGAATATAAGATGAAAGCTTTATTGATCAAGGTGGGGTTCTGTGACGCCTTTGTCTGGTCGTTGAACACAAACGAAGTACGCGAAGTTGCAGCTATGGCGAACTTTTAATCTAAACAAAACCCAAAGTTTAAACGATGCCCTAAGGGCTGTATATATGGAGGAAGAGGGGGGGAATTTCGTGACCCTTGGTGGAGGGGTCCGAAATCAACCCTATCTCTTGTTTCCCCACACATACGGACTCTAAAAATAGCCTATACTTATGTATTTCGAAATTACATGGGCCTGGCCCAATAATAAGGTGACGCAGCACCTATAATAGCCTCGGGACGAAATTTATGAAGTGGCATCTTGTATATTTCGTCCAAGGCTTCATGCACCCATTATGGTGGCTTCAAAGTCCTGAAATCATCACACTTGTAACTCCGTTCTTGTTCCCCTTGCGCATGCCATCATCTCCATGCTTGTTCTTAATCCAATGTTCATCCTTCTCCAAGCTAGGCCCTTCATTTGTAAGCAAAACAAATGTATCCAATTTAGGTAGCATCATATTCTCATGAACATTAGAATCATTACCAAGAAAGGAAAGTACCTGGTAATTTAGTTGGCGTGCGCGAACTCTAGTAATTGGTCCAGTATTTATAGCAGCAGGGGCTGTGGGTGTAACAATTGTATTGATGTCCTCATCACCTACCTACGTTACATCTTCGGCGACGAGAACGAGCCGGAGCAGGTCGGGGAGCAAGAACTTCATTGGTGGTGCAGGCACCATGACCCATCGGCAGCGATACCGGCGTGACAGTCCTTAGGCGCACAATCGACATATTGCAGAGGAGGTGTGATGAGAAGTTTGCCATCCACCGTGCAAAAGATCCAGAGCTTCGCGACGGCATAATCGACGACCCACCCGAAGAGCCATCGTCACCAGTGCTCATCGAGAGCCTGATGCCCCGCAAGGAATGGGCAGAGGACCTCTGTGATTCAATCAAGACACATGCAGCTTGCGGCTTCATCATTGCCCACGGCGGCCGTTTCAACCTCAATCCCGACAATGTGGTGGCCAAGCTCGAGCGCACCCTTAGCGGAGTTGACGTCCCCGACAAAGTAGAACATCGCCAATGTGATATCTTGAGGATGCAGGTGATGGACGGAATTTTCTACCAGGCCAGAGACATGGAAATGGAGTGGTTCCATGAGATATCATGCGCACAATTGCACGCTGTCAAGCTCTCTGGAAGAGGCCCAGCAGCCCCAAGAGCCTCCCAATGCCAGCAGCTCCGTAGGCGGAGGCGGGTCGGGACACTTGGAATGAACGGCCGCAAGGGTGCTATGCTGATCATGGAGTCCGAGAAGACCGTCGTCGGAAGGCCACCAGCTCAGCCTTTTAGCCTATATTTTATTATAATTGTATGCATATGTAGGTCGTGAGTGTTTTGGGCCTTGCCGCATGTGGCATTTTAAATTATCCTGAATATGTAAGACAATTATTAACTGTTGCCATTGTAAATTTGCCTCAACGGCGAGCAGAGCGCGCGCAGGGACACCAGAGCGGAGTGCACCGCGGCCGCCTCAACGGCGAGCAACCACGTGGTCAACCTTCTAGCACCCCGTCGGAGGCGCGACAGCACATCCATAGGACACGATGGTGATATCTTGACCGCGTGGGATAGTGGGTAGGCACGTACATCCGAGAATGCGGGCCCACATTTTGGGCTTCCTATGCGTGGCATACGGTTGATCCAAAAGAACTATTTGCGATGAGCCAGAACAACAGAAACGGGCTTTGTAGGCCCAAAACCATCAATAAATTTTGACCTCGTTTCTTTTCACATTGCAAATTACAACGCAATAAGTAATTGCAAATCTGTTCACACCTATAAAACTAATATGTGTTCACACTTAGCACTGGGCTATAAAAACTACCCACTCAAAAAAATACTTCACAGTTCCTCTCCTCATCACCCACAAAACTGGTCTTTCCTGCCAAGTCGTTCTGCCATGACCGGTAGGAGGAGTTTCGGGTGGACATATAACCAGGAAGCAAAGACCAAGGCCGTAGAAGCACTAGAGAGGTCCCGTCGCCAAGCGGCAGCCGCAGCAGAGATGCCCCGGCATGCCGCGGAGCCATCGAGCGAGCTCTCACGGGCATGCGAGGGCTCTCACAAGCGCACTCGCCGCGTCGGCAATCACAACGAGCTAGAGTTGCTGAAGTCCTTGGCCGGCGACGACGACATTCTCGCTGGCCTCATTAAGCAGCTGATAGAGGCAAAGGTGTCCCGTCTTTCGATGAGATGATGGATATCACTTTGGTGGAAGTCGACTTTGACGATCCGACTACGAACGTGCGAGGACGTCGCGCCTTAGCAATCGCTAAACCAACTCCGAGAGGTTATTGACCACGCCGAAGCACAATCAACCTGACCATGAGGGTCTGTTTCCTGCGAGCAAACAAAGAACAAGCAAGAAACTGAGATTGCAATCTGGATATTGCGAATATAAGATGAAAGCTTTATTGATCAAGGTGGGGTTCTGTGACGCCTTTGTCTGGTCGTTGAACACAAATGAAGTACGTGAAGTTGCAGCTATGGAGAACTTTAATCTAAACAAAACCCAAAGTCTAAACGGTGCCCTAAGGGCTGTACATATGGAGGAAGAGGGGGGAATTTCGTGGCCCTTGGTGGAGGGGTCCGAAATCAACCCTATCTCTTGTTTCCCCACACATACGGACTCTAAAAATAGCCTATACTTATGTATTTCGAAATTACATGGGCCTGGCCCAATAATAAGGTGACGCAGTGATGTGGAGCATCCTATGGACATCGCCATGTCAAGAGTCCATTTGGCAAGTGACACGTGCCACATCTACTTCATGCATACAAAGGTGAATCATCTCCTTTACGCGTGTTCACTTGTACCCTTCGAGGATGGTATACTACTTGACCCCTCTCTCGTGTGCATACTTAGGTGTGAGCGGAGCTACACATTCATCATGGAGGAGTCCAAGCGCAAGAGAACAACTACACCATCCAAGACGGAAGCCTGGAAGCGGAGAAGGAAGCGCCTAGAAGAAGGCAGCAGCTCCCAGGCGACCCCGTGCGCACGGGCCCCTCCGACCCCGTGCCCACGGGCCTCCCAGGCTGGCGGTCCTGAAGACCCCATGCGCACGGGCGTGTACCGTGCCCACGGGACCCCCGTGTCCACGGGCCTCACGGACCCCGTGCGCACGGGCCCTTGCATCCGGTCCTGGATACCCCGTGCGCATGGGCTCCACTTACCCCGTGCACACGGAGCCCCCTGTGTGATGTTGCGGGCTTTGCCCTTGTTTTAGCATTTCGCCCCCACTCATCCCTCTCTTTGCCTAGGACTATATATGCTCCTTCATCTCCTCCATTTAGACTTAGCTAAGATTAGATCTAAACACTAGAGCTTAGCTCATGTACCTCCCCTTGTTGGATTCCACTCCATTGGAGTTCAAGGCCTCCATTGGAGAAGATCCCTAGTGGATGAAGACTCCCTTGAGGGAAGGATCTATCTAGATCATCAAGCCCTCATCTCCTTCATAGGATTTGGGATGAACTCTACCATGTATCTTATTTCCCTTTGTTGTTCATGTACCTTGTGGATCTTGTGTGTTTGATTGTCTAGTGGATGTGTGATTAGACTTGTTCTTGAGTGTTCCTCTTGTTTTCCCTCTTGTGTTCATCTTGTTCTTGGGGATTCCCCCTCCAATTCATGAAAGATCTCCCCATAGGGTTCCACCCTACATCACGCAGCACCTAGAATAGCCTCGGGACGAAATTTATGAAGTGGCATCTTGTATATTTCGTCCATGGCTTCATGCACTCATTATGGTGGCTTCAAAGTCCTGAAATCATCACCTGTAACTCCGTTCTTGTTCCCCTTGCGCATGGCATCATATCCATGCTTGTTCTTGCTCCAATGTTCATCCTTCTCCGAGCTAGGCCCTTCATTTGTAAGCAAAACAAATGTATCCAATTTAGGCAGCATCATATTCTCATGAACATTAGAATCATTACCAAGAAACGAAAGTACCTGATAATTTAATTGGCGTGCGCGAGCTCTAGTAATTGGTCCAGTATATGTAGCAGTAGGGGTTGTGGGTGCAACAATGGTATTGATGTCTTCATCAGCAGCAGGAGTTGGTCGGCGGCTTGATGAAGCTGCTCGAGATCAGCGATGCTTGGTTGACAAGGCGACCGGCCTCGTCGAGCAACTCATGGGTGACAATGTGAAGCTCCTCAAGGCGCTCGCCGAGAAGGAGGAGGAGGCCGCCGACCGGAAGATGCTGCATGAGCAGAGCAGTGCCTCGGGGATGACGCTGAGAGCGGTCGTCGAGGAACTGATGGGTGACTTGAGGAAGCTCTGGATCGAGCGTGAGCAGGAGGTGGAGGAATCCATTGATGCTTTCAAGCAAAGTCGTGAGGAACTGAAAGGGGCTGGAGGATGTCGTCGCGCGGCGATCCATCGATGAGTAGAGACAGTAGAGACCCAGATCATTGTCTGTGATTTCCTTCTTCTTTTGCCCCCGTGTCTTCCGGGCTTTGCCACATGCGGCATTTTAAATTATCCGGAATATGTAAGACAATTATTTTCCATGCCATTGTAAAATTGTCGTCGTATTATTCATTGCCATTTTATTTGTCTCTGTATTATCCGTTGCCCTATGTGGCAATTTAAATTAGGCCGGAATATGAGTTGGAAACACGAACAAAGCAAATGCTACCATGGGATCACAAGCAAACACCCTCCGTCCAGGTGCTTTAATTAACCGCGTGTTAAACAGTGGCCTGGCTGCCATTAATGGAGAAGTTGTGAGCGAGGTGGGCGGCTAGTGGATGGAGGTCAAAGAGCTCACTTCCCCGTGAGCAAGGGCGGCCTTGCTACTCGCACGTGTCCCATCGAGCTTGTGAGGTGGACAGGATGCACGCGTCCCGTCGAGCCTACACGGCAGACTGCGTGCCTGCACAGCGGACTTCTCATGCTCGTCCCGTCTAATCAAACAGCTGCACGCATGCCACCGAGTATGGTTAAATTTTGGCAGAGGTAGTGGCCGCACTTAAATGGTTACAGGAACACACGGTTCATATAATACAACCGTTTGCGATATTAATGCATGAGCTATTTGTTTCAAAAGGACTTTGTTGGCTATTAATGTGTGTGCCTTGTCTCAAACTGGACGATTTTTTTACCACGACATATATGTGCCATGTCATGAATGCCAAGTTTCATGTTTTTTGGGTGAGTTTTTGATTTACTGGGATTTAAAAACCGAGATTATCAATGTTTCAGGACGATGAGAAGTTTGTAATTCATTCTCATTCCTTAAATGAGACCTAAACATGCACCCAATGACACATGTACGATTTCCCACCCATTTTGCTTCACTGGAGCATGTGCTTGTAGTTCAAATTTGAATTATGGACTACATTAAATGCCTAGAAAACTTAATTAATATATACAATGGCCAAACAACCCTGAATAGTTTCAAATTTTAGCACGACACTCCTGTTATTCTATGTTGCCTATAGAAAACAAAGTTCAAGGCGAGAAGAGCCAGCGATTATCATTTCGCCCACAAGAGGGGCATGTTTTCCTACCGGAACCACGAGGGCTGCGAGAAGCTTTGGTTTGTAAGAGGCTTGTAATATAGCTTGGCCCAAATTGGACAATTATTTTACCACGACATATATGTGCCATGTAGTGACACCATGCCAAGTTTCATGATTTCCTGGTGAGTTTTGGAGGTACAGAGATTTAAAACCGAGATTCGCAATGTTTGTGGCAAGCCAGGACGCCGAGATGGTTGAATTCATTCACATTCGTTCCATGGGACCTAAACATCCACCCCAAGGACACATGTATGTTTTCTCTAGCCATTTTTGTGCACTGGAGCATGTATTTTTTAGTTCGGATTTGAATTATGGACATTAAATGCAAAGAAAACTCAATTAATGAATAAAAAAGGTCAAATGAACCCTGAATAATTTCAAATTTCAACGTGAATCTCCCGTTGTTCTGTGTTGCGTGTAGAAGAAAATACAAGGCTAGAAGAGGGAGCGATTATCGCTTTGCCCACAAGTGATAGAGGCAAAGCTGTCCCGTCTTTCGATGAGATGATGGATTTTGCTTTGGTGGAAGTCGACTCTGACGATCCGACTATGAACGTGCGAGGACGTCGCGCCTTAACAATCGCTAAACCAACTCCAAGAGGTTATTGACCACGCCGGAGCACGATCAACCTGACCACGAGGGTCTTTTTCCTGCGAGCAAACGAAGAACAAGCAAGAAACTGAGATTGCAATCTGGATATTACGAATATAAGATGAAAGCTTTATTGATCAAGGTGGGGTTCTGTGACGCCTTTGTCCGGTCGTTGAACACAAACGAAGTATGCGAAGTTGCAGCTATGGCGAACTTTAATCTAAACAAAACCCAAAGTCTAAACGATGCCCTAAGGGCTGTATATATGGAGGAAGAGAGGGGGGAATTTCGTGGCCCTTGGTGGAGGGGTCCGAAATCCACCCTATCTCTTGTTTCCCCACACATACGAACTCTAAAAATAGCCTATACTGATCTGTTTCGAAATTACATGGGCCTGGCCCATTAAAAAGGTGACGCAGCACCTATAATAGCCTCTGGACGAAATTTATGAAGTGGCATCTTGTACATTTCGTCCAAGGCTTCATGCACTTGTTATGGTGGCTTCAAAGACCTGAAATCATCACTCGTAACTCCGTTCTTGTTTGATAGAGGCAAAGGTGTCCCGTCTTTCGATGAGATGATGGATATCGCTTTGGTGGAAGTCTACTTTCACGATCCAACTACGAACGTGCGAGGACGTCGTGCCTTAGCAATCGCTAAACCAACTCCGAGAGGTTATTGACCATGCTGGAGCACGATCAACCTGACCGCGAGGGTTTGTTTCCTGCGAGCAAACGAAGAACAAGCAAGAAACTGAGATTGCAATCTGGATATTGCGAATATAAGATGAAAGCTTTATTGATCAAGGTGGGGTTCTGTGACGCCTTTGTCTGGTCGTTGAACACAAACGAAGTACGCGAAGTTGCAGCTATGGCGAACTTTAATCTAAACAAAACCCCAAAGTCTAAACGGTGCCCTAAGGGCTGTATATATGGAGGAAGAGAGGGGGAATTTCGTGGCCCTTGGTGGAGGGGTCCGAAATCAACCCTATCTCTTGTTTCCCCACACATACGGACTCTAAAAATAGCCTATACTTATGTATTTCGAAATGATGAGGACATCAATACCATTGTTACACCCACAGCCCCTGCTGCTATACATACTGGACCAATTACTAGAGCTCGTGCACGCCAACTAAATTACCAGGTACTTTCGTTTCTTGGTAATGATTCTAATGTTCATGAGAATATGATGCTGCCTAAATTGGATACATTTGTTTTCCTTACAAGTGAAGGGCCTAGCTTGGAGAAGGATGAACATTGGAGCAAGAACAAGCATGGAGATGATGGCATGCACAAGGGGAACAAGAACGGAGTTACAAGTGATGATTTCAGGTCTTTGAAGCCACTATAACGAGTGCATGAAGCCTTGGACGAAATATACAAGATGTCACTTCATAAATTTCGTCCAGAGGCTATTTATAGGTGTTGCGTCACCTTTTTATTGGGCCAGGCCCATGTAATTTCGAAATACATAAGTATAGGCTATTTTTAGAGTCCGTATGTGTGGGGAAACAAGAGATAGGGTTGATTTCGGACCCCTCCACCAAGGGCCACGAAATTCCCCCTCTCTTCCTCCATATATATAGCCCTTAGGGCACCATTTAGACTTTGGGATTTGTTTAGATTAAAGTTCGCCATAGCTGCAACTTCGCGTACTTCGTTTGTGTTCAACGACCAGACAAAGGCGTCACAGAACCCCACCTTGATCAATAAAGCTTTCATCTTATATTCGCAATATCCAGATTGTAATCTCAGTTTCTTGCTTGTTCTTCATTTGCTCGCAGGAAACAGACCCTCATGGTCAGGTTGATCGTGCTCCGGCATGGTCAATAACCTCTCGGAGTTGGTTTAGCGATTGCTAAGGCGCAACGTCCTCTCACATTCGTAGTCGGATCGTCAAAGTCGACTTCCACCAAAGCGATATCCATCATCTCATCGAAAGATGGGACACCTTTACCCCTATCAAGTGGTATCAGATTTCCAGGTTGCTCGGTGAGATTTTACAGTTTTTCGTAGTTTAGATCGAGTCTTTTCTTCATACCTATAGTCCACGAAAAAGCCACAAAAAAATTAGGGTTAGTTCATCATATCCGAGCCAGTCTGAACCATTGCATAATCTTTTCTGTATTTGCGTTGTTGAATTTGCGGTTGCATCGTCGTGTCTAGTTGCTGGTCTTAGTGTCTAGTCCTTTAGAGTTTCGAGTTCTGTTCACAAGTTGTCACGCCGCCGCCGCATCATCATCATCATCACAGCTGCCATATACCACCATCGTCATCACCGCTGCCATAACCATCGTCATCACCGCTGCTGATAGTGGCAAAGGTGTCCCGTCTTTCGATGAGATGGTGGATTTCGCTTTGGTGGAAGTCGACTTTGACGATCCGACTACGAACGTGCGAGGACGTCGCGCCTTAGCAATCGCTAAACCAACTCCGAGAGGTTATTGACCACGCCGGAGCACGATCAACCTGACCACGAGGGTCTGTTTCCTGCGAGCAAACGAAGAACAAGCAAGAAACTAAGATTGCAATCTGGATATTGCGAATATAAGATGAAAGCTTTATTGATCAAGGTGGGGTTCTGTGACGCCTTTGTCTGGTCGTTGAACACAAACGAAGTACGCGAAGTTGCAGCTATGGCGAACTTTTAATCTAAACAAAACCCAAAGTCTAAACGATGCCCTAAGGGCTGTATATATGGAGGAAGAGGGGGGGAATTTCGTGGCCCTTGGTGGAGGAGTCCGAATTCAACCCTATCTCTTGTTTCCCCACACATACGGACTCTAAAAATAGCCTATACTTAAGTATTTCGAAATTACATGGGCCTGGCCCAATAATAAGGTGACGCAGCACCTAAAATAGCCTCGGGACGAAATTTATGAAGTGGCATCTTGTATATTTCGTCCAAGGCTTCATGCACCCATTATGGTGGCTTCAAAGTCCTGAAATCATCACTTGTAACTCCATTCTTGTTCCCCTTGCGCATGCCATCATCTCCATGCTTGTTCTTGCTCCAATGTTCATCCTTCTCCAAGCTAGGCCCTTCATTTGTAAGCAAAACAAATGTATCCAATTTAGGCAGCATCATATTCTCATGAACATTAGAATCATTACCAAGAAACGAAAGTACCTGGTAATTTAGTTGGCGTGCATGAGCTCTAGTAATTGGTCCAGTATGTATAGCAGCAGGGGCTGTGGGTGTAACAATTGTATTGATGTCCTCATCACACTAGCATCACATTCAAGCTCAAAAGTCTTATTAAAATCAGGAAGTTGGAGTAAAGGAGCATGTGTCAACTTATCTTTCAATACCGTGAAGGCTTCTTCCTGTGCGGTACCCCAAACAAAAGGCACATCCTTCTTTGTAAGCTCGTTGAGAGGTGCAGCAATGGTGCTGAAATCTCTCACAAAACGCCTATAGAATCCAGCGAGGCCAAGAAAACTTCTCACTTGTGTGACCGTTTTGGGCTGCGGCCAACTCTCAATAGCTTCAATCTTGGCTTTGTCAACTTCAATTCCCTGTGGAGTAACAACATAGCCAAGAAAAGATACTCGGTCGGTGCAAAAGGTGCACTTCCCAAGGTTACCAAACAAACGTGCATCACGTAGAGCAATAAAAACAGCACGTAAATGTTCCAAATGTTCTTCCAAAGATCTGCTATAAATCAGTATATCATCAAAATAGACTACCACAAATCGTCCAATGAAAGCACGTAAAACTTCGTTCATTAGTCTCGTGAAAGTACTAGGCGCATTAGTTAACCCAAAAGGCATGACTAACCACTCATATAATCCAAACTTAGTTTTAAATGCTGTTTTCCATTCATCTCCCAATTTCATACGAATTTGATGGTATCCACTACGCAAATCAACTTTGGAGAATATTGTAGAGCCACTCAATTCATCAAGCATATCATCTAGCCTAGGAATAGGATGACGATAACGAATAGTAATATTATTAATGCCTCTACAATCAACACACATACGTGATGTACCATCCTTTTTCGGCACTAGAATAATAGGAACAGCACAAGGACTAAGGGATTCGCGTATATAACCTTTGTCGAGAAGCTCTTGTACTTGACGCATAATCTCCTTCGTCTCCTCTGGATTGGTACGGTATGGTGCACGGTTTGGTAGTGAAGCACCGGGAATTAAGTCAATCTGATGCTCAATCCCTCGAATAGGCGGTAATCCCGGTGGCACGTCTTGTGGAAAAACGTCAGCGAACTCCTGCAAAATGTTAGTGACAGCAGGAGGCAAAGAGGAAGGCACGTCCTCGAATGAAAATAATGCCTCTTTGCACACAAAAGCATAGCAAATAGATGATAGAGGCAAAGGTGTCCCGTCTTTCGATGAGATGGTGGATTTCGCTTTGGTGGAAGTCGACTTTGACGATCCGACTACGAACGTGCGAGGACGTCGCGCCTTAGCAATCGCTAAACCAACTCCGAGAGGTTATTGACCACGCCGGAGCACGATCAACCTGACCACGAGGGTCTGTTTCCTGCGAGCAAACGAAGAACAAGCAAGAAACTGAGATTGCAATCTGGATATTGCGAATATAAGATGAAAGCTTTATTGATCAAGGTGGGGTTCTGTGACGCCTTTGTCTGGTCGTTGAACACAAACGAAGTACGCGAAGTTGCAGCTATGGCGAACTTTTAATCTAAACAAAACCCAAAGTCTAAACGATGCCCTAAGGGCTGTATATATGGAGGAAGAGGGGGGAATTTCGTGGCCCTTGGTGGAGGAGTCCGAAATCAACCCTATCTCTTGTTTCCCCACACATACGGACTCTAAAAATAGCCTATACTTATGTATTTCGAAATTACATGGGCCTGGCCCAATAATAAGGTGACGCAGCACCTAAAATAGCCTCGGGACGAAATTTAGGAAGTGGCATCTTGTATATTTCGTCCAAGGCTTCATGCACCCATTATGGTGGCTTCAAAGTCCTGAAATCATCACTTGTAACTCCGTTCTTGTTCCCCTTGCGCATGCCATCATCTCCATGCTTGTTCTTGCTCCAATGTTCATCCTTCTCCAAGCTAGGCCCTTCATTTGTAAGCAAAACAAATGTATCCAATTTAGGCAGCATCATATTCTCATGAACATTAGAATCATTACCAAGAAACGAAAGTACCTGGTAATTTAGTTGGCGTGCACGAGCTCTAGTAATTGGTCCAGTATGTATAGCAGCAGGGGCTGTGGGTGTAACAATTGTATTGATGTCCTCATCATCCTCCCCTTCTTGAAATGAAGTCGTCCTCGACGGAAGTCCATCTTCCTCACCCAAATAAGGCTTCAAATCTGCAATGTTAAAAGTGGGACTAACCCCGAAATCTGCAGGCAGCTCAAGTTTATATGCATTATCATTTATTTTCTCTAACACCTTAAAGGGACCATCAGCACGTGGCATTAGCTTTGATTTGCGCAAATCAGGAAATCTATCCTTACGCAAATGTAACCAAACAAGATCTCCAGGTGCAAACACAACATGTTTTCTACCCTTATCTCCAGCAAGTTTATATTTAGCATTCATACGCTCAATGTTTTCCTTAGTTAACTCATGCATTTTTTAAATCAATTCAGCACGTTGTTTAGCATCAAAATTAACCTTCTCCAAAGATGGAAGAGGCAACAAATCAATAGGTGCACGAGGTAGGAAACCATACACAACTTCAAAAGGGCACATCTTAGTAGTAGAATGCAATGAACGATTATAAGCAAATTCAATATGAGGCAAGCATTCCTCCCACATTTTCTTATTATTCTTCAAAACAGCCCTAAGCATAGTAGACAACGTTCTATTGACTACTTCAGTTTGTCCATCAGTTTGGGGGTGACAAGTAGTACTAAAAAGCAATTTAGTGCCCAACTTAGCCCATAAACATCTCCAAAAGTGGCTAAGAAATTTAGTATCACGATCTGAAACAATAGTATTTGGCACACCATGCAAGCGAATAATTTCACGAAAGAACAAATCAGCAACATTAACAGCATCATCGCTTTTATGACATGGTATAAAGTGTGCCATTTTCGAGAATCTATCCACGACAACAAATATGCTATCCCTCCCCTTCTTTGTTCGAGGTAAACCTAAAACAAAGTCCATAGATATATCCTCCCAAGGAACACTAGGTACAGGCAAAGGCATATATAAACCATGAGGATTGAGTCGTGACTTAGCTTTTTGACATGTAGTGCATCGAGCAATAAAACGCTCAACATCCCGTCTCATCTTTGGCCAAAAGAAATGTGTAGCAAGTACGTCCTCCGTCTTCTTCACGCCAAAATGTCCCATTAATCCTCCTCCATGCGCTTCCTGCAACAACAAAAGACGAACGGAGCTAGCTGGAATGCATAGCTTGTTAGCACGAAACACAAATCCATCGTTAACGACAAACTTGTTCCACATTCTTCCTTCTTCACAATTCTGCATTACATCTTTAAAAGCAGCATCATGCACATATTGATCTTTGATGGTCTCCAAACCAAATATTTTGAAGTCAAGTTGTGAAAGCATAGTATAGCGACGAGACAATGCATCAGCAATAACATTTTCTTTTCCCTTCTTGTGTTTAATGACATAAGGGAAAGTCTCAATGAATTCAACCCATTTAGCATGTCTACGATTCAGTTTAGCTTGACTTTTAATATGTTTCAAAGATTCATGATCAGAATGTATAACAAATTCTTTGGGCCATAAATAATGTTGCCATGTTTCTAAAGTCCGAACAAGAGCATATAATTCTTTATCATAAGTAGAATAATTCAGACTAGGCCCACTCAATTTTTCAGAAAAGTACGCAACAGGTTTGCCATCTTGTAATAACACACCTCCTAATCCAATTCCACTAGCATCACATTCAAGCTCAAAAGTCCTATTAAAATCAGGAAGTTGGAGTAAAGGAGCATGTGTCAACTTATCTTTCAATACCGTGAAGGCTTCTTCCTGTGCGGTACCCCAAACAAAAGGCACATCCTTCTTTGTAAGCTCGTTGAGAGGTGCAGCAATGGTGCTGAAATCTCTCACAAAACGCCTATAGAATCCAGCGAGGCCAAGGAAACTCCTCACTTGTGTGACCGTTTTGGGCTGCGGCCAACTCTCAATAGCTTCAATCTTGGCTTTGTCAACTTCAATTCCCTGTGGAGTAACAACATAGCCAAGAAAAGATACTCGGTCGGTGCAAAAGGTGCACTTCCCAAGGTTACCAAACAAACGTGCATCACGTAGAGCAATAAAAACAGCACGTAAATGTTCCAAATGTTCTTCCAAAGATCTGCTATAAATCAGTATATCATCAAAATAGACTACCACAAATCGTCCAATGAAAGCACGTAAAACTTCGTTCATTAGTCTCGTGAAAGTACTAGGCGCATTAGTTAACCCAAAAGGCATGACTAACCACTCATATAATCCAAACTTAGTTTTAAATGCTGTTTTCCATTCATCTCCCAATTTCATACGAATTTGATGGTATCCACTACGCAAATCAACTTTGGAGAATATTGTAGAGCCACTCAATTCATCAAGCATATCATCTAGCCTAGGAATAGGATGACGATAACGAATAGTAATATTATTAATGCCTCTACAATCAACACACATACGTGATGTACCATCCTTTTTCGGCACTAGAATAATAGGAACAGCACAAGGACTAAGGGATTCGCGTATATAACCTTTGTCGAGAAGCTCTTGTACTTGACGCATAATCTCCTTCGTCTCCTCTGGATTGGTACGGTATGGTGCACGTTTGGCAGTGAAGCACCGGGAATTAAGTCAATCTGATGCTCAATCCCTCGAATAGGCGGTAATCCCGGTGGCACGTCTTGTGGAAAGACGTCAGCGAACTCCTGCAAAATGTTAGTGACAGCAGGAGGCAAAGAGGAAGGCACGTCCTCGAATGAAAATAATGCCTCTTTGCACACAAAAGCATAGCAAACAGATTTGCTGAAATCTAGCTCATCAATATCAGATTTGGTGGCAAATAAACATGCACTTTTCAATTTAATTTCAGAAGCAACACTAGATGGTTTATTATTAGGCTTCATTTGTTGCTCAAATTCTTTTGCCACAATCTGATTTTCACTCTTATTCGTCTCCTGTTTTGCTTTATTAGCTCTATTAATATCATCTTTCAAAATGGAATCAGGAGTCATAGGAAGCAAAGTAATATTTTTATCCTTATGAACAAGAGTATAGTGATTGTTTCTACCATGGTGTACAGAATTTTTATCAAATTGGCATGGTCTACCAAGTAATAAGGAACATGCTTGCATAGGTACCACATCACGATCAACATAATCAGCATATGTAGAGATACTAAAATGCACACGAACAGTACGTGTTACCTTAACCTTGCCGCTGTTGTTGAACCATTGGATGTAGTAAGGATGTGGATGTGATCTTGTGGTGAGAGAAAGCTTCTCCACCATCTCCATGCTAGCCAAGTTGTTGCAGCTCCCTCCGTCTATGATGACGCGCACAGAACGTTCCTTCACAACTCCCTTGGTATGGAACAAATTGTGCCTCTGATTTTGCTCAGCTTGTGTGACCTGCACACTCAAAACACGTTGAGCAACTAAACATTCATACATGTCAGCGTCTTCAGGAGCCATGTATTGTGTCTCATGATCAGAATCATCTCCACCATGTTCTTCACGTGTAATAAGAGCCAAAGTCTCCTCATCATAGTCACTAGCGGACTCATATCCACCATCCGCGGTAGCAATCATCACACGCGGAGATTTGCATTCTCTCGCATAATGACCTCCTCCCTTACAACGACGACAAATAATATCGCTTGTGTGCCCTGTTGATGCCATGGAAGAAGAAGAACGCTGTGCAGGCCCCGCAGGTGCGCTCTTGGCAGATAATGGTGGTTGTGCCTGTTTTCTTGTATCACGGCTGGAGGTGGCACCGGATGGAGGTGCTGGTGCAGTTGAAGTAGAAGATGCACGTGGTGTCCATGATGAAGGTCGGCCTGCAGAAAAGTTAGTTCGCCCTAATGCTTGTCGATCCTGCACTTCACGTTCAGCTTTACAAGCAAGATGGAATAAACGAGTGATATTAGTATACTCCTTATAGTCTAGAATGGTCTGAATCTCTCTATTTAATCCACCCAGAAAACGTGCAAGCATAGCTTCATTCTCCTCAACAATACCACATCTAATCATGCCAGTTTGTAATTCCTGATAATATTCTTCTACAGAATTTTTCCCTTGTCTTAAACGCTGCAATTTTTGAAGCAATTCACGTTGATAATATGGTGGAACCCAACGCGTACGCATAGCAGTTTTCAAAGCAGCCCAAGTAGTTGGAATCGGATATAATCTACAATGTTCAGACCACCATACACATGCAAAACTAGTGAAAGCACAAACGGCAGCAGCAACTCGTCTCTCCTCAGGATATTGTAAACATGTAAATCGTTGTTTAGTTTCTAACTCCCAAGTAAGATATATATCAGGAACATATCTACCCTCAAATGGTGGAATATTCAATTTCAGTTTAGGAATATGGACATCATCTCGTACCTGAGGTGGTGGTGCAGGCCTACCATTACGAATATATACCTGAGGTCGACCTGCTGGTGGTGGTACAGGTGGCTGCACGTAGTGTTGATTTTGATCAACCTGATCCTCATAATCTCCCACATAATCATCCTCCTCCGCATCAGCAGCAGGAGCCACAGAAGTATCAACAGCAGCACCAACAGTTTGGCCAAACGCAAGAGGAACACGGCTTGCTCGGCGGAGGTCTGCTTCGCGACGTGGAGGTAGTCGTTGTTGTTGTTGTTGGAGAGGTGCGTTAGGTGCAGCGGGTGGTGGTGGTGGAAGACGCGCGAGCAATTCATTAAACTTGTTATCGAGCTTTGTTTCGAACGTCTTCTCAAGGCCAGTGATCTTCTCCATGGCCTCTTCAAAATTGTTCAGCACATCTTGCACCTGTTCAGTCATCATTTGCTGAAACTTATCATGAAGCTCCTTGTTCGATAAATTCTCCCAGTCAATCTCATCGGCTTGTGATCCTGGCATGGTTAGCAGCAATAGAAACACACAAGAATATGATCCTACAGACTACGAACAAGTGGTGGTGGTGGGTGTCACAAATCCGTCAAGCAAATCTCAAATTCTTACCAGTTCTTACCCAGCAGCAGGCGGTGATCGGCAACCGTTGTAGTCAAAAACTCTCAAAGCTTGGATAGAGCGATTACCAGGGAGAGTCAAACGCACGACGTAGATGTATGTGGAGCTGGGAAGGCTTATAATATGGTAGCAAAAAGGGTCAGCAATAATCAATTCAGAGATGCAAAGTTGAATAAACGCTCAACGACGGTACTGTGCTGGTCCTAGGCTAGACTGTGCTAGAGACGCGAGCCTAGAACACTAACAAAATCACGGCGCGGCACGTAAACAAGGGAAAAGCACACTGTGGAAATTTTTTTTCGCTCTTTTTTTTTTCCGAAACCTACTCCGGCAAGGAAACACGAATCGGAATCTAGATGGATCTCGAAAACAAACCTAATATGACAAGAACTCGGATTGGTGGTGGATATATGGTGGTAGATGGCAGGGGTGATGATGATGGTGTGGCGGCGGCGTGACAACTTATGACCAGAACTCGAAACTCTAAAAGACTAGACTCTAAGACCAGCAACTAGACACGACGATGCAACCGCAAATTCAACAAAGCAAAACCCTAAAAAGATTATGCAAAGGCTCAGATTGGTTCGGATATGATGAACTAACCCTAATTTTTTTTGTGGCTTTTTCGTGGACTATAGGTATGAAGAACAGACTCGATCTAAACTACGAAAAACTGTAAAATCTCACCGAGCAACCTGGAAATCTGATACCACTTGATAGAGGCGGAGGTGTCCCGTCTTTCGATGAGATGGTGGATTTCGCTTTGGTGGAAGTCGACTTTGACGATCCGACTACGAACGTGCGAGGACGTCGCGCCTTAGCAATCGCTAAACCAACTCCGAGAGGTTATTGACCACGCCGGAGCACGATCAACCTGACCACGAGGGTCTGTTTCCTGCGAGCAAACGAAGAGCAAGCAAGAAACTAAGATTGCAATCTGGATATTGCGAATATAAGATGAAAGCTTTATTGATCAAGGTGGGGTTCTGTGACGCCTTTGTCTGGTCGTTGAACACAAACGAAGTACGCGAAGTTGCAGCTATGGCGAACTTTTAATCTAAACAAAACCCAAAGTCTAAACGATGCCCTAAGGGCTGTATATATGGAGGAAGAGGGGGGAATTTCGTGGCCCTTGGTGGAGGGGTCCGAAATCAACCCTATCTCTTGTTTCCCCACACATACGGACTCTAAAAATAGCCTATACTTATGTATTTCGACATTACATGGGCCTGGCCCAATAATAAGGTGACGCAGCACCTAAAATAGCCTCGGGACGAAATTTATGAAGTGGCATCTTGTATATTTCGTCCAAGGCTTCATGCACCCATTATGGTGGCTTCAAAGTCCTGAAATCATCACTTGTAACTCCGTTCTTGTTCCCCTTGCGCATGCCATCATCTCCATGCTTGTTCTTGCTCCAATGTTCATCCTTCTCCAAGCTAGGCCCTTCATTTGTAAGCAAAACAAATGTATCCAATTTAGGCAGCATCATATTCTCATGAACATTAGAATCATTACCAAGAAACGAAAGTACCTGGTAATTTAGTTGGCGTGCACGAGCTCTAGTAATTGGTCCAGTATGTATAGCAGCAGGGGCTGTGGGTGTAACAATTGTATTGATGTCCTCATCAGTACCTGAGGTGGTGGTGCAGGCCTACCATTACGAATATATACCTGAGGTCGACCTGCTGGTGGCGGTACAGGTGGCTGCACGTAGTGTTGATTTTGATCAACCTCATCCTCATAATCTCCCACATAATCATCCTCCTCCGCATCAGCAGCAGGAGCCACAGAAGTATCAACAGCAGCACCAACAGTTTGGCCAAACGCAAGAGGAACACGGCTTGCTCGGCGGAGGTCTGCTTCGCGACGTGGAGGTAGTCGTTGTTGTTGTTGTTGGAGAGGTGCGTTAGGTGCAGCGGGTGGTGGTGGTGGAAGACGCGCGAGCAATTCATTAAACTTGTTATCGAGCTTTGTTTCGAACGTCTTCTCAAGGCCAGTGATCTTCTCCATGGCCTCTTCAAAATTGTTCAGCACATCTTGCACCTGTTCAGTCATCATTTGCTGAAACTTATCATGAAGCTCCTTGTTCGATAAATTCTCCCAGTCAATCTCGTCGGCTTGTGATCCTGGCAGGGTTAGCAGCAATAGAAACACACAAGAATATGATCCTACAGACTACGAACAAGTGGTGGTGGTGGGTGTCACAAATCCGTCAAGCAAATCTCAAATTCTTACCAGTTCTTACCCAGCAGCAGGCGGTGATCGGCAACCGTTGTAGTCAAAAACTCTCAAAGCTTGGATAGAGCGATTACCAGGGAGAGTCAAACGCACGACGTAGATGTATGTGGAGCTGGGAAGGCTTATAATATGGTAGCAAAAAGGGTCAGCAATAATCAATTCAGAGATGCAAAGTTGAATAAACGCTCAACGATGGTACTGTGCTGGTCCTAGGCTAGACTGTGCTAGAGACGCGAGCCTAGAACACTAACAAAATCACGGCGCGGCACGTAAACAAGGGAAAAGCACACTCTGAAAAAAAAATTCGCTCTTTTTTCTTCTTTTTTTTGCGCTCTTTTTTTTTTCCGCTGCTTTTTTTTTGCGCTGCTTTTTTTTTTGCGAAAAATCACTATAATGGCGAGTGTCTCAAAACTCTTCCTAGCTCAAACTGACAGGATGGGCACGAAATTTTTTCGACCAATTTTTTTTTTCGACTGCCCGGACCCAAAAACTGGAAACGGGTCAAAAAAAACTTCCTATAATGGCACCTGTCTCAAAACACTCAGAAACACCTAAAAATAGGATAGCCAGAAATTTTTTCGAAAAATGCGTTTTCGAAAAATTTTGGGCCTAAACGGAGCGTGGCTACCCGACTCTTTTTTTTTTCCGAAACCTACTCCGGCAAGGAAACACGAATCGGAATCTAGATGGATCCCGAAAACAAACCTAATAAGCAAAGAACTCGGATTGGTGGTGGATATATGGTGGTGGTATATGGCAGCGGTGGTGGTAGCGGTGGTAGTATATGGATATGGATCGGTGGTGGTATATGGACACGGATTGGTGGTGGTATATGGATATGGATTCGGTGCGGTGGTGGTAGATGGCAGGGGCGATGATGATGGTGCGACGGCGGCGTGACAACTTATGACCAGAACTCGAAACTCTAAAAGACTAGACTCTAAGACCAGCAACTAGACACGACGATGCAACCGCAAATTCAACAAAGCAAAACCCTAAAAAGATTATGCAAGGCTCAGATTGGTTCGGATATGATGAACTAACCCTAATTTTTTTTGTGGCTTTTTCGTGGACTATAGGTATGAAGAACAGACTCGATCTAAACTACTAAAAAACTGTAAAATCTCACCGAGCAACCTGGAAATCTGATACCACTTGATAGTGGCAAAGGTGTCCCGTCTTTCGATGAGATGGTGGATTTCGCTTTGGTGGAAGTCGACTTTGACGATCCGACTACGAACGTGCGAGGACGTCGCGCCTTAGCAATCGCTAAACCAACTCCGAGAGGTTATTGACCACGCCGGAGCACGATCAACCTGACCACGAGGGTCTGTTTCCTGCGAGCAAACAAAGAACAAGCAAGAAACTAAGATTGCAATCTGGATATTGCGAATATAAGATGAAAGCTTTATTGATCAAGGTGGGGTTCTGTGACGCCTTTGTCTGGTCGTTGAACACAAACGAAGTACGCGAAGTTGCAGCTATGGCGAACTTTTAATCTAAACAAAACCCAAAGTCTAAACGATGCCCTAAGGGCTGTATATATGGAGGAAGAGGGGGGAATTTCGTGGCCCTTGGTGGAGGGGTCCGAAAACAACCCTATCTCTTGTTTCCCCACACATACGGACTCTAAAAATAGCCTATACTTATGTATTTCGAAATTACATGGGCCTGGCCCAATAATAAGGTGACGCAGCACCTAAAATAGCCTCGGGACGAAATTTATGAAGTGGCATCTTGTATATTTCGTCCAAGGCTTCATGCACCCATTATGGTGGCTTCAAAGTCCTGAAATCATCACTTGTAACTCCGTTCTTGTTCCCCTTGCGCATGCCCTCATCTCCATGCTTGTTCTTGCTCCAATGTTCATCCTTCTCCAAGCTAGGCCCTTCATTTGTAAGCAAAACAAATGTATCCAATTTAGGCAGCATCATATTCTCATGAACATTAGAATCATTACCAAGAAACGAAAGTACCTGGTAATTTAGTTGGCGTGCACGAGCTCTAGTAATTGGTCCAGTATGTATAGCAGCAGGGGCTGTGGGTGTAACAATTGTATTGATGTCCTCATCATCTTGATAGAGGCAAAGGTGTCCCGTCTTTCGATGAGATGGTGGATTTCGCTTTGGTGGAAGTCGACTTTGACGATCCGACTACGAACGTGCGAGGACGTCGCGCCTTAGCAATCGCTAAACCAACTCCGAGAGGTTATTGACCACGCCGGAGCACGATCAACCTGACCACGAGGGTCTGTTTCCTGCGAGCAAACGAAGATCAAGCAAGAAACTGAGATTGCAATCTGGATATTGCGAATATAAGATGAAAGCTTTATTGATCAAGGTGGGGTTCTGTGACGCCTTTGTCTGGTCGTTGAACACAAACGAAGTACGCGAAGTTGCAGCTATGGCGAACTTTTAATCTAAACAAAACCCAAAGTCTAAACGATGCCCTAAGGGCTGTATATATGGAGGAAGAGGGGGGAATTTCGTGGCCCTTGGTGGAGGAGTCCGAAATCAACCCTACTCTTGTTTCCCCACACATACGGACTCTAAAAATAGCCTATACTTATGTATTTCGAAATTACATGGGCCTGGCCCAATAATAAGGTGACGCAGCACCTAAAATAGCCTCGGGACGAAATTTATGAAGTGGCATCTTGTATATTTCGTCCAAGGCTTCATGCACCCATTATGGTGGCTTCAAAGTCCTGAAATCATCACTTGTAACTCCATTCTTGTTCCCCTTGCGCATGCCATCATCTCCATGCTTGTTCTTGCTCCAATGTTCATCCTTCTCCAAGCTAGGCCCTTCATTTGTAAGCAAAACAAATGTATCCAATTTAGGCAGCATCATATTCTCATGAACATTAGAATCATTACCAAGAAACGAAAGTACCTGGTAATTTAGTTGGCGTGCATGAGCTCTAGTAATTGGTCCAGTATGTATAGCAGCAGGGGCTGTGGGTGTAACAATTGTATTGATGTCCTCATCACACTAGCATCACATTCAAGCTCAAAAGTCTTATTAAAATCAGGAAGTTGGAGTAAAGGAGCATGTGTCAACTTATCTTTCAATACCGTGAAGGCTTCTTCCTGTGCGGTACCCCAAACAAAAGGCACATCCTTCTTTGTAAGCTCGTTGAGAGGTGCAGCAATGGTGCTGAAATCTCTCACAAAACGCCTATAGAATCCAGCGAGGCCAAGAAAACTTCTCACTTGTGTGACCGTTTTGGGCTGCGGCCAACTCTCAATAGCTTCAATCTTGGCTTTGTCAACTTCAATTCCCTGTGGAGTAACAACATAGCCAAGAAAAGATACTCGGTCGGTGCAAAAGGTGCACTTCCCAAGGTTACCAAACAAACGTGCATCACGTAGAGCAATAAAAACAGCACGTAAATGTTCCAAATGTTCTTCCAAAGATCTGCTATAAATCAGTATATCATCAAAATAGACTACCACAAATCGTCCAATGAAAGCACGTAAAACTTCGTTCATTAGTCTCGTGAAAGTACTAGGCGCATTAGTTAACCCAAAAGGCATGACTAACCACTCATATAATCCAAACTTAGTTTTAAATGCTGTTTTCCATTCATCTCCCAATTTCATACGAATTTGATGGTATCCACTACGCAAATCAACTTTGGAGAATATTGTAGAGCCACTCAATTCATCAAGCATATCATCTAGCCTAGGAATAGGATGACGATAACGAATAGTAATATTATTAATGCCTCTACAATCAACACACATACGTGATGTACCATCCTTTTTCGGCACTAGAATAATAGGAACAGCACAAGGACTAAGGGATTCGCGTATATAACCTTTGTCGAGAAGCTCTTGTACTTGACGCATAATCTCCTTCGTCTCCTCTGGATTGGTACGGTATGGTGCACGGTTTGGCAGTGAAGCACCGGGAATTAAGTCAATCTGATGCTCAATCCCTCGAATAGGCGGTATTCCCGGTGGCACGTCTTGTGGAAAAACGTCAGCGAACTCCTGCAAAATGTTAGTGACAGCAGGAGGCAAAGAGGAAGGCACGTCCTCGAATGAAAATAATGCCTCTTTGATAGAGGCAAAGGTGTCCCGTCTTTCGATGAGATGGTGGATTTCGCTTTGGTGGAAGTCGACTTTGACGATCCGACTACGAACGTGCGAGGACGTCGCGCCTTAGCAATCGCTAAACCAACTCCGAGAGGTTATTGACCACGCCGGAGCACGATCAACCTGACCACGAGGGTCTGTTTCCTGCGAGCAAACGAAGAACAAGCAAGAAACTGAGATTGCAATCTGGATATTGCGAATATAAGATGAAAGCTTTATTGATCAAGGTGGGGTTCTGTGACGCCTTTGTCTGGTCGTTGAACACAAACGAAGTACGCGAAGTTGCAGCTATGGAGAACTTTTAATCTAAACAAAACCCAAAGTCTAAACGATGCCCTAAGGGCTGTATATATGGAGGAAGAGGGGGGAATTTCGTGGCCCTTGGTGGAGGGGTCCGAAATCAACCCTATCTCTTGTTTCCCCACACATACGGACTCTAAAAATAGCCTATACTTATGCATTTCGAAATTACATGGGCCTGGCCCAATAATAAGGTGACGCAGCACCTAAAATAGCCTCGGGACGAAATTTATGAAGTGGCATCTTGTATATTTCGTCCAAGGCTTCATGCACCCATTATGGTGGCTTCAAAGTCCTGAAATCATCACTTGTAACTCCGTTCTTGTTCCCCTTGCGCATGCCATCATCTCCATGCTTGTTCTTGCTCCAATGTTCATCCTTCTCCAAGCTAGGCCCTTCATTTGTAAGCAAAACAAATGTATCCAATTTAGGCAGCATCATATTCTCATGAACATTAGAATCATTACCAAGAAACGAAAGTACCTGGTAATTTAGTTGGCGTGCACGAGCTCTAGTAATTGGTCCAGTATGTATAGCAGCAGGGGCTGTGGGTGTAACAATTGTATTGATGTCCTCATCAGCTGCCATATACCACCATCGTCATCACCGCTGCCATCTACCACCATCGACATCACCTTAGCCATATACCACATATCCACCTCCATCACGCCAATCCGAGTCCACCTGCAACATATATCTGCCACCAGTCCGAGTTCCACCAGATTCATCTCCGCCACCAGTTCGAGTTCCACCAGATTCATCTCCGCCACCAGTCCGAGTTCCACCACATTCATCTCCGCCACCAGTCCTAGTCCGAGTCCAGTATTTGTTGCTTTATTTTCGACTTCCAGATCACGCCATACTCCGAGTCGTGATAGAGAAGGACTCCCGAACTTTCGTGTTACCCGCAGTAGAAAAATAGCTCCAGTTTGAAAAAAAAATAGCTCCAGTCTGGAAAATTCTGGCTAGGCAGTTTCTAGACCATTTGTAGACTTTTTTGAAAAAAAATTGTTCCGGAGCAAAAAAAAGAGAAAAAAAGTGCAAAAATAAAAAGTGCAAAAAAGAGAGAGAAAAAATTCAAAGTGTGCTCCTCCCTTGTTTACGTGCAGCACCATGATTTTATGAGTGTTCTAGGCTCGCGTCTCTAGCCCAGTCTAGCCTAGGACCAGCACAGTACCGTCGTTGAGCGTTTATTCAACTTTGCATCTCTGAATTGATTATTGCTGACCCTTTTTGCTACCATATTATAAGCCTTCCCAGCCCCACATACATCTATGTCGTGCGTTTGATTCTCCCTGGTAATCGCTCTATCCAAGCTTTGAGAGTTTTGACTACAACGGTTGCCGATCACCACCTGCTGTCGGGTAAGAACTGGTAAGAATTTGAGATTCGCTTGAAGGATTTGTGACACACCACCACCACCACCGCTTCCTAGTAGTCTGTAGAATCATATTATTTTGTGTTTCTATTGCTGCTAACCATGCCAGGATCACAAGCCGATGAGACTGATTGGGAGAACGTGACGAACAAACAGCTACATGATAAATTTCAGCAAATGATGAGTGGACAGGTGCAAGATGTGCTAAACAGATTTGACGAGGCCATGGATAAGATAGATGGCATTGAGAAGACGTTCGAAACAAAGCTTGATAGCAAGTTTAATGAATTGCTCGCACGTTTTCCACAACCACCGCCGGCTGCACCTATCGCACCTCTGCAACAAAAACAACAACGCCTCCTTCCGAATTAGTATGGACGAGCGAAGCGTGTTCCTATTGAGGATGGCCAAACTTCTGGTGCTGCTGTTCCTGTTGTTGATGCTTCTTTGGCTCGTGCTACTGCTGCTGCTGGTACCCAGGAGGAGGATGAGTATGCGGGCGATTATGAGGATGAGGTTGATCAAAATCAGAACTACGTGCAGCCACCAGCACCACCACTAGCAGGTCGACCTCAGGTATATATTCGTAATGGTAGGCCAGCACCACCACCTCAGGTACGAGATGATGTCCTTCCTAAACCAAAATTGAATATTCCACCATTTGAGGGTAGATATGTTCCTGATATATATCTTACTTGGGAGTTAGAAACTGAACAACATTTTACATTGTTTACAATATCCCGAGGACAGACGGGTTGCTGCTGCTGTTTGTGCTTTCACTAGTTTTGCATGTGTATGGTGGTCTGAACATTGTAGATTATATCCTATTCCAGCTACTTGGGCTGCTTTGAAAACTGCTATGCGTACTCGTTGGGTTCCACCATATTCTCAACGTGAATTGCTTCAAAAATTGTAGCGTTTAAGACAAGGAAAAAATTCTGTGGAAGAATATTATCAGGAATTACAAACTGGCATGATTAGATGTGGTATTGTTGAGGAGAATGAAGCTATGCTTGCACGTTTTACGGGTGGATCAAATAGAGAGATTCAGACCATTCTAGAGTATAAGGAGTATACTAATATCGATCGTTTATTCCATCTTGCTTGTAAAGCTGAACGTGAAGTGCAGGATCGACAAGCAATGGTGCGCACTAACTTTTCTGCAGGTCGACCTTCCTCATGGACACCGCGTGCATCTTCTACTTCCACTACACCAGCACCTCCATCAGGTGCCATCTCCAGCCGTGATACAAGAAAGCAGGCACAACCACCATCATCTGCCAAGAGCGCACCTGCCGGGCCTGCACAGAGCTCTTCTTGTTCCATGGGATCAACAGGGCACACAAGTGACATTATTTGTCGTTGTTGTAAGGGAAGAGGTCATTATGCGCGAGAATGCAAATCTCGGCGTGTGATGATTGCTACTGAGGATGGTGGGTATGAGTCCGCTAGTGACTATGATGAGGAGACTTTGGCTCTTATTACACGTGAAGAACATGGTGGAAATGTATGAACATCATCTGCCAAGAACATGAGCATATGATTCTTTATCATAAGTAGAATAATTCAGACTAGGCCCACTCAATTTTTCAGAAAAGTATGCAACAGGTTTGCCATCTTGTAATAACACACCTCCTAATCCAATTCCACTAGCATCACATTCAAGCTCAAAAGTCTTATTAAAATCACGCAGTTGGAGTAAAGGAGCATGTGTCAACTTATCTTTCAATACCGTGAAGGCTTCTTCCTGTGCGGTACCCCACAGAAAAGGCACATCTTTCTTTGTAAGCTCATTGAGAGGTGCAGCAATGGTGCTGAAATCTCTCACAAAACGCCTATAGAATCCAGCGAGGCCAAGAAAACTCCTCACTTGTGTGACCGTTTTGGGCTGCGGCCAACTCTCAATAGCTTCAATCTTGGCTTTATCAACTTCAATTCCCTATGGAGTAACAACATAGCAAAGAAAATATACTCGGTCGGTGCAAAAGGTACACTTCCCAAGGTTACCAAACAAATGTGCATCACGTAGAGCAATAAAAACAGCACATAAATGTTCCAAATGTTCTTCCAAAGATCTGCTATAAATCAATATGTCATCAAAGTAAACTACCACAAATCGTCCAATGAAAGCACGTAAAACTCCGTTCATTAATCTCATGAAAGTACTAGGTGCATTAGTTAACCCAAAAGGCATGACTAACCACTCATATAATCCAAACTTAGTTTTAAATGCTATTTTCCATTCATCTCCCAATTTCATACGAATTTGATGGTATCCACTACGCAAATCAACTTTGGAGAATATTGTAGAGCCACTCAATTCATCAAGCATATCATCTAGCCTAGGAATAGGATGATGATAACGAATAGTAATATTATTAATGCCTCTACAATCAACACACATACGTGATGTACCATCCTTTTTCGGCACTAGAATAATAGGAATAACACAAGGACGAAGGGATTCGCGTATATAACCTTTGTCGAGAAGCTCTTGTACTTGACGCATAATCTCCTTCGTCTCCTCTGGATTGGTACGATATGGTGCACGGTTTGGCAGTGAAGCACCGGGAATTAAGTCAATCTGATGCTCAATCCCTCGAATAGGTGGTAATCCCGGTGGCACGTCTGGTGGAAAGACGTCAGCGAACTCCTGCAAAATGCTAGTGACAGCAGGAGGCAAAGAGGAAGGCACGTCCTCCAATGAAAATAATGCCTCTTTGCACACAAAAGCATAGCAAACAGATTTGCTGAAATCTAGCTCATCAATATCAGATTTGGTGGCAAATAAACATGCACTTTTCAATTTAATTTCGGAAGCAACACTAGATGGTTTATTATTTGGCTTCATTTGTTGCTCAAATTCTTTTGCCACAATCTGATTTTCACTCTTATTCTTCTCCTATTTTGCTTTATTAGCTCTATTAATATCATCTTTCGAAATGGAATCAGGAGTCATAGGAAGCAAAGTAATATTTTTATCCTTATGAACAAGAGTATAGTGATTGTTTCTACCATGGTGTACAGAATTTTTATCAAATTGCCATGGTCTACCAAGTAATAAGGAACATGCTTGCATAGGTACCACATCACAATCAACATAATCAGCATATGTAGAGATACTAAAATGCACACGAACAGTACGTGTTACCTTAACCTTGCCGCTGTTGTTGAACCATTGGATGTAGTAAGGATGTGGATGTGGTCTTGTGGTGAGAGAAAGCTTCTCCACCATCTCCATGCTAGCCAAGTTGTTGCAGCTCCCTCCGTCTATGATGACGCGCACAAAACGTTCCTTCACAACTCCCTTGGTATGGAACAAATTGTGCCTCTGATTTTGCTCAGCTTGTGTGACCTGCACACTCAAAACACGTTGAGTAACTAAACATTCATACCTTTCAGCGTCTTCAGGAGCCATGTATTGCGTCTCATGATCAGAATCATCTCCACCATGTTCTTCACGTGTAATAAGAGCCAAAGTCTCCTCATCATAGTCACTAGCGGACTCATACCCACCATCCTCAGTAGCAATCATCACATGCTGAGATTTGCATTCTCGCGCATAATGACCTCTTCCCTTACAACGACGACAAATAATTTCACTTGTGTGCCCTCTTGATCCCATGGAAGAAGAAGAGCTCTGTGCAGGCCCGACAGGTGCGCTCTTGGCAGATGATGGTGGTTGTGCCTGCTTTCTTGTATCACGGCTGGAGATGGCACCTGATGGAGTTGCTGGTGCAGTGGAAGTAGAAGATGCACGCGGTGTCCATGAAGAAGGTCGACCTGCAGAAAAGTTAGTGCACGCCATTGCTTGTCGATCCTGCACTTCATGTTCAGCTTTACAAGCAAGATGGAATAAACGAGTGATATTAGTATACTCCTTATACTCTAGAATGGTCTGAATCTCTCTATTTAATCCACCCGTAAAACGTGCAAGCATAGCTTCATTCTCCTCAACAATATCACATCTAATCAGGCCAATTTGTAATTCCTGATAATATTCTTCAACAGAATTTTTTCCTTGTCTTAAACGCTGCAATTTTTGAAGCAATTCACGTTGATAATATGGTGGAACCCAACAAGTACGCATAGCAGTTTTCAAAGCAGCCCAAGTAGCTGGAATAGGATATAATCTACAATGTTCAGACCACCATACACATGCAAAACTAGTGAAAGCACAAACAGCAGCAGCAACCCGTCTCTCCTCGGGATATTGTAAACATGTAAAACATTGGTCAGTTTCTAACTCCCAAGTAAGATATATATCAGGAACATATCTACCCTCAAATGGTGGAATATTCAATTTCAGTTTGGGAATATGGACATCATCTCGTACCTGAGGTGGTGGTGCAGGCCTACCATTACGAATATATACCTGAGGTCGACCTGCTGGTGGTGGTGCTGGTGGTTGCACGTAGTTCTGATTTTGATCAACCTCATCCTCATAATCGCCCGCATACTCATCATCCTCCTGGGTACCAGCAGCAGCAGTAGCACGAGCCAAAGAAGCATCAACAACAGGAACAGCAGCACCAGAAGTTTGGCCATCCTCAATAGGAACACGCTTCGCACGTCCATACTGATTCGGAAGGAGGCGTTGTTGTTGTTGTTGCAGAGGTGCGATAGGTGCAGCCGGCGGTGGTTGTGGAAAACGCGCGAGCAATTCATTAAACTTGCTATCAGGCTTTGTTTCGAATGTCTTCTCAATGCCATCTATCTTCTCCATGGCCTCGTCAAATCTGTTTAGCACATCTTGCACCTGTCCACTCATCATTTGCTGAAATTTATCATGTAGCTGTTTGTTCGTCAGGTTCTCCCAATCAGTCTCATCGGCTTGTGATCCTGGCATGGTTAGCAGCAATAGAAACACAAAATAATATGATTCTACAGACTACTAGGAAGCGGTGGTGGTGGTGGTGTGTCACAAATCCTTCAAGCGAATCTCAAATTCTTACCAGTTCTTACCCAGCAGCAGGTGGTGATCGGCAACCGTTGTAGTCAAAACTCTCAAAGCTTGGATAGAGCGATTACCAGGGAGAATCAAACGCACGATGTAGATGTATGTGGAGCTGGGAAGGCTTATAATATGGTAGCAAAAAGGGTCAGCAATAATTAATTCAGAGATGCAAAGTTGAATAAACGCTCAATGACGGTATTGTGCTGGTCCTAGGCTAGACTGTGCTAGAGACGCGAGCCTAGAACACTAACAAAATCACAGCGCTGCACGTAAACAAGGGAGGGGCACACTCTGAATTTTTTTTCACTCTTTTTTTTGCACTTTTTTTTCTCTTTTTTTTTGCTCCGCAACAAAAAAAATTCGAAAAAGTCTACAAATGGTATAGAAACTGCCTAGCCAGAATTTTCCAGACTGGAGCTATTTTTTTTAAACTGGAGCTATTTTTCTACTACGGGTAACGGGAAAGTTCGAGAGTCCTTTTCTATCACGACTCGGAGTATGGCGTGATCTGGAAGTCGAAAACAAAACAATAAATACTGGACTCGGACTAGGACTGGTGGCGAAGATGAATCTGGTGGAACTCAGACTGGTGGCGGAGATGAATCTGGTGGAACTCGGACTGGTGGTATATATATGTTGCAGGTGGACTCGGATTGGCGTGATGGAGGTGGATATGTGGTATATGGCTGCGGTGAAGTCGATGGTGGTAGATGGCAGCGGTGATGACGATGGTGGTATATGGCAGCGGTGATGACGATGGTGGTATATGGCAGCGGTGATGACGATGGTGGTATATGGCAGCGGTGATGATGATGATGCGGCGGCGGTGTGACAACTTGTGAACAGAACTCGAAACTCTAAATGACTAGACACTAAGACCAGCAACTAGACACGATGATGCAACCGCAAATTCAACAATGCAAATACAGAAAAGATTATGCAATGGCTCAGACTGGTTCGGATATGATGAACTAACCCTAATTTTTTTTGTGGCTTTTTCGTGGACTATAGGTATGAAGAAAAGACTCGATCTAAACTACGAAAAACTGTAAAATCTCACCGAGCAACCTGGAAATCTGATACCACTTGATAGAGGCAAAGGTGTCCCGTCTTTCGATGAGATGATGGATATCGCTTTGGTGGAAGTCGACTTTGACGATCCGACTATGAACGTGCGAGGACGTCGCGCCTTAGCAATCGCTAAACCAACTCCGAGAGGTTATTGACCACGCCGGAGCACGATCAACCTGACCACGAGGGTCTGCTTCCTGCGAGCAAACGAAGAACAAGCAAGAAACTGAGATTGCAATCTGGATATTGCGAATATAAGATGAAAGCTTTATTGATCAAGGTGGGGTTCTGTGACGCCTTTGTCTGGTCGTTGAACACAAACGAAGTACGTGAAGTTGCAGCTATGGCGAACTTTAAGCTAAACAAAACCCCAAAGTCAAAACGGTGCCCTAAGGGTTGTATATATGGAGGAAGAGAGGGGGAATTTCGTGGCCCTTGGTGGAGGGGTCCGAAATCAACCCTATCTTTGTTTCCCGACACATACGGACTCTAAAAATAGCCTATACTTATGTATTTCGAAATTACATGGGCCTGGCCCAATAAAAAGGTGACGCAGCACCTATAATAGCCTCTGGACGAAATTTATGAAGTGACATCTTGTATATTTCGTCCAAGGCTTCATGCACTCGTTATGGTGGCTTCAAAGACCTGAAATCATCACTTGTAACTCTGTTCTTGTTCCCCTTGCGCATGCCATCATCTCCATGCTTGTTCTTGCTTCAATGTTCATCCTTCTCCAAGCTAGGCCCTTCATTTGTAAGCAAAACAAATGTATCCAATTTAGGCAGCATCATATTCTCATGAACATTAGAATCATTACCAAGAAATGAAAGTACCTGGTAATTTAGTCGGCGTGCGCGAGCTCTAGTAATTGGTCTAGTATGTATAGCAGCAGGGGCTGTGGGTGTAACAATGGTATTGATGTCCTCATCAACAAGGGGGACACGTTTCCCTATCGAAACCAAGACGGTTCTTGCGACACGCTCCGGTTTGTAAGAGGTTTGTAATAAAGCTTGGCCCAAATTGGACAATGTTTTTACCATGACATATATGTGCCATGACGTGACACCATACCACCTTTGATGACTTTCTGGTGAGTTTTCGATTTATGGGGATTTAACAACCAAGATTCCAAATGTTTGAGGACGAGCGAGGATGCCAGTACGGTTGTAATTCATTCCCATTCCTGGCATGGGACCTAAACATGCACCCAAGGACACATGTATAATTTTTCTAGCCATTTTGGTGAACTGGAGCATGTATTTGTAGTTTAGATTTGAATTATGGACATTAAATGCCTATGAAACACAATAGTGTATAAAAAAGGTCAAACAAACCTTGAATAAGTTTAAAATTTAGCACAAATATCATGTCGTTCCATGTTACCCGTAGAAGAAAATACAAGGCGAAAAGAGGCAGTGATTACGTTTCGCCCACAAGGGGAACATGTTTCCCTATCGGAACCACGAGGCTTCTTTGAGAGAAGCTCCGATTTGTAAGAGGTTTGCAATAAAGCTTGGACCAAATTGGACAATGTTTTTACCGCGACATATATGTGCCATGACGTGACACCATTCCAACTTTCATGACTTGCTGGTGAGTTTTGGATTTATGGGGATTTAAAAACCGAGATTTCAAATGTTTGAGGACGAGCCAGGACGCCGGTACGGTTGTACTTCGTTTCCATTCCTGGCATGGGACCTAAACATGCACCCAAGGACAAATGTATAATTTTTGTAGCCATTTTGGTGAACTGGAGCATGTGTTTGTAGTTCAGATTTGAATTATGGACATTAAATGCCTATGAAACTCAATTAGTGTATAAAAAGGCCAAACGAACTTAATAAGTTTAAATTTCAGCATGGATATCATGTCATTCCATGTTGCTCATAGAAGAAAATACAAGGCGAAAAGAGGCAATGATTATCATTTTGCCACAAGGGGACACGTTTCCCTATTGGAATCACAAGGCTTCTTTGAGAGAAGCTCCGGTTTGTAAGAGGCTTGTAATAAAACTTGCGCCAAAATGGACAAAAAAATTCCTCGACATATATATGCCATGTTGTGACACCATGCCAAATTTCACAATTTTCGGGTGAGTTTTGGATTTATGGGGATTTAAAAATCAAGATTCTTCTCACGAAATGTTTTCAAATAGCACACGGTTCACTCTCAAAAGTCGTGTTGATAGAGGCGAGGGTCCTGATCTTTTGATGAGATGATAACTATCGATTTGGTGGAGTCAACTTTTATGATCCGACTACAAACGTGCACGACGTTGCACCTTAGCAATCGCTAAACCAATCTCCTGAGGTTACTAACGATGCCGGAAGCACGATTAGCCTAACCACGAAAGTCTATTCCTCCAAGCAATCAAAGAACAAGCAAGAATATGATAAAGCAATCTGAATATTGCGAATATGGATGAAGTATTGATAATGGTGGGGATCGGAAAGTGGTCTTGGTCTGGTCGTTGGACACAAACGAAGTACACAAAGTTGCGTTGGCTAACTTTTAACTAAACAAATCCCAAGGGAAAAGCTACTAGATGGATCTACTTATATAGGAGCAAGGGATGGCGGCCAAAGTGGTGGGAGGACATCCCAAGGCAGCCCAAAACTAACCCTAGGTTGTACAAGGCTCATGGGCCCAAGTGGAGGTGATGCAACACCTTTGGACTTGTAGTTTGACTCGGATTCTTCTGCAGCGTTAGATTGTTTCGTCGATATCTCAATGCTCCGACCGAATTTGAAGGTCAATCCAATTGGGTTGGAAAGCTCACGAAATCTACTTTCCAACCAAAAAGGAATCACCCAATTCGAAGTCCGTATGAAAAAGTTGTTGGCATTTTGAGTCAGGTATGTCTGTGTAGTCCGAATCTGAATCCAGAACGTGAGAGACTTGGACTCTATCTTCTCTTGGCCCAAAAGTGACGTGAGAGAACTTTTTGAACAGCAAGTAAACATATCTTTCTCCCTTATCTTCATATGTGGATTGTACAAATGTCCCATACACCTGCAAATAGACATGGCACAAAAGTTTGTGAAGTATTTTTGTCCTGTATGACATAAATAAATTATTGCATAGTTTGCATTAGAAATCACCTCACAAATATGCATGTATGCAATATTTTTGGTCATATCCAAGGTAGTCATGTACTCATCACCCTCCTCTTCTTGAAAACAAAACCGTCCTCGGTGTTGCTTAATCTGAAATGTGGCTAACAAAAGAGACAAGGTGTACATGTTGTATATGTATATGTCATCCATTTTTACTTCTCTTAATTTTTGCACATATGACACATGTATACATGAGTAACTTTCATACTTCATAAAATGTAAAGCCAAAATATTGTCACAAGTATTAGAAGGAATGAAAATATTGCAACTCAAGTTGTACATATAAGTGAAGCTCTTATTCATATCAAAGGATTGACAATGTTCATCATTAAACCATCCCAACATTGGTGAATAAATCTTACTTGAATAAAATTTACATGCTACAACATGCTTAAATAAGCAAACATGAAATAAGTCATTTGACACAGAATCATCACCAAGATTAGAGGTCATATCAAAATGATTAAACATTGGTTCTTTTGCATCAACAGTTAATTTAATGGATGCACTCAAAGTTGTTGGTATTTCAGTTGTTTGATCACATGACGCATTCATGACAGTAACACGAGTCTCTAAAATAGGTGGTGTGCTTAAATTAATAGGTAACTCAACACATGATGTATTCAAGTTAACTAGGCATGCATCATTCTCATGTGAAACTGGAAAATGCGTACATTTGTCATTACCTCTTATGATCAACTCAGATGATGCAGGCACCCTCGATGGTGATGTGTCACATGGTGGAGATGACGTGGTCCTTGCAACAACGGATGTGGTTGTCATAGTACGCCTAGTAGTTGAAGAAACATCTGTATCAACAGTTGAAATATGCACCGTGCACTTGTTCTCCTTGTGGGCAACACGTCGTTTTATTTCCTGTTCAGCTTTACAAGCAAGACGAAACAAATGGTCCATAGGATAACACTCTTCATGAATTAGTATCTCCTGAATATCATGGTTCAATCCTCCCTAAAATCTATCCATAAAATCTTCTTCACTTTCTTCTAAAAATGAGTGCAACATGGTAGTTTGTAAATCATCATAATATTTTGTTACAGTGTCACTACCTTGTTTTAAATGTTCTAGGTTTTTAATCATGCCACGAGTATAATAAACATCGACGAATCTATCTCTCATGACATGTTTTAAACCATCCCCAGTAGTAGGTATATAATCATGGTTTAAACGACAATATTCACTCCACCAAACTAAAGCAAAGCTACTGAAAGTACTAACCGCAACTTGAAATTTTCCATGCTCATCAAAAGTGTGGGAAGCAAATATAACATTTATTTCGTACTCCCATTCAATATATAAATTAGGCCTAAAACGACCAGTAAATGGTGGCATGGAAACATTAACCTCATGTGCATTCTGATGTTGTTGCTCCTCTTGTGACGGTTGTTGTATTTTCTTAGGTGATGGAAAATCTCCCACGATCGATGAAACCCAAGAACTAACAACTCCGGAACCTGCCATAATTAGTAGAAAACAAGAAACAAAATCCGAGAATAATGTTCCTATGAACTACTAGGATGTGGTGGTAAAACGCTCACAGTATAGCAAATACCAATATCTTACAAGTTCTTCCCATGCAGCAGGTGGTGACAGGCAACCAGCGGTGTCAAATAACTCTGAAGATTGTGTAAAGCGACTGCCAGGGGAACGTACGTATACACGGTGTAAAAATATGTGGAGCTGGGTTGGCTATATATGGTAGCAAAAAATTAGCAATAATCAATTCAAAGAAGCAATGTTGAATAAACGCTCAATGACGGTACTGTGCTGGTCCTAGGCTAGACCGGACTAGAGACATGAGCCTAGAACACTAATGAGGTCACGGCGTAGCACAACTAGCATCAATGAAGGATACTAAGTAGCTCTGGATAGCAAGATATAAGTGAAGATCACAACAGCAGTGAAGATAATGATGAAAAACAACGGCCAAGCAGGATATACAACAACTCTCAAAAAGAATCACTCAATTCCGAGTTGATATGAGGAGTCAAAAAATTCTAAAATTGGCTTGAAAAACTGGAATAAGTTGTTTTCGCGAACTTCGGAGGGCAAAAAGACCTATTTAGAAGCCTATTTTGAGGTGCCAAATATGGAACTAGCTTCTGCAACTATTAAGATGCGGCTCGTCTCTAGCTTTCATTTGAGTACTAGCGGAGCCATAACGGACTTCGTATGAGAAAGTTATGCCTGTTTTACAGAACAGTGCACAAAACAGATTCCAATCCGAATTCAACTACAAGATTGAGTCTAGATAGATCCAAATTTTGTTTTTTTCTTCTCTATTTTTTTCCTCACACTTTTTTTTCTCTGTCTTTTTTTGTCCCTCTTTCCAAAACAAACTAGATAAGATGCAGATTGGATCAAGCGAAGATGTGAACGACCTCAACTATGATTATGACCATGAACAGTGGGTAGGACCTGATGAAAATTGATGGATGGGTGGTGGACAGTGGAAGGGATAATGACGCAGTGGCGACGTGACTACTGTGAACAGAACTCGAAACTCTAAACGAACTAGACACTAAGACTAGCAACTCGACACGACGATGCAATCGATAATTCAATAATGCAAACAATGAAAAGAAAATTGCAAAAGCTTAGACTGGTTTGGACAAAGGATGAATAGATCTAATTTTTTGGGGCTTTTTCTTGGACAATAGGTAGGAAAATAAATCTAATCGAGGGAAAACTGGAAATTCTCACCGAGCAACCTGAAAACTGATACCACTTGATAGAGGCGGGATGTCCCGACCTTTCGATAAGATGATAACTATCGATTTGGTGAAGATGACTTTGACGATCCGACTACAAACGTGCACGATGTTGCACCTTAGCAATCGCTAAACCAATCTCCTGAGGTTACTGACGATGCCGGAAGCACGATCAGCCTGACCACGAAGGTCTATTACTGCAAGCAATCGAAGAACAAGCAAGAATATGAAAAAGCAATCTGAATATTGCGAATATGGATGAAGTATTGATAAAGGTGGGGATCCGTAAGCAGTCTTGGTTTGGTCGTTGACACAAACGAAGTACACGAAGTTGCTATGGCTAACTTTTAACTAAACAAATCCCAAGGGAAACGCTACTAGATCTACTTATATAGGAGCAAGGGTGGCGGCCAAGGAGGTGGAAAGACGTCCCAAGGCAGCCTAAAACTAACCCTATGATGCGGAGCATCCCACGTTCATCCCCATGTACACTCCGACTACTCTCCAAGCCCCAAGAGGACATATGACGAGACCTCGACCATACGCCATTGGGCACAAGGTGAACTCACTCCTCTTAGAACCGTCACTTTCCACATGTGAGACATGGCTACTACCTCATGCATGGGCCTTGCATACACTCAGGTAAAACCGAGACGACCATGGAGGATCCAAGGACCGAGGCCAAGCATGGAAGAGGAGAAGAAAGAAGAAGCAGGGACAAGCTTCTGGAAAGCCCGGACCTTCTGGCCTGCCCGGAACTTCCGGCCCCCGGACCTTCCGGCCTGCCCGGAACCTCCGGCCCCTGGAGTCCAGACCAGACCCGAGCGCGCCAACTCTCTGGTTAGCCCGGAACCCGGCCGGAACCTGCCCAGAACTTCCGGAGCCCAGAACTTTCGGCCCCGCCCGGAACTTTCGGCCTGTCTGCGCATAGTGTATTGGGCCGAGCCCATGTACCCCTTCTCCCTCACTTACCCCTTCATGGGCTAGCACTATATATACTCCCCCACCTCCTCCTAGTTAGGGTTAGCATTGGTTTAGCTCATATTTGTGTGAGAGCCTTGCTCATCCACTTGGTTACTTCTCCTCGGAGCTCACGACCTCTTCGGAGAAGATCCCCCAAGCGGATTCAAGATCCCTTTCTAGGGAAGACCCCCAAGACCTCCTCATGGAGAAGATCGGTTCCTTTGTATCCTTACCTTTGTTGACTTTGGATCTCGTGTATCTCTTTGTGTTCGGTGATCTAGCACTCGTGTGATTGATTCTATGTCGGTTTCGTGATTTCTCTCGTTCTCCCCGTGTTTTTCCCCCGAGTTCTTCCGCGTATTCTTCGTGATTCCCCATAGGATCCGCTCCAACGTGAAAGATCGTCCCATTAGGGTTTCGCCCTACATCATCTTGGTATCATGAGCCACGTTGATCACGTTTTTGGAGCCCCTACCCCTCTTTTTCTAGCTTGATTTTGCTGTTTTCGTCCTAAATCCAAAAATCCCCAACAAAAATAGCCCCCAAATTTTTTTGGGATTTGTTGGTTTTGATGATGTTTTGTTGATTTTGATCCATGGATTTGCTTGGTTTCAAGTGGATCTAGCATTCCCCTTCTTTTCCCCCATTTCCATCCACGAAATCGTCCCAATTTTGACCTTGGAATTCGAGTTTTTCCGCCCCCGTTCTCAGATCTAGAATTTAGGGTTCATCCCGGAAGATATTCAACGACCCCCGAAACTTCCGGCCTCCCCCGGAACTTCCGTCCTTACCCCGGAACTTCCGGGCTAAACAGAGAGTTTACCCAAAGTCCCCAGACTTTTTCCATGACCCCCGGAACTTCCGGCCACCCCCGAAACTTCCGGAGCCCGGAATTTCCGGCCCTAGGCCCGGAACTTCCGGCCTAACCAGAAAGTTTCCCCGAAATTTCAGCATCAGCCTCTTTCACCTTTTTCATCATAACTTTTCGCTCCGAACTTCGATTTGAGTGTTCTTTGGCTCGTTTTGAAGCTATCAACGTGCCCGAGGTCCTACATTGGTTTCACCACCATTTGACTCCATCAAATTTTTGAAACTTTGTCATCTTTGCCTAGGCCTTCCACCATAACATCCGCTTTGCCACCTCCGACTTCCGCAACCTAACCCATTTGGTTC
The DNA here is from genome assembly GCF_002162155.2 of Triticum dicoccoides. NCBI lineage: Eukaryota > Viridiplantae > Streptophyta > Magnoliopsida > Poales > Poaceae > Triticum > Triticum dicoccoides. The sequence continues at coordinate 370,751,311 of NC_041383.1, forward strand.
CCCATAGCATTTGAGGTTGTTTGAGTAGTGACTTTAGTCTCCTAAGGTGTTTAGGCTACTTAGGGACGGTTGCTTCTTCATCAACCACCACCATAACTTCCGCATAGGCTTGCCCACCATACACTTCTGCCACCCCAACTTAACCCAATTGGTGTTTGAGCTTGTTTGAGTTGTGGCTTGTGTCTCCTAAGGTGTTTCGGCTACTTAGGGACGGCAACTTCAACTCCGACACGTGTATAGCCCATCATCCCACTTCCGTTTTGCCAAGTGCAAACCACCACCGCATTCTCGCTACCACCATTTTGACATTTGACATTTGAGATTTTGAGTTCGTGGTTTTTCCATTTCCTAAGGTGTTTCAGCTACTTAGGGACGAGACTCCATCATCTTGGTTTCTACATCAAGAGCACCGCCACTCATCATCGCCGGACGGTAACCTCCATATCATCTTGGTATCGTGGTATCCCTCCTTTGTATATTCCCCTTGCCATTGCATTGTTAACCCCTAGCCCATTTTGCGTTACATGCCTATCGAGACTAGCCATTTGAGTATTGCCGGCAACGTTATTTGTGCACATTAGTGATCATACTTCACATAGCATACATACCATATCATCGTGGTGCATATCTTGGTATCATATCGTGTGTCACAAGTTTGTTCCCGCATATACACAATTGCTATCTTCGTTTGTGCATTGTGCAAAAGTGGCCATAGAGAAAAAAATAAAGCTTTTAAGCAAAAGGAAGAGAGCAAAGAAGCTTGTAAGCAAGTGCCATAGCATCATACCACATTGCATATAAGATTGTCATATCCGATCATCTTGGATCATCTTGAGAGAAACACCGGGAACCATACATACATAGCATACTTAGGATAGAAAGTTTATCCATTTTGCATCTTATAGGTTGTGCACAAGTGTCGTATCCGCCTATTGAGCAATCGTGCTAGCATGTCTCTTGAGTTGTGCAACACGAGCGTTTTCCGTGGATTCCACATTTTGTGCTCATTCCTTGGTTGCACGACCCCATTTATCTATCCGTGTGTGTGTTTCCGTGTGCCACATATTGCTATTGGTCCATTTGTTTCACTTGCGAATTTGTGAATCTCTTTCAACATTATTGACTCTTGCTAACATTTTGCATTAAATTTTTGTGCCACTATCCTCACCGAGTTCCAGCATAAGCTTTACTTGTGTAGGTGTGAGAACCGACAAGGATTGGTACCAATAGTGCTATTTCATTGTCCGCATTTGAGTGAACTTGATTCATTGTCAACATCGGTCGAGGTACATTGGTATAAGTTCTTCTCTTTCTCCCACTCATATTTGCTCGAGTCTTGTGATGGATAGGCAAGGCATTTCCTCTCCGGTCTACGACAACAACGACGGCGTGAACAACTACATCACCAAAGCGTCCATCTACGATCTACAACGACAAATGCAAAGCGCACAATCACGATTGCGAGAGCGCATTGAGAACATCTCCATCGACATTCGTTACTCCGAAGCAAGGAAAAGGGACTACATTGACAAGAAGTTTTCCGCGCATAAAGAGGAGCAAGATGCAAGGATGGAAGAGATTAGAGCCTTGATCAAGTCTTCTTCCCCTTCATCATCTTCAAGGCGGCGACATTCAAGCCACAAGTCTTCGGAGCGCGGAAACGATGCAAGTGCAAATCGTCCTCGTCCACATCTACATGGCGAACACCATCACGTTCGTGATCCACTTTGTCATGAAGGGCAAGTCACCTCCAACCATCATGTGCACGATGATGATGAACGACATCGAGCTCAAGCGCGATAACGACACCATCATCACGAAGATGCTCCACAAGCACAAATGCACAAGTCCCAACAAGCCCTACCTCATGATGAGGACATGACTACCTTGGATATGACCAAAAATATTGCATATATGCATATTTGTCAGGTGATTTCTAGTGCAAACTATTCAATAATCTATTTATGTTATCCAGAACAAAAATACTTCACACACTTTTGTGTTTTGTCTAATTGCAGGTGTATGGGACATTTGTACAATCCACATATGAAGATAAGGAAGAAAGAGATGTTTATTTGCTGTCTAAAAAGTTCTCTCACGTCACTTTTGGCCCAAGAGAAGATAGAGTCCAAGTCTCTCACGTTCTGGATTCAGATTCGGACTGCACAGACATACCTGACTCAAAATGCACACAAGTTTTTCATACGGACTTCGAATTGGGTGATTCTTTTTTTGTTGGAAACTAGATTTCGTGCACTTTCCAACCCAATTGGAATCACCTTCAAATTCGTCCGGAGCGTTGAGTTGTGGACGAAACAATCTGATGCTGCAGCAGAATCCGAGTCAAACTACAAGTCCAAAGGTGTTACATCACCTCCACTTGGGCCCATTGGCCTTGTACGACCTAGATTTAGTTTTAGGCTGCCTTGGGACGTCCTCCCACCTTCTTGGCCGCCACCCCTTGCTCCTATATAAGTAGATCCATCTAGTAGCTTTTCCTTGGGATTTGTTTAGTTAAAAGTTAGCCATTGCAACTTCGTGTACTTCGTTTGTGTCCAACGACCAGACCAAGACCGCTTACGGATCCCCACCATTATCAATACCTCATATATATTTGCAATATTCAGATTGCTTTATCATATTCTTGCTCATTCTTCGATTGCTTGCAGGAATAGACCTTCGTGGTCAGGCTGACCGTGCTTCCGGCATCGTCAGTAACCTCAGGAGATTGGTTTAGCGATTGCTAAGGCGCAACGTCATGCACGTTTGTAGTCGGATTGTCAAAGTCGTCTCCACCAAATCGATAGTTATCATCTCATCGAAAGATCGGGACCCTCGCCTCTATCAAGTGGTATCAGATTTCCAGGTTGCTCGGTGAGATTTTACAGTTTTTCGTAATTTAGATCGAGTCTGTTCTTCATACCTACAGTCCACGAAAAAAGCCACAAAAAAAATTAGGGTTAGTTCATCATATCCGAAACAATCTGAGCCTTTGCATAATCTTTTTAGGGTTTTGCTTTGTTGAATTTGCGGTTGCATCGTCGTGTCTAGTTGCTGGTCTTAGAGTCTAGTCTTTTAGAGTTTCGAGTTCTGGTCATAAGTTGTCACGCCGCCGCCGCACCATCATCATCGCCCCTGCCATCTACCACCACCGCTTATCCGCCACCGCTCCGAATCCGTATCCATATACCACCACCAGTCCGTGTCCATATACCACCACCGATCCATATCCATATACTACCACCGCTACCACCACCATATATCCACCACCAATCCGAGTTCCTTGCATATTAGGTTAATGTATCTATACCACCATTTAATGGCCGTTTTAAACCTGCTTTATATATTGAATGGGAGTTCGACATAAAAAATATATTTGCTTCCCATAATTTCGATGAACATAAAAAGGTTAAGGTTGCGGTTGGTTCTTTCACTGGTTATGCTTTGGTTTGATGGAGTGAATATTTTCGGTTACACCCTGATTATATACCTACTACTTGGGATGATTTGAAACTTGCCATGCGACATACTTTCGTCCCTGCTTATTATACTCGTGACATGATTAAGAAGTTGCAACACTTAAAACAAGGTAGTGAAACTGTAACAAAATATTATGATGATTTACAAACTACCTTGTTGCATTCCTCTTTAGAAGAAAGTGAAGATGATTTTATGGATAGATTTTGGGGAGGATTAAACCATGATATTCAAGAGATACTAATTCATGAAGAGTGTTATCCTATGGACCATTTATTTCATCTTGCTTGCAAAGCTGAACAGGAAATAAAACGACGTGTTGGCCACGAGGAGAACAAGCGCACGGTGCACATTCCAAGAGTTGATATGATTGTTCCTTCAGCTACTAGGCATACTATGACAACCACATCCGTTGTTGTCAGGACTACATCACCTCCACCATGTGACACATCGCCCCCGAGAGTGGCTACATCATCTGAGTTGATCATAAGAGGTAATGACAAAGGTACTGATCTTCCATCTCTACATGAGAATGATGAATGCCTTGTCAATTTGAATGCACCATCTGATGAGCTACCCACTACTTTGATCACACCACCTATTTTAGAGGACTACGTTGATAATTTGACTTTGCCATGTGATCAAACAACTGAAATACCAACAATTTTGAGTGCACCCATTGAATTAACTATTGATGCAAAAGAACCAATGTTTAATCATTTTGATATGACCTCTAATCTTGGTGATGATTCTGTGTTGAATGACTTATTGCATGTTTGCTTATTTAAGCATGTTGTAGCATGTAAATTTGATGCAAGTAAGGTTTATTCACCAACGTTGGGATGGTTTAATGATGAACATTGTCAATCTTTTGAAATGAATAAGAGCTCCACTTATATGTGCAAACTGAGTTGCAATATTTTCATGCCTTCTACTTCTTGTGCTAATTTTTTGGCTTTAGATTTTATGAACGATGCAAGTTACTCATCTATTCATGTGTCATATATGCAAAAATCAAGGGAAGTAAAAATGGATGACATATACATATACAACATGTACACCTTGTCTCTTTTGTTAGCCACATTTCAGATTAAGCAACGCCGAGGACGGCTTTATTTTCAAGAAGGGGAGGATGATGAGGACATGACTACCTTGGATATGACCAAAAATATTGCATATATGCATATTTGTCAAGTGATTTCTAGTGCAAACTATTCAATAATCTATTTATGTTATCCAGAACAAAAATACTTCACACACTTTTGTGTTTTGTCTAATTGCAGGTGTATGGGACATTTGTACAGTCCACATATGAAGATCAGGAAGAAAGAGATGTTTATTTGCTGTCTAAAAAGTTCTCTCACGTCACTTTTGGCCCAAGAGAAGATAGAGTCCAAGTCTCTCACGTTCTGGATTCAGATTCGGACTGCACAGACATACCTGACTCAAAACGCACACAAGTTTTTCATACGGACTCCGAATTGGGTGATTCTTTTTTTGTTGGAAACTAGATTTCGTGCACTTTCCAACCCAATTGGAATCACCTTCAAATTCGTCCGGAGCGTTGAGTTGTGGACGAAACAATCTGATGCTGCAGCAGAATCCGAGTCAAACTACAAGTCCAAAGGTGTTACATCACCTCCACTTGGGCCCATTGGCCTTGTACGACCTAGATTTAGTTTTAGGCTGCCTTGGGACGTCCTCCCACCTCCTTGGCCGCCACCCCTTGCTCCTATATAAGTAGATCCATCTAGTAGCTTTTCCTGGGGATTTGTTTAGTTAAAAGTTAGCCATTGCAACTTCGTGTACTTCGTTTGTGTCCAACGACCAGACCAAGACCGCTTACGGATCCCCACCATTATCAATACTTCATATATATTTGCAATATCCAGATTGCTTTATCATATTCTTGCTCGTTCTTCGATTGCTTGCAGGAATAGACCTTCGTGGTCAGGTTGATCGTGCTCCGGCGTGGTCAATAACCTCTCGGAGTTGGTTTAGCGATTGCTAAGGCGCAACGTTGTGCACGTTTGTAGTCGGATCGTCAAAGTCGTCTCCACCAAATCGGTAGTTATCATCTCATCGAAAGATCGGGACACCCCGCCTCTATCAACACCTTAAAGGGACCATCAGCACGTGGCATTAGCTTTGATTTGCGCAAATCAGGAAATCTATCCTTACGCAAATGTAACCAAACAAGATCTCCAGGTGCAAACACAACATGTTTTCTACCCTTATCTCCAGCAAGTTTATATTTAGCATTCATACGCTCAATGTTTTCCTTAGTTAACTCATGCATTTTTAAAATCAATTCAGCACGTTGTTTAGCATCAAAATTAACCTTCTCCGAAGATGGAAGAGGCAACAAATCAATAGGTGCACGAGGTAGGAAACCATACACAACTTCAAAAGGGCACATCTTAGTAGTAGAATGCAATGAACGATTATAAGCAAATTCAATATGAGGCAAGCATTCCTCCCACATTTTCTTATTATTCTTCAAAACAGCCCTAAGCATAGTAGACAACGTTCTATTGACTACTTCAGTTTGTCCATGAGTTTGGGGGTGACAAGTAGTACTAAAAAGCAGTTTAGTCCCCAACTTAGCCCATAAACATCTCCAAAAGTGGCTAAGAAATTTAGTATCACGATCTGAAACAATAGTATTTGGCACACCATGCAAGCGAATAATTTCACGAAAGAACAAATCAGCAACATTAACAGCATCATCGCTTTTATGACATGGTATAAAGTGTGCCATTTTCGAGAATCTATCCACGACAACAAATATGCTATCCCTCCCCTTCTTTGTTCGAGGTAAACCTAAAACAAAGTCCATAGATATATCCTCCCAAGGAACACTAGGTACAGGCAAAGGCATATATAAACCATGAGGATTGAGTCGTGACTTAGCTTTTTGACATGTAGTGCATCGAGCAATAAAACGCTCAACATCCCGTCTCATCTTTGGCCAAAAGAAATGTGTAGCAAGTACATCCTCCGTCTTCTTCACGCCAAAGTGCCTCCATGCGCCTCCTGCAACAACAAAAGACGAACGGAGCTAGCTGGAATGCATAGCTTGTTAGCACGAAACACAAATCCATCATTAACGACAAACTTGTTCCACATTCTTCCTTCTTTACAATTCTGCATTACATCTTTAAAATCAGCATCATGCACATATTGATCTTTGATGGTCTCCAAACCAAATATTTTGAAGTCAAGTTGTGAAAGCATAGTATAGCGACGAGACAATGCATCAGCAATAACATTTTCTTTTCCCTTCTTGTGTTTAATGACATAAGGGAAAGTCTCAATGAATTCAACCCATTTAGCATGTCTACGATTCAGTTTAGCTTGACTTTTAATATGTTTCAAAGATTCATGATCAGAATGTATAACAAATTCTTTGGGCCATAAATAATGTTGCCATGTTTCTAAAGTCCGAACAAGAGCATATAATTCTTTATCATAAGTAGAATAATTCAGACTAGGCCCACTCAATTTATCAGAAAATTGGCTCAAACTTTTCAAGAGGAAAGTTGGAGAGAGTTGTTGTATATCCTGCTTGGCAGTTGTTTTTCATCATTACCTTCACTACCGTTGTGATCTTCACTTATATCTTGCTGTCCAGAGCTACTTAGTATCCTTGATTGATTCTAATTGTGCTACGCTGTGACCTCATTAGTGTTCTAGGCTCGCGTCTCTAGTCCGGTCTAGCCTAGGACCAGCACAGTACCGTCGTTGAGCGTTTATTCAACATTGCATCTCTGAATTGATTATTGCTAATCTTTTGCTACCATATATAGCCAACCCAGCTCCACATATTTCTACACCGTGTATACGTACGCTCCCCTGGCAATCGCTTTACTCAATATTCGGAGTTACTTGACACCGCAGGTTGCCGATCACCGCCTGCTGCATGGTAAGAACTTGTAAGACATTGATATTTGCTTTACTGTGAGCGTTTTACCACCACATCCTAGTAGTTATAGGAACATTATTTTTGGATTTTGTTTCTTGTTCTACTAATCATGACAGGATCCAGAGTCAATTCATGGGCTTTGTCGATCGCGGGAGACGTGCCACCACCTTTGCAAATACCACAACCGTCACGAGAGGTGCACAAACATCCAAATGCACATGATCAGGTTAATGTATCTATACCACCATTTAATGGCCGTTTTAAACCTGCTTTATATATTGAATGGGAGTTTGACATAAAAAATATATTTGCTTCCCATAATTTCAATGAACATAAAAAGGTTAAGGTTGCGGTTGGTTCTTTCATTGGTTATGCTTTGGTTTGGTGGAGTGAATATTGTCGGTTACACCCTGATTATATACCTACTACTTGGGATGATTTGAAACTTGCCATGCGACATACTTTCGTCCCTGCTTATTATACTCGTGACATGATTAAGAAGTTGCAACACTTAAAACAAGGTAGTGAAACTGTAACAAAATATTATGATGATTTACAAACTACCTTGTTGCATTCCTCTTTAGAAGAAAGTGAAGATGATTTTATGGATAGATTTTGGGGAGGATTAAACCGTGATATTCAAGAGATACTAATTCATGAAGAGTGTTATCCTATGGACCATTTGTTTCATCTTGCTTGCAAAGCTAAACAGGAAATAAAACGACGTGTTGGCCACGAGGAGAACAAGCGCATGGTGCACATTCCAAGAGTTGATATGATTGTTCCTTCAACTACTAGGCATACTATGACAACCACATCCATTGTTGTCAGGACTACATCACCTCCACCATGTGACACATCGCCCCCGAGAGTGGCTACATCATCTGAGTTGATCATAAGAGGTAATGACAAAGGTACTGATCTTCCATCTCTACATGAGAATGATGAATGCCTTGTCAATTTGAATGCACCATCTGATGAGCTACCCACTACTTTGATCACACCACCTATTTTAGAGGACTACGTTGATAATTTGACTTTGCCATGTGATCAAACAACTAAAATACCAACAATTTTGAGTGCACCCATTGAATTAACTATTGATGCAAAAGAACCAATGTTTAATCATTTTGATATGACCTCTAATCTTGGTGATGATTCTGTGTTGAATGACTTATTGCATGTTTGCTTATTTAAGCATGTTGTAGCATGTAAATTTGATGCAAGTAAGGTTTATTCACCAACGTTGGGATGGTTTAATGATGAACATTGTCAATCTTTTGAAATGAATAAGAGCTCCACTTATATGTGCAAACTGAGTTGCAATATTTTCATGCCTTCTACTTCTTGTGCTAATTTTTTGGCTTTAGATTTTATGAACCATGCAAGTTACTCATCTATTCATGTGTCATATATGCAAAAATCAAGGGAAGTAAAAATGGATGACATATACATATACAACATGTACACCTTGTCTCTTTTGTTAGCCACATTTCAGATTAAGCAACGCCGAGGACGGCTTTATTTTCAAGAAGGGGAGGATGATGAGGACATGACTACCTTGGATATGACCAAAAATATTGCATATATGCATATTTGTCAGGTGATTTCTAGTGCAAACTATTCAATAATCTATTTATGTTATCCAGAACAAAAATACTTCACACACTTTTGTGTTTTGTCTAATTGCAGGTGTATGGGACATTTGTACAATCCACATATGAAGATAAGGAAGAAAGAGATGTTTATTTGCTGTCTAAAAAGTTCTCTCACGTCACTTTTGGCCCAAGAGAAGATAGAGTCCAAGTCTCTCACGTTCTGGATTCAGATTCGGACTGCACAGACATACCTGACTCAAAACGCACATAAGTTTTTCATACGGACTCCGAATTGGGTGATTCCTTTTTTGTTGGAAACTAGATTTCGTGCACTTTCCAACCCAATTGGAATCACCTTCAAATTCGTCCGGAGCGTTGAGTTGTGGACGAAACAATCTGATGCTGCAGCAGAATCCGAGTCAAACTACAAGTCCAAAGGTGTTACATCACCTCCACTTGGGCCCATTGGCCTCGTACGACCTAGATTTAGTTTTAGGCTGCCTTGGGACGTCCTCCCACCTCCTTGGCCGCCACCCCTTGCTCCTATATAAGTAGATCCATCTAGTAGCTTTTCCTTGGGATTTGTTTAGTTAAAAGTTAGCCATTGCAACTTCGTGTACTTCGTTTGTGTCCAACGACCAGACCAAGACCGCTTACGGATCCCCACCATTATCAATACCTCATATATATTTGCAATATTCAGATTGCTTTATCATATTCTTGCTCGTTCTTCGATTGCTTGCAGGAATAGACCTTCGTGGTCAGGCTGACCGTGCTTCCGGCATCGTCAGTAACCTCAGGAGATTGGTTTAGCGATTGCTAAGGCGCAATGTCGTGCACGTTTGTAGTCGGATTGTCAAAGTCGTCTCCACCAAATCGATAGTTATCATCTCATCGAAAGATCGGGACCCTCGCCTCTATCACCTCACGCCAAGTCCAAGCTTCATGAGCAAAAAAGAAGACCAAGACGATGCTACGGCTACAACAACCACTTCGGCATCTTCGCCAAGTGCTATCAAGGCATCTTCTCCTTTAGACGTACGGCATCTTCGCCTACTTCCCACGAGTACGCCTACAACGACTTCATCAGGTCCAAGGCGACTACCTACGAGCGAGGGTGACACTTCCATCTTCGGAAGCCCCTCAAGGAAGATGGCCGAGCATGGGAAACTCCCTTCGGTCATGGAGATGAGCTACGAGGTGCCACATCATATGGACCTCCAACACCAAGACGGCGACAAGACGGTCGAGCAAGGGACATCCCCTTCGACCACGACGACAAGCGCGAACCTCTTCAACAACATGAAGACGGCACCCATATTGGACTCATACTCCGAGTCAAGCTACGCGGCCGCGCATGGAGACATTTGCACCTACACCTCTCCGACACCCACATATGTTGAGATGCCCCAAGTGCCATGTGAGGAGAGCCAACACCACATGAGTGACATGAGTGACTCCACCATATGTGACATTGAGAGCATTTCCTATGAGAGGATGAGTGTGACCACCACTAGCCCCACACATGAGAGCATCCTTGAGGGAGTGAGTGAGCCACAACACTTAGTGAGAGAGGTAGTTGACACGGCATGTGAGGCCACTATGATTTCTAACGACTTAACCTCTACTCCTAGTGTGTTTTCTTCTTTGGTGCTAGGTCTCCTACATGACGACATGCTTACCCTCGACGAGTCCATCCCTCCAATGGAGACGACAATGGCCATGGTGGATAATGATGCACCCCCCACATGGTTCCATCAAGATGAAGATGACAACGAGTGGATCTTCAACACCTCACCTACAACACATGAGCGACGCTCCAAAGGTGATAGAGGCGGGAGTGTCCCGATCTTTCGATGAGATGGTAACTATCGATTTGGTGGAGACGACTTTGACGATCCGACTACAAACGTGCACGACGTTGCGCCTTAGCAATCGCTAAACCAACTCCGAGAGGTTATTGACCACGCCGGAGCACGATCAACCTGACCACGAGGGTCTGTTTCCTGCGAGCAAACGAAGAACAAGCAAGAAACTAAGATTGCAATCTGGATATTGCGAATATAAGATGAAAGCTTTATTGATCAAGGTGGGGTTCTGTGACGCCTTTGTCTGGTCGTTAAACACAAACGAAGTACGCGAAGTTGCAGCTATGGCGAACTTTTAATCTAAACAAAACCCAAAGTCTAAACGATGCCCTAAGGGCTGTATATATGGAGGAAGAGGGGGGGGGGATTTCGTGGCCCTTGGTGGAGGGGTCCGAAATCAACCCTATCTCTTGTTTCCCCACACATACGGACTCTAAAAATAGCCTATACTTATGTATTTCGAAATTACATGGGCCTGGCCCAATAATAAGGTGACGCAGCACCTAAAATAGCCTCGGGACGAAATTTATGAAGTGGCATCTTGTATATTTCGTCCAAGGCTTCATGCACACATTATGGTGGCTTCAAAGTCCTGAAATCATCACTTGTAACTCCGTTCTTGTTCCCCTTGCGCATGCCATCATCTCCATGCTTGTTCTTGTTCCAATGTTCATCCTTCTCCAAGCTAGGCCCTTCATTTGTAAGCAAAACAAATGTATCCAATTTAGGCAGCATCATATTCTCATGAATATTAGAATCATTACCAAGAAACGAAAGTACCTGGTAATTTAGTTGGCGTGCACGAGCTCTAGTAATTGGTCCAGTCTGTATAGCAGCAGGGGCTGTGGGTGTAACAATTGTATTGATGTCCTCATCATCCTCCCCTTCTTGAAATGAAGTCGTCCTCGACGGAAGTTCATCTTCCTCACCCACATAATGCTTCAAATCTGCAATGTTAAAAGTGGGACTAACCCCAAAATCTGCAGGCAGCTCAAGTTTATATGCATTATCATTTATTTTCTCTAACACCTTAAAGGGACCATCAGCACGTGGCATTAGCTTTGATTTGCGCAAATCAGGAAATCTATCCTTACGCAAATGTAACCAAACAAGATCTCCAGGTGCAAACACAACATGTTTTCTACCCTTATCTCCAGCAAGTTTATATTTAGCATTCATACGCTCAATGTTTTCCTTAGTTAACTCATGCATTTTTAAAATCAATTCAGCACGTTGTTTAGCATCAAAATTAACCTTCTCCGAAGATGGAAGAGGCAACAAATCAATAGGTGCACGAGGTAGGAAACCATACTCAACTTCAAAAGGGCACATCTTAGTAGTAGAATGCAATGAACGATTATAAGCAAATTCAATATGAGGCAAGCATTCCTCCCACATTTTCTTATTATTCTTCAAAACAGCCCTAAGCATAGTAGACAACGTTCTATTGACTACTTCAGTTTGTCCATCAGTTTGGGGGTGACAAGTAGTACTAAAAAGCAGTTTAGTCCCCAACTTAGCCCATAAACATCTCCAAAAGTGGCTAAGAAATTTAGTATCACGATCTGAAACAATAGTATTTGGCACACCATGCAAGCGAATAATTTCACGAAAGAACAAATCAGCAACATTAACAGCATCATCGCTTTTATGACATGGTATAAAGTGTGCCATTTTCGAGAATCTATCCACGACAACAAATATGCTATCCCTCCCCTTCTTTGTTCGAGGTAAACCTAAAACAAAGTCCATAGATATATCCTCCCAAGGAACACTAGGTACAGGCAAAGGCATATATAAACCATGAGGATTGAGTCGTGACTTAGCTTTTTGACATGTAGTGCATCGAGCAATAAAACGCTCAACATCCCGTCTCATCTTTGGCCAAAAGAAATGTGTAGCAAGTACATCCTCCGTCTTCTTCACGCCAAAGTGCCTCCATGCGCCTCCTGCAACAACAAAAGACGAACGGAGCTAGCTGGAATGCATAGCTTGTTAGCACGAAACACAAATCCATCATTAACGACAAACTTGTTCCACATTCTTCCTTCTTTACAATTCTGCATTACATCTTTAAAATCAGCATCATGCACATATTGATCTTTGATGGTCTCCAAACCAAATATTTTGAAGTCAAGTTGTGAAAGCATAGTATAGCGACGAGACAATGCATCAGCAATAACATTTTCTTTTCCCTTCTTGTGTTTAATGACATAAGGGAAAGTCTCAATGAATTCAACCCATTTAGCATGTCTACGATTCAGTTTAGCTTGACTTTTAATATGTTTCAAAGATTCATGATCAGAATGTATAACAAATTCTTTGGGCCATAAATAATGTTGCCATGTTTCTAAAGTCCGATCAAGAGCATATAATTCTTTATCATAAGTAGAATAATTCAGACTAGGCCCACTCAATTTTTCAGAAAAGTATGCAACAGGTTTGCCATCTTGTAATAACACACCTCCTAATCCAATTCCACTAGCATCACATTCAAGCTCAAAAGTCTTATTAAAATCAGGAAGTTGGAGTAAAGGAGCATGTGTCAACTTATCTTTCAATACCGTGAAGGCTTCTTCCTGTGCGGTACCCCAAACAAAAGGCACATCCTTCTTTGTAAGCTCGTTGAGAGGTGCAGCAATGGTGCTGAAATCTCTCACAAAACGCCTATAGAATCCAGCGAGGCCAAGAAAACTCCTCACTTGTGTGACCGTTTTGGGCTGCGGCCAACTCTCAATAGCTTCAATCTTGGCTTTATCAACTTCAATTCCCTGTGGAGTAACAACATAGCCAAGAAAAGATACTCGGTCGGTGCAAAAGGTGCACTTCCCAAGGTTACCAAATTTCTTTTGGCCAAAGGTGAAGAAGACGGAGGATGTACTTGCTACACATTTCTTTTGGCCAAAGATGAGACGGGATGTTGAGCGTTTTATTGCTCGATGCACTACATGTCAAAAAGCTAAGTCACGACTCAATCCTCATGGTTTATATATGCCTTTGCCTGTACCTAGTGTTCCTTCGGAGGATATATCTATGGACTTTGTTTTAGGTTTACCTCGAACAAAGAAGGGGAGGGATAGCATATTTGTTGTCGTGGATAGATTCTCGAAAATGGCACACTTTATACCATGTCATAAAAGCGATGATGCTGTTAATGTTGCTGATTTGTTCTTTCGTGAAATTATTCGCTTGCATGGTGTGCCAAATACTATTGTTTCAGATCGTGATACTAAATTTCTTAGCCACTTTTGGAGATGTTTATGGGCTAAGTTGGGGACTAAACTGCTTTTTAGTACTACTTGTCACCCCCAAACTGATGGACAAACTGAAGTAGTCAATAGAACGTTGTCTACTATGCTTAGGGCTGTTTTGAAGAATAATAAGAAAATGTGGGAGGAATGCTTGCCTCATATTGAATTTGCTTATAATCGTTCATTGCATTCTACTACTAAGATGTGCCCTTTTGAAGTTGAGTATGGTTTCCTACCTCGTGCACCTATTGATTTGTTGCCTCTTCCATCTTCGGAGAAGGTTAATTTTGATGCTAAACAACGTGCTGAATTGATTTTAAAAATGCATGAGTTAACTAAGGAAAACATTGAGCGTATGAATGCTAAATATAAACTTGCTGGAGATAAGGGTAGAAAACATGTTGTGTTTGCACCTGGAGATCTTGTTTGGTTACATTTGCGTAAGGATAGATTTCCTGATTTGCGCAAATCAAAGCTAATGCCACGTGCTGATGGTCCCTTTAAGGTGTTAGAGAAAATAAATGATAATGCATATAAACTTGAGCTGCCTGCAGATTTTGGGGTTAGTCCCACTTTTAACATTGCAGATTTGAAGCCTGATTTGGGTGAGGAAGATGAACTTCCGTCGAGGACGACTTCATTTCAAGAAGGGGAGGATGATGAGGACATCAATACAATTGTTACACCCACAGCCCCTGCTGCTATACATACTGGACCAATTACTAGAGCTCGTGCACGCCAACTAAATTACCAGGTACTTTCGTTTCTTGGTAATGATTCTAATGTTCATGAGAATATGATGCTGCCTAAATTGGATACATTTGTTTTGCTTACAAATGAAGGGCCTAGCTTGGAGAAGGATGAACATTGGAGCAAGAACAAGCATGGAGATGATGGCATGCGCAAGGGGAACAAGAACGGGATTTATAGCAGATCTTTGGAAGAACATTTGGAACATTTACGTGCTGTTTTTATTGCTCTACGTGATGCACGTTTGTTTGGTAACCTTGGGAAGTGCACCTTTTGCACCGACCGAGTATCTTTTCTTGGCTATGTTGTTACTCCACAGGGAATTGAAGTTGACAAAGCCAAGATTGAAGCTATTGAGAGTTGGCCGCAGCCCAAAACGGTCACACAAGTGAGGAGTTTTCTTGGCCTCGCTGGATTCTATAGGCGTTTTGTGAGAGATTTCAGCACCATTGCTGCACCTCTCAACGAGCTTACAAAGAAGGATGTGCCTTTTGTTTGGGGTACCGCACAGGCAGAAGCCTTCACGGTATTGAAAGATAAGTTGACACATGCTCCTTTACTCCAACTTCCTGATTTTAATAAGACTTTTGAGCTTGAATGTGATGCTAGTGGAATTGGATTAGGAGGTGTGTTATTACAAGATGGCAAACCTGTTGCATACTTTTCTGAAAAATTGAGTGGGCCTAGTCTGAATTATTCTACTTATGATAAAGAATTATATGCTCTTGTTCGGACTTTAGAAACATGGCAACATTATTTATGGCCCAAAGAATTTGTTATACATTCTGATCATGAATCTTTGAAACATATGAAAAGTCAAGCTAAACTGAATCGTAGACATGCTAAATGGGTTGAATTCATTGAGACTTTCCCTTATGTCATTAAACACAAGAAGGGAAAAGAAAATGTTATTGCTGATGCATTGTCTCGTCGCTATACTATGCTTTCACAACTTGACTTCAAAATATTTGGTTTGGAGACCATCAAAGATCAATATGTGCATGATGCTGATTTTAAAGATGTAATGCAGAATTGTAAAGAAGGAAGAATGTGGAACAAGTTTGTTGTTAACGATGGATTTGTGTTTCGTGCTAACAAGCTATGCATTCCAGCTAGCTCCGTTCGTCTTTTGTTGTTGCAGGAGGCGCATGGAGGAGGATTAATGGGACACTTTGGCGTGAAGAAGACGGAGGACGTACTTGCTACACATTTCTTTTGGCCAAAGATGAGACGGGATGTTGAGCGTTTTATTGCTCGCTGCACTACATGTCAAAAAGCTAAGTCACGACTCAATCCTCATGGTTTATATATGCCTTAGCTTTTTGAAAGTTAGTTCGCCGCAATGCTTGTCGATCCTGCACTTCACGTTCAGCTTTACAAGCAAGATGGAATAAACGAGTGATATTAGTATACTCCTTATAGTCTAGAATGGTCTGAATCTCTCTATTTAATCCACCCAGAAAACGTGCAAGCATAGCTTCATTCTCCTCAACAATACCACATCTAATCATGCCAGTTTGTAATTCCTGATAATATTCTTCTACAGAATTTTTTCCTTGTCTTAAACGCTGCAATTTTTGAAGCAATTCACGTTGATAATATGGTGGAACCCAACGCGTACGCATAGCAGTTTTCAAAGCAGCCCAAGTAGTTGGAATAGGATATAATCTACAATGTTCAGACCACCATACACATGCAAAACTAGTGAAAGCACAAACAGCAGCAGCAACTCGTCTCTCCTCAGGATATTGTAAACATGTAAATCGTTGTTCGGTTTCTAACTCCCAAGTAAGATATATATCAGGAACATATCTACCCTCAAATGGTGGAATATTCAATTTCAGTTTAGGAATATGGACATCATCTCGTACCTGAGGTGGTGGTGCAGGCCTACCATTACGAATATATACCTGAGGTCGACCTGCTGGTGGTGGTGCTGGTGGCTGCTCGTAGATCTGATTTTGATCAACCTCATCCTCATAATCGCCCGCATACTCATCATCCTCCTGGGTACCAGCAACAGCAGTAGCAGGAGCGACAGAAGTATCAACAACAGCACCAACAGTTTGGCCAAACGCAAGAGGAACACGGCTCGCTCGGCGAAGGTCTATTTCGCGACGTGGAGGTAGTCGTTGTTGTTGTTGTTGGAGAGGTGCGTTAGGTGCAGCGGGTGGTGGTGGTGGAAGACGCGCGAGCAATTCATTAAATCTGTTATCGAGCTTTGTTTCGAACGTCTTCTCAAGGCCAGTGATCTTCTCCATGGCCTCTTCAAAATTGTTCAGCACATCTTGCACCTGTTCAGTCATCATTTGCTGAAACTTATCATGAAGCTCCTTGTTTGATAAATTCTCCCAGTCAATCTCGTCGGCTTGTGATCCTGGCATGGTTAGCAGCAATAGAAACACACAAGAATATGATCCTACAGACTACGAACAAGTGGTGGTGGTGGGTGCACAAATCCGTCAAGCAAAACTCAAATTCTTACCAGTTCTTACCCAGCAACAGGCGGTGATCGGCAACCGTTGTAGTCAAAACTCTCAAAGCTTGGATAGAGCGATTACCAGGGAGAGTCAAACGCACGACGTAGATGTATGTGGAGCTGGGAAGGCTTATACTATGGTAGCAAAAAGGGTCAGCAATAATCAATTCAGAGATGCAAAGTTGAATAAACGCTCAACGACGGTACTGTGCTGGTCCTAGGCTAGACTGTGCTAGAGTCGCGAGCCTAGAACACCAACAAAATCACGGCGCGGCACGTAAACAAGGGAAAAGCACACTCTGAATTTTTTTTTCGCTCTTTTTTTTTCTTTTGCGCTCTTTTTTTTTTTTGCGCTGCTTTTTTTTTTGCGAAAAATCACTATAATGGCGAGTGTCTCAAAACTCTTCCTAGCTCAAACTGACAGGATGGGCACGAAATTTTTCGACCAATTTTTTTTTTCGACTGCCCGGACCCAAAAACTGGAAACGGGTCAAAAAAAAAACTTCCTATAATGGCACCTGTCTCAAAACACTCAGAAACACCTAAAAATAGGATAGCCAGAATTTTTTTCGAAAAATGCGTTTTCGAAAAATTTTGGGCCTAAACGGAGCGTGGCTACCCGACAAGGAAACCTACTCCGGCAAGGAAACACGAATCGGAATCTAGATGGATCCCGAAAACAAACCTAATAAGCAAGGAACTCGGATTGGTGGTGGATATATGGTGGTGGTATATGGCAGCGGTGGTGGTAGCGGTGGTAGTATATGGATATGGATCGGTGGTGGTATATGGGCACGGATTGGTGGTGGTATATGGATACGGATTCGGAGCGGTGGTGGTAGATGGCAGGGGCGATGATAATGGTGCGGCGGCGGCGTGACAACTTATGACCAGAACTCGAAACTCTAAAAGACTAGACTCTAAGACCAGCAACTAGACCGACGATGCAACCGCAAATTCAACAAAGCAAAACCCTAAAAAGATTATGCAAAGGCTCAGATTGGTTCGGATATGATGAACTAACACTAATTTTTTTTTGTGTGGCTTTTTCGTGGACTGTAGGTATGAAGAACAGACTCGATCTAAACTACGAAAAACTGTAAAATCTCACCGAGCAACCTGGAAATCTGATACCACTTGATAGAGGCAAAGGTGTCCCGTCTTTCGATGAGATGATGGATATCGCTTTGGTGAAAGTCGACTTTGATGATCCGACTACGAACGTGCGAAGACGTCGCGCCTTAGCAATCGCTAAACCAACTCCGAGAGGTTATTGACCACGCCGGAGCACGATCAACCTGACCACGAGGGTCTGTTTCCTGCGAGCAAACGAAGAACAAGCAAGAAACTGAGATTGCAATCTGGATATTGCGAATATAAGATGAAAGCTTTATTGATCAAGGTGGGGTTCTGTGACGCCTTTGTCTGGTCGTTGAACACAAACGAAGTACGCGAAGTTGCAGCTATGGCGAACTTTTAATCTAAACAAAACCCAAAGTCTAAACGATGCCCTAAGGGCTGTATATATGGAGGAAGAGGGGGGAATTTCGTGGCCCTTGGTGGAGGGGTCCGAAATCAACCCTATCTCTTGTTTCCCCACACATACGGACTCTAAAAATAGCCTATACTTATGTATTTCGAAATTACATGGGCCTGGCCCAATAATAAGGTGACACAGCACCTAAAATAGCCTCGGGACGAAATTTATGAAGTGGCATCTTGTATATTTCGTCCAAGGCTTCATGCACCCATTATGGTGGCTTCAAAGTCCTGAAATCATCACTTGTAACTCTGTTCTTGTTCCCCTTGCGCATGCCATCATCTCCATGCTTGTTCTTGCTCCAATGTTCATCCTTCTCCAAGCTAGGCCCTTCATTTGTAAGCAAAACTAATGTATCCAATTTAGGTAGCATCATATTCTCATGAACATTAGAATCATTACCAAGAAACGAAAGTACCTGCTAATTTAGTTGGCGTGCACGAGCTCTAGTAATTGGTCCAGTATGTATAGCAGCAGGGGCTGTGGGTGTAACAATTGTATTGATGTCCTCATCACCTTGACTTACCTATTTATGATGAATATAATGATGAGCATGTTGAGTTGCCTAGTTGTGATGCTATGCTTCATAGGATATTTTGTGGAAATTCTATTGGTCACTTCATGTTTGATAATCCTTTGAACTTGTCATATGCTATGAGTGAGATCTCCCATATTGCATCATTACAATCTCAACATAGTAACTATGCATGCCCCATTAAAATCAATCACATTTGCACTTATGGCATAGATGACGAGATGATGGTCATTGGCTTTTGTTTTTCATGTGATGGTATTGCCATGCTTCCTTTACATGATTTGCGCAATACATCTACTATGCCATGCCATGATCACATTGTTCTAAATATGCATTGTTTTGTATGTTGTCAATATTCTCCATGTGATGTTTCCACTAATGCTCATGAGGAGACCCCCATAGTTTCCTCATACATATTAGGAGATCTTGATGCATTTCATACTTTGCATGATTCCCATGATAGTGTACACCTTATGCATTCCATGAATAATAATGCTCTAGATATTGCTCATGATACATTACACAATTTGAGTCTCCATTATGCTATACATAATAACAAACCTCTCATGATGGATGACATGTTTCTATATCATGCATCTCATTTATTTGAGCATTGGCTATTTAGTGCTAACCAACACATGCATGTGCGCATCATGATGGATGATGTGTACATATATCACACACACACAATTTTCCCTTTGCCTTTGTTTTGTGTAGGTACTCACATACACTCGTCAACGTCACAATCTCATGAGTTGACGAAACGAGCTCTTGAGAGCAACGACAGCTTGGGATCCCGTGGACTATCCTTACCACTGTTCCCTTCGCGCAACAACTACGCGCATCTCTTTTACTTGGCTCTCACACGGCTATGGGCTACTTACCACTTGTCACCTTATGCTCATTTTCCGGTGTTCACTTTGCATGTTATACTTGCTTCTATGCCTTTGCCATGCAATTGTGACCCTTGCTTGCATCTACCCATGATTCGTCATTATGCTACTCCTATGTGTATTTGCATGCTTGGTGGAGATCCTTGTTGCTATTGCCATGTTTATCATGTGCCTCATGCTATTGTTGATTCTTGTGTTGGGAGAGTCATGATGTCCCATTGCTATTTACATATGGTCTCTCGCCAATACATTGATGATATTTTTCTCATATCTTGCTTTCATGCTTGTGATATGTCATGTCCATTATTCATGCCCACTATTTGCACACATGACATGCTTGCCATGATTCCCTCTAGTATGTTGCATCTTCGCACTACTAGCTTGCTTGACTTGATCGCTATGTATGCTTGCTATGTTTCATCACCCATGTTCCACTATTGCTTGCTTTCTTGGGTTGATGACAAATATGTTCATGCCTCTCACATGATATATCTTGATCATTGTCTCTTGTGTCCATTAGTTGCCTCTTTCATATCCACTTGTATTGAGTGCAACCATCCTATGCTTATTGATCTTGGAGACTTTGACACCTTACTTGTGATGCATGCTTGTTTGATTGAGCCTATTGCATTTGGTTGTTCTCGTATCATATGCCTACATATTATGCAATACTCCCTTGTCATTTCTTATGATGAGCATAATACATACACTTGTGGGTATCTTACCACATGAATGATTGGTTTTGCCAATTCGCTAACCTCATTTGTTTTTCCAAGTGTTTGTCATGTTCTTTCATTTTGAAGGATTTACAAGGTGGTACCACCATGAGACATATTGGTTATGTGAAGGCATACAAGATGCGCGACTCCATCATCTTTGAGAAACTCCTAAAGGTGACCTCCTTCTCTTTGAGCCATCCTCAAATACGCATATTAGATGGGTCACTCTTTCATTATTGTTTCCTTCTTGTTGTCTACATGTTACATCTATTGGATGGAGGAGCGACATTGGAGATTTGGCTCTATGGACCTTCACATTGAGGAGCGCTCGCACTTATTGGTGCACCTTCGGAATTCCACTCATGCCACGGCATCGAGCATTGGTATACCACCACCTCCATATTTGTTGTTTGTGCTCATACATGCCATGCTCGATGGACATATCATACTCACCACAAGTTTGCACCCCATGCATGGATTGACTCACATTATGATTGCCTTGTTGCATCTTGTATTCCCATGTCATCCATGATATATGAGCTTGTTCACTTCCTTAGCAAATTTCTTGTGATCTTCCTTGATGGCATATTCATACATAATGATCATATTGCCGACCACCAATTGCATGATAATATTCACATATTGAGCATCCATTGCCATGTTCATGCATTTGATAAACCATTCCATTATGACATCATTTTGCACCATGGTTGCATTGCTCATATTCAGAACACATTTGTGTATACAATGATTGCTTTTCCTCCCATGAATGCTTTACATATCATTCTAGATCATCTTGATAAGCTTCATGCGCTTTGTCACACACTATCTTGCCGCACGGATTCATTCTTACATGATGGACACTTTGTGTGCGCTAACCATTGTATTTCCGACTATTGTTTGTGTTTGCTCCTTTTGCATGTACACCACTCCGGCGACACCTTGGAATACTTGGATTGCGCCATGCCCTCAACTTCGTCCAACTACAAGTCCGTCCACGACAATCGTTTCCATGGTGATGAGGATCACGATCCGAGGTCGGATCTTTCCCAAGGGGGGGGGAGATGATGCGGAGCATCCCACGTTCATCCCCATGTACACTTCGACTACTCTCCAAGCCCGAAGAGGACATATGACGAGACCTCGACCATACGCCATTGGGCACAAGGTGAACTCACTCCTCTTAGAACCGTCACTTTCCACATGTGAGACATGGCTACTACCTCATGCATGGGCCTTGCATACACTCAGGTACAACCGAGACGACCATGGAGGATCCAAGGACCGAGGCCAAGCATGGAAGAGGAGAAGGAAGAAGAAGCAGGGACAAGCTTCTAGAAAGCCCGGACCTTCTGGCCTGCCCGGAACTTCCGGCCCCCGGACCTTCCGGCCTGCCCGGAACCTCCGGACCCCGGAGTCCAGACCAGCCCCGAGCGCGCCAACTCTCTGGTTACCCCGGAACCCGACCAGAACCTGCCCAGAACTTCCGGAGCCCGGGACTTCCGGCCCCGCCCGGAACTTCCGGCCTGTCTGCGCACAGTGTATCGGGCCGAGCCCATGTACCCCTTCTCCCTCACTTACCCCTTCGTGGGCTAGCACTATATATACTCCCCCACCTCCTCCTAGTTAGGGTTAGCATTGGTTTAGCTCATATTTGTGTGAGAGCCTTGCTCATCCACTTGGTTACTTCTCCTCGGAGCTCACGACCTCTTCGGAGAAGATACCCCAAGCGGATTCAAGACCCCTTTCTAGGGAAGACCCCCAAGACCTCCTCACGGAGAAGATCGGTTCCTTTGTATCCTTACCTTTGTTGACTTTGGATCTCGTGTATCTCTTTGTGTTCGGTGATCTAGCACTCGTGTGATTGATTCTATGTCGGTTTCGTGATTTCTTTCGTTCTCCCCGTGTTTTTCCCCCGAGTTCTTCCGTGTATTCTTCGTGATTCCCCGTAGGATCCGCTCCAACGTGAAAGATCGTCCCACTAGGGTTTCGCCCTACATCACCCTAGGTCGTACAAGGCTCATGGGCCCAAGTGGAGGTGATGCAACACCTTTGGACTTGTAGTTTGACTCGGATTCTGCTCTAGCGTCAGATTGTTTAGTCAGTATCTCAATGCTCTGGACGGATTTTAAGGTGAATCCAATTGGGTTGAAAAGAGCATGAAATCTACTTTCCAACAAGAAAGGAATGGCCCAATTCGGAGTCCGTATGAAAACGTTGTTGGCGTTTTGAGTCAGGTATGTCTGTGCAGTCCGAATCTGAATTCAGAACGTGAGAGACTTGGACTCTATCTTCTCTTATCCCAAAAGTGACGTGAGAGGACTTTTTGAACAGAAATTAAACATCTCTTTCTCCCTTATCTTCATATGTGGATTGTACTAATGTACCATACACCTGCAAATAGACATGACCCAAAAGTTTGTGAAGTATTTTTGTCCTGGATGACATAGATAAATTATTGCATAGTTTGCATTAGAAATCACCTCACAAATACACATGTATGCAATATTTTTGGTCATATCTGAGGTAGTCATGTCCGCATCACGTGCGCCTACCAAACCGTGGCTGATGCCTCCCTCCCCTGTTGCACGCTTGATCTGAGTCGTGATGAGGACATCAATACAATTGTTACACCCACAGCCCCTGCTACTATACATACTGGACCAATTACTAGAGCTCGTGCACGCCAACTAAATTACCAGGTACTTTCGTTTCTTGGTAATGATTCTAATGTTCATGAGAATATGATGCTGCCTAAATTGGATACATTTGTTTTGCTTACAAATGAAGGGCCTAGCTTGGAGAAGGATGAACATTGGAGCAAGAACAAGCATGGAGATGATGGCATGCGCAAGGGGAACAAGAACGGAGTTACAAGTGATGATTTCAGGACTTTGAAGCCACCATAATGGGTGCATGAAGCCTTGGACGAAATATACAAGATGCCACTTCATAAATTTCGTCCCGAGGCTATTTTAGGTGCTGCGTCACCTTATTATTGGGCCAGGCCCATGTAATTTCGGAATACATAAGTATAGGCTATTTTTAGAGTACGTATGTGTGGGGAAACAAGAGATAGGGTTGATTTCGGGCCCCTCCACCAAGGGCCACGAGATTCCCCCCCTCTTCCTCCATATATACAGCCCTTAGGGCATCGTTTGGACTTCGGGTTCTGTTTAGATTAAAAGTTCGCCATAGCTGCAACTTCGCGTACTTCGTTTGTGTTCAACGACCAGACAAAGGCGTCATAGAACCCCACCTTGATCAATAAAGCTTTCATCTTATATTTGCAATATCCAGATTGCAATCTCAGTTTCTTGCTTGTTCTTCGTTTGCTCGCAGGAAACAGACCCTCGTGGTCAGGTTGATCATGCTCCGGCGTGGTCAATAACCTCTCGGAGTTGGTTTAGCGATTGCTAAGGCGCGACGTCCTCGCACGTTCGTAGTCGGATCGTCAAAGTCGACTGCCACCAAAGCAATATCCATCATCTCATCGAAAGACGGGACACCTTTGCCTCTATCAAGTGGTATCAGATTTCCAGGTTGCTCGGTGAGATTTTACAGTTTTTCGTAGTTTAGATCGAGTCTGTTCTTCATACCTACAGTCCACAAAAAAGCCAAAAAAAATTAGGGTTAGTTCATCATATCCGAACCAATCTGAGCCTTTGCATAATCTTTTTAGGGTTTTGCTTTGTTGAATTTGCGGTTGCATCGTCGTGTCTAGTTGCTGGTCTTAGCGTTAGTCTTTTAGAGTTTCGAGTTCTGGTCATAAGTTGTCACGCCGCCACCGCACCATCATCATCGCCCCTGTCACCTACCACCACCGCTCCGAATCTGTATCCATATACCACCACCAATCCGTATCCATACACCACCACCGATCCATATCCATATATTACCACCGCTGCCATATACCACCACCACTGCCATATACCACCACCATATATCCACCACCAATCCGAGTTCCTTGCATATTAGGTGTGTTTTTTAGATCCATCTAGATTCCGATTCGTGTTTCCTTGCCGGAGTAGGTTTCGGAAAAAAAAAGAGTCCGGAAACCACCCTCCGTTTAGGCCCAAAATTTTTCGAAAACGCATTTTTCGAAAAAAAAATCTGGCTATCCTATTTTTAGGTGTTTCTGAGTGTTTTGAGACAGGTGCCATTATAGGAAGTTTTTTTTGACCCGTTTCCAGTTTTTGGGTCCGGGCAGTCGAAAAAACGAAAAAAAAAATTGGTCGAAAAAATTTCGTGCCCATCCTGTTAGTTTGACCTAGGAAGAGTTTTGAGACACTCGCCATTATAGTGATTTTTCGCAAAAAAAAAGCAGCGCAAAAAATAGAGCGAAAAAATCCAGAGTGTGCTTTTTCCTTGTTTACGTGCAGCGCCGTGATTTTGTTAGTGTTCTAGGCTCGCGTCTCTAGCACGGTCTAGCCTAGGACCAGCACAGTACCGTCGTTGAGCGTTTATTCAACTTTGCATCTCTGAATTGATTATTGCTGACCCTTTTTGCTACCATATTATAAGCCTTCCCAGCTCCACATACATCTACGTCGTGCGTTTGACTCTCCCTGGTAATCGCTCTATCCAAGCTTTGAGAGTTTTTGACTACAACGGTTGCCGATCACCGCCTGCTGCTGGGTAAGAACTGGCAAGAATTTGAGATTTGCTTGACGGATTTGTGACACCCACCACCACCTCTTGTTAGTAGTCTGTAGGATCATATTCTTGTGTGTTTCTATTTGCTACTAACCATGATAGGATCACAAGCCGATGAGACTGATTGGGAGAACCTGACGAACAAACAGCTACATGATAAATTTCAGCAAATGATGAGTGGACAGGTGCAAGATGTGCTAAACAGATTTGACGAGGCCATGGAGAAGATAGATGGCATGGAGAAGACGTTCGAAACAAAGCTTGATAGCAAGTTTAATGAATTGCTCGCGCGTTTACCACCACCACCGCCGGCTGCACCTATCGCACCTCTGCAACACCAACAACAACGCATCCTTCCGAATCAGTATGGACGAGCGAAGCGTGTTCCTATTGAGGATGGCAAAACTTCTGGTGCTGCTGTTCCTGTTATTGATGCTTCTTTGGCTCCTGCTACTGCTGCTGCTGGTACCCAGGAGGATGATGAGTATGCGGGCGATTATGAGGATGAGGTTGATCAAAATCAGAACTACGTGCACCCACCAGCACCACCACCAGCAGGTCGACCTCGGGTATATATTCGTAATGGTAGGCCTGCACCACCACCTCAGGTACGAGATGATGTGCATATTCCTAAACTGAAATTGAATATTCCACCATTTGAGGGTAGATATGTTCCTGATATATATCTTACTTGGGAGTTAGAAACTGAACAACGTCTTACATGTTTACAATATCCCGAGGAGAGACGGGTTGCTGCTGCTGTTTGTGCTTTCACTAGTTTTGCATGTGTATGGTGGTCTGAACATTGTAGATTATATCCTATTCCAACTACTTGGGCTACTTTGAAAACTGCTATGCGTACGCGTTGGGTTCCACCATATTATCAACGTGAATTGCTTCAAAAATTGCAGCGTTTAAGACAAGGGAAAAATTCTGTAGAAGAATATTATCAGGAATTACAAACTGGCATGATTAGATGTGGTATTCTTGAGGAGAATGAAGATATGCTTGCACGTTTTCTGGGTGGATTAAATAGAGAGATTCAGACCATTCTAGACTATAAGGAGTATACTAATATCACTCGTTTATTCCATCTTGCTTGTAAAGCTGAACGTGAAGTGCAGGGTCGACAAGCATTAGCGCGATCTAACTTTTCTGCAGGCCGACCTTCATCATGGACACTGCATGCATCTTCTACTTCAACTGCACCAGCACCTCAATCAGGTGCCTCCTCCAGTCATGATACAAGAAAACAGGCACAACCACCATTATCTGCCAAGAGCGCACCTGCTGGGCCTGCACATAGTTCTTCTTCTTCCATGGCATCAACAGGGCACACAAGTGATATTATTTGTCGTCGTTGTAAGGGAGGAGTTCATTATGCGAGAGAATGCAAATCTCCGCGTGTGATGATTGCTACCGCAGATGGTGGATATGAGTCCGCTAGTGACTATGATGAGGAGACTTTGGCTCTTATTACATGTGAAGAACATGGTGGAGATGATTCTGATCATGAGACGCAATACATGGCTCCTGAAGACGCTGACAGGTATGAATGTTTAGTTGCTCAACGTGTTTTGAGTGTGCAGGTCACACAAGTTGAGCAAAATCAGAGGCACAATTTGTTCCATACCAAGGGAGTTGTGAAGGAACGTTCTGTGCGCGTCATAATAGACGGAGGGAGCTGCAACAACTTGGCTAGCATGGAGATGGTGGAGAAGCTTTCTCTCACCACAAGACCACATCCACATCCTTACTACATCCAATGGTTCAACAACAGCGGCAAGGTTAAGGTAACACGTACTGTTCGTGTGCATTTTAGTATCTCTACATATGTTGATTATGTTGATTGTGATGTGGTACCTATGCAAGCATGTTCCTTATTACTTGGTAGACCATGGCAATTTGATAAAAACTCTGTACACCATGGTAGAAACAATCACTATACTCTTGTTCATAAGGATAAAAATATTACTTTGCTTCCTATGACTCCTGATTCCATTTTGAAAGATGATATTAATAGAGCTAATAAAGCAAAACAGGAGAAGAATAAGAGTGAAAATCAGATTGTGGCAAAAGAATTTGAGCAACAATGAAGCCTAATAATAAACCATCTAGTGTTGCTTCTGAAATTAAATTGAAAAGTGCATGTTTATTTGCCACCAAATCTGATATTGATGAGCTAGATTTCAGCAAATCTGTTTGCTATGCATTTGTGTGCAAAGAGGCATTATTTTCATTCGAGGACGTGCCTTCCTCTTTGCCTCCTGCTTTCACTAACATTTTGCAGGAGTTCGCTGACGTCTTTCTACAAGACGTGCCACCGGGATTACCGCCTATTCGAGGGATTGAGCATTAGATTGACTTAATTCCCGGTGCTTCACTGCCAAACCGTGCACCATACCGTACCAATCCAGAGGAGATGAAGGAGATTATGCGTCAAGTACAAGAGCTTCTCGACAAAGGTTATATACGTGAATCCCTTAGTCCTTGTGTTGTTCCTATTATTCTAGTGCCGAAAAAGGACGGTACATCACGTATGTGTGTTGATTGTAGAGGCATTAATAACATTACTATTCGTTATCGTCATCCTATTCCTAGGCTCGATGATATGCTTGATGAATTGAGTGGCTCTACAATATTCTCCAAAGTTGATTTGCGTAGTGGATACCATCAAATTCGTATGAAATTGGGAGATGAATGGAAAACAGCATTTAAAACTAAGTTTGGATTATATGAGTGGTTAGTCATGCCCTTTGGGTTAACTAATGCACCTATTACTTTCATGAGATTAATGAACGAAGTTTTACGTGCTTTCATTGGACGATTTGTGGTAGTTTACTTTGATGACATATTGATTTATAGCAGATCTTTGAAAGAACATTTGGAACATTTACGTGCTGTTTTTATTGCTCTACGTGATGCACGTTTGTTTGGTAACCTTGGGAAGTGCACCTTTTGCACCGACCGAGTATCTTTTCTTGGCTATGTTGTTACTCCACAGGGAATTGAAGTTGACAAAGCCAAGATTGAAGCTATTGAGAGTTGGCCGCAGCCCAAAACGGTCACACAAGTGAGGAGTTTCCTTGGCCTCGCTGGATTCTGTAGGCGTTTTGTGAGAGATTTCAGCACCATTGCTGCACCTCTCAACGAGCTTACAAAGAAGGATGTGCCTTTTGTTTGGGGTACCGCACAGGAAGAAGCCTTCATGGTATTGAAAGATAAGTTGACACATGCTCCTTTACTCCAACTTCCTGATTTTAATAGGAGTTTTGAGCTTGAATGTGATGCTAGTGGAATTGGATTAGGAGGTGTGTTATTACAAGATGGCAAACCTGTTGCATACTTTTCTGAAAAATTGAGTGGGCCTAGTCTGAATTATTCTACTTATGATAAAGAATTATATGCTCTTGTTCGGACTTTAGAAACATGGCAACATTATTTATGGCCCAAAGAATTTGTTATACATTCTGATCATGAATCTTTGAAACATATTAAAAGTCAAGCTAAACTGAATCGTAGACATGCTAAATGGGTTGAATTCATTGAGACTTTCCCTTATGTCATTAAACACAAGAAGGGAAAAGAAAATGTTATTGCTGATGCATTGTCTCGTCGCTATACTATGCTTTCACAACTTGACTTCAAAATATTTGGTTTGGAGACCATCAAAGATCAATATGTGCATGATGCTGCTTTTAAAGATGTAATGCAGAATTGTAAAGAAGGAAGAATGTGGAACAAGTTTGTCGTTAACGATGGATTTGTGTTTCGTGCTAACAAGCTATGCATTCCAGCTAGCTCCGTTCGTCTTTTGTTGTTGCAGGAAGCGCATGGAGGAGGATTAATGGGACATTTTGGCGTGAAGAAGACGGAGGACGTACTTGCTACACATTTCTTTTGGCCAAAGATGAGACGGGATGTTGAGCGTTTTATTGCTCGATGCACTACATGTCAAAAAGCTAAGTCACGACTCAATCCTCATGGTTTATATATGCCTTTGCATGTACCTAGTGTTCCTTGGGAGGATATATCTATGGACTTTGTTTTAGGTTTACCTCGAACAAAGAAGGGGAGGGATAGCATATTTGTTGTCGTGGATAGATTCTCGAAAATGGCACACTTTATACCATGCCATAAAAGCGATGATGATGTTAATGTTGCTGATTTGTTCTTTCGTGAAATTATTCGCTTGCATGGTGTGCCAAATACTATTGTTTCAGATCGTGATACTAAATTTCTTAGCCACTTTTGGAGATGTTTATGGGCTAAGTTGGGGACTAAACTGCTTTTTAGTACTACTTGTCACCCCCAAACTGATGGACAAACTGAAGTAGTCAATAGAACGTTGTCTACTATGCTTAGGGCTGTTTTGAAGAATAATAAGAAAATGTGGGAGGAATGCTTGCCTCATATTGAATTTGCTTATAATCGTTCATTGCATTCTACTACTAAGATGTGCCCTTTTGAAGTTGTGTATGGTTTCGTACCTCGTGCACCTATTGATTTGTTGCCTCTTCCATCTTCGGAGAAGGTTAATTTTGATGCTAAACAATGTGCTGAATTGATTTTAAAAATGCATGAGTTAACTAAGGAAAACATTGAGCGTATGAATGCTAAATATAAACTTGCTGGAGATAAGGGTAGAAAACATTTTGTGTTTGCACCTGGAGATCTTCTTTGGTTACATTTGCGTAAGGATAGATTTCCTGATTTGTGCAAATCAAAGTTAATGCCACGTGCTGATGGTCCCTTTAAGGTGTTAGAGAAAATAAATGATAATGCATATAAACTTGAGCTTCCTGCAGATTTTGGGGTTAGTCCCACTTTTAACATTGCAGATTTGAAGCCTTATTTGGGTGAGGAAGATGAACTTCCGTCGAGGACGACTTCATTTCAAGAAGGGGAGGATGATGAGGACATCAATACAATTGTTACACCCACAGCCCCTGCTACTATACATACTGGACCAATTACTCGAGCTCGTGCATGCCAACTAAATTACCAAGTACTTTCGTTTCTTGGTAATGATTCTAATGTTCATGAGAATATGATGCTGCCTAAATTGGATACATTTGTTTTGCTTACAAATGAAGGGCCTAGCTTGGAGAAGGATGAACATTGGAGCAAGAACAAGCATGGAGATGATGGCATGCGCAAGGGGAACAAGAACGGAGTTACAGGTGATGATTTCAGGACTTTGAAGCCACCATAATGGGTGCATGAAGCCTTGGACGAAATATACAAGATGCCACTTCATAAATTTCGTCCCGAGGCTATTTTAGGTGCTGCGTCACCTTATTATTGGGCCAGGCCCATGTAATTTTGAAATACATAAGTATAGGCTATTTTTAGAGTACGTATGTGTGGGGAAACAAGAGATAGGGTTGATTTCAGACCCCTCCACCAAGGGCCACGAAATTCCCCCCCTCTTCCTCCATATATACAGCCCTTAGGGCATCGTTTAGACTTCGGGTTTTGTTTAGATTAAAAGTTCGCCATAGCTGCAACTTCGCGTACTTCGTTTGTGTTCAACGACCAGACAAAGGCGTCACAGAACCCCACCTTGATCAATAAAGCTTTCATCTTATATTCGCAATATCCAGATTGCAATCTCAGTTTTTTGCTTGTTCTTCGTTTGCTCGCAGGAAACAGACCCTCGTGGTCAGGTTGATCGTGCTCCGGCGTGGTCAATAACCTCTCGGAGTTGGTTTAGCGATTGCTAAGGCGCGACGTCCTCGCACGTTCGTAGTCGGATCGTCAAAGTCGACTACCACCAAAGCGATATCCATCATCTCATCGAAAGACGGGACACCTTTGCCTCTATCAAGTCGTGTGTTCTGATTGGCCAGAACCCAAACCCCACGGATTGTACGTCTGCACCGTTGGATGCTCCCAGATCGAACGGCAATCCTCAGCCCTTTCGACACCACATGTAGTATATGGGTAAGCACTGTGCGCATCCGTCGTGCTAGCTCACGCTTTCTTCTCTACTAACTTTTCTATATTAATATTGTTATATATCCAAACAGGCTACTGTTTCCCGCCACTCCTCTCATCGGTTTCCCGCCTCTTCTCCCATCATTTTCCCGCTACCAGTGTCAGTGCTCATTGAAGGCTAGGCGGCAACACACCGGCCACGTAAATATCGCACACAGTTTCTAAAAGCACAAATGTGTGTGATAGGAGGGAGCAGGTCCCTAGGGTGACCAACGTGAAATGCCTTAAAGGCGAGAAGGCAATTCCTATCAGCAAGGTGCGGCTTCCCATCCGCTAGCCTAGTCAAACAGAACGCAGAAGTTAAGCATGCTCGGGCTGGAGTAATCCAAGGATGGTGGCCCGGTGGGAAGTTGCATATCTCAAGCTTCATTTAAATGCTATGACACGGTCATTATAGAGATAAAGAGATAAATATCTCTATAGTGACCTGTCATGGTGATTATATAAACCTTGGGATCCTTGTTTTGCTAATTTGTAGACTATGTTTTATTGGTTATTTTTTGTTCTAAAAAGATAAAGAATGATTGACTCTATAGTGACCTGTCATGGCGATTATATAAACCTATTTCAGGTCGCATGTAGGGTGTTCTGATCGAGCATGTCTCCCTTGTGTAGTTTATAGACACTGCACATATCTATGGGCTCCCCAAGATATATATTATCCTTTACCGATAATGAGGAGGGCCCACACAATCTATCCCTTTGACCCAACAACAAGAAGGGTTTGCCCATGATGGTTTCCTATTGCTATTGTGCCATGTTAGACCAAATAAAGTTTAAGTGCATGCGTTGGACGACCCCCCCCCCGCCGCCGCCGCCGCCTCAAAGTTGGGAAACCGACATCGTACGTATTGAACTAGGCTTGTTGTCAAGTGCGGTGTTCGGTTTGTAATGTAGTTGGTGGCCCATCGAAGTTGTGCGTTCGGGATTTAAACACATCACACACCACCGTACCCATACATATCTTCGGGCCGCAGCGTATATGGGGTCTTCTCATCGACCACGTCTCCCTTGTGCGGTTTTTTGTGACGACACGCATATCTGTGGCCTCCCCGGGTGTGTGTGTGTGTGTGTGTGTGTGTGTGTGTGTGTGTGTGTGTGTGTGTATGATCCCTTTGACCGATAACGAGGGGTATGTGTTGGCCATGAATGGATTCCTCCTAGTTCTTCGTGTTAGGGCCGGTCACCGTCACGTGTCGTTCAACCAAAGCTCGAGCTCATGCGTTGTCAGGATTCCCTCCCACATGCTCGGATTGCTGGGTTCGACCTACACCGTACCATGCGTATCTCGTCCTTAACTACCTGGCCTTCATGGTTGTTATCTGTATCAAGAGGTAGTGATGTAGAGTGGAACCCTAGATGGACGATCTTTCACGTTTGGAGTGGATCCTATGGGGAATCACGAAGAACACACGGAAGCACAAAGGGGAAACACGGGGAAAATGAGAGGGAGAATCACTAAACCGACATAGAATCAATCACACGAGTGCTAGATCACCGACAACATAGAGTGACATAAGATCCACAATCAACCAAGGTAAGGATACAAAGCAACAGTTCTTCTCCGTACGGAGGTCTTGATGGTCTTCCCTAGAAAGGGGTCTTGAATCCGCTTGGGGGATCTTCTCCGAAGAGGTCCTAAGCTCCGAGGAGAAGTAGCCAAGTGGATGAGCAAGGCTCTCACACAAAATATGAGCTAAACCTATGCTACCCGTACCAGGAGGTGGGGGCGTCCTATTTATAGTCTTAGTGCAAATGGAAGTCAAAGTGAAGGGATACAAGGGCTCCAGCCCAAGGGTGCGGTCACTCAGGTGCCGATCGTCCGGAAGGCGACGGACGTCCGGAGGCTCAGGACAGTCCGGTCGTCCGGTCGTGCTCGGACGTCCGTAGATTCAGCTCTGACGTGGGCGTGTCGGTCGTCTGGAGGGGGTCGGTCGTCTGGAGCGTCGTGACTGTCCGGACGTCCGGAGGTCGTCGGTCATCCGTAGTTTTGGCTCGGGTGCTTGTCGTCCGGTCGTCCGGTGGGTCTCGTACATCCGTAGAATTGGTTCGGGTGGCCAGGCACCGGACGTCCGGAGAGCTCAGTCGTCCGTGTCCTGGGACTCGTCGGACGTCCGGACAAGGTCGGTCGTCCGACGCCTGTAGCTTCCGCGGCAGCTCTTCTTGTCCATCAAGCTTGGGGTCCTCGCCGTCTTGGCTCTTGTATGTAGTTGTTCCGTGGCTCGCTTCCAGGCACCTGATCACACACAGAGTTTCCGAATGAGGTAGTAGCCATGTCTCGTGAGTAGGAAGAGGGAGTTCAGAGAGGAGTGAGTTCACCTTATCTTCAATAGCCTTAGCTCGGGCTCTTGTCATGGGTCCAAGTGGTGTTGAGGGAGATGTAGGCATGTCCATGGGGATGAGCGAGGGATGCTCCGCATCATATCCCCCCCCCTTGGGAGAGATCCGACCTCGGATCAAAAGGTGCATCACCATGGAAAGGTGCGAGGTCCTTGACGTTGAAGATGTCGCTCACATTGTACTTGCCTCGTGATGAGGACATCAATACCATTGTTACACCCACAGCCCCTACTGCTACATATACGGGACCAATTACTAGAGCTCGCGCACGCGTATTAAATTATCAGGTACTTTCGTTTCTTGGCAATGATTCTAATGTTCATGAGAATATGATGCTGCCTAAATTGGATACATTTGTTTTGCTTACAAATGAAGGGCCTAGCTTGGAGAAGGATGAACATTGGAGCAAGAACAAGCATGGAGATGATGCCATGCACAAGGGGAACAAGAACGGAGTTACAAGTGATGATTTCAGGACTTTGAAGCCACCATAATGGGTGCATGAAGCCTTGGACGAAATATACAAGATGCCACTACATAAATTTCGTCCCGAGGCTATTATAGGTGCTGCGTCACCTTTTATTGGGCCAGGCCCATGTAATTTCGAAATACATAAGTATAGGCTATTTTTAGAGTCCGTATGTGTGGGGAAACAAGAGATAGGGTTGATTTCGGACCCCTCCACCAAGGGCCACGAAATTCCCCCTCTCTTCCTCCATATATACAGCCCTTAGGGCACCGTTTAGACTTTGGGTATTGTTTAGATTAAAAGTTCGCCATAGCTGCAACTTCGCGTACTTCGTTTGTGTTCAACGACCAGACAAAGGCGTCACAGAACCCCACCTTGATCAATAAAGCTTTCATCTTATATTCGCAATATCCAGATTGCAATCTCAGTTTCTTGCTTGTCTTCATTTGCTCGCAGGAAACAGACCCTCGTGGTCAGGTTGATCGTGCTCCGGCGTGGTCAATAACCTCTCGGAGTTGGTTTAGCGATTGCTAAGGCACGACGTCCACGCACGTTCGTAGTCAGATCGTCAAAGTCGACTGGCACCAAAGCGATATCCATCATCTCATCGAAAGACGGGACACCTTTGCCTCTATCAAGTGGTATCAGATTTCCAGGTTGCTCGGTGATATTTTACAGTTTTTCGTAGTTTAGATCGAGTCTGTTCTTCATACCTATAGTCCACGAAAAAGCCACAAAAAAAATTAGGGTTAGTTCATCATATCCGAACCAATCTGAGCCTTGCATAATCTTTTTAGGGTTTTGCTTTGTTGAATTTGCGGTTGCATCGTCGTGTCTAGTTGCTGGTCTTAGAGTCTAGTCTTTTAGAGTTTCGAGTTCTGGTCATAAGTTGTCACGCCGCCGCCGCACCATCATCATCGCCCCTGCCATCTACCACCACCGTTTATCCGCCACCGCTTCGAATCCGTATCCATATACCACCACAGCTGTCATATACCACCACCGCTGCCATCTACCACCATATATCCACCACCAATCCGAGTTCTTGTCATATTAGGTTTGTTTTCGAGATCCATCTAGATTCCGATTCGTGTTTCCTTGCCGGAGTAGGTTTCGGAAAAAAAAGTCGGGTAGCCACGCTCCGTTTAGGCCCAAAATTTTTCGAAAACGCATTTTTTGAAAAAAAATTTGGCTATCCTATTTTTAGGTGTTTCTGAGTGTTTTGAGACAGGTGCCATTATAGGAAGTTTTTTTTGACCCGTTTCCAGTTTTTGGGTCCGGGCAGTCAAAAAAAAAATTGGTCGAAAAAATTTCGTGCCCATCATGTCAGTTTGAGCTAAGAAGAGTTTTGAGACACTCGCCATTATAGTGATTTTTCGCAAAAAAAAGCGAAAAAAAAATTCCAGAGTGTGCTTTTCCCTTGTTTACGTGCCGCGTCGTGATTTTGTTAGTGTTCTAGGCTCGCGTCTCTAGCACAGTCTAGCCTAGGACCAGCACAGTACCGTCGTTGAGCGTTTATTCAACTTTGCATCTCTGAATTGATTATTGCTGACCCTTTTTGCTACCATATTATAAGCCTTCCCAGCTCCACATACATCTACGTCGTGCGTTTGACTCTCCCTGGTAATCGCTCTATCCAAGCTTTGAGAGTTTTTGACTACAACGGTTGCCGATCACCGCCTGCTGCTAGGTAAGAACTGGTAAGAATTTGAGATTTGCTTGACGGATTTGTGACACCCACCACCACCACTTGTTCGTAGTCTGTAGGATCATATTCTTGTGTGTTTCTATTGCTGCTAACCATGCCAGGATCACAAGCCGACGAGATTGACTGGGAGAATTTATCGAACAAGGAGCTTCATGATAAGTTTCAGCAAATGATGACTGAACAGGTGCAAGATGTGCTGAACAATTTTGAAGAGGCCATGGAGAAGATCACTGGCCTTGAGAAGACGTTCAAAACAAAGCTCGATAACAAGTTTAATGAATTGCTCGCGCGTCTTCCACCACCACCACCCGCTGCACCTAACGCACCTCTCCAACAACAACAACAACAACGACTACCTCCACGTCGCGAAGCAGACCTCCGCCGAGCAAGCCGTGTTCCTCTTGCGTTTGGCCAAACTGTTGGTGCTGCTGTTGATACTTCTGTGGCTCCTGCTGCTGATGCGGAGGAGGATGATTATGTGGGAGATTATGAGGATGAGGTTGATCAAAATCAACACTACGTGCAGCCACCTGTACCACCAGCAGCAGGTCGACCTCAGGGCACACAAGTGATATTATTTGTCGTCGTTGTAAGGGAGGAGGTCATTATGCGAGAGAATGCAAATCTCCGCGTGTGATGATTGCTACCGCGGATGGTGGATATGAGTCCGCTAGTGACTATGATGAGGAGACTTTGGCTCTTATTACACGTGAAGAACATGGTGGAGATGATTCTGATCATGAGACGCAATACATGGCTCCTGAAGACGCTGACAGGTATGAATGTTTAGTTGCTCAACGTGTTTTGAGTGTGCAGGTCACACAAGCTGAGCAAAATCAGAGGCACAATTTGTTCCATACCAAGGGAGTTGTGAAGGAACGTTCTGTGCGCGTCATCATAGACGGAGGGAGCTGCAACAACTTGGCTAGCATGGAGATGGTGGAGAAGCTTTCTCTCACCACAAGACCACATCCACATCCTTACTACATCCAATGGTTCAACAACAGCGGCAAGGTTACGGAGTTCGCTGACGTTTTTCCACAAGACGTGCCACCGGGATTACCGCCTATTCGAGGGATTGAGCATCAGATTGACTTAGTTCCCGGTGCTTCACTGCCAAACCGTGCACCATACCGTACCAATCCAGAGGAGACGAAGGAGATTATGCGTCAAGTACAAGAGCTTCTCGACAAAGGTTATATACGCGAATCCCTTAGTCCTTGTGCTGTTCCTATTATTCTAGTGCCGAAAAAGGATGGTACATCACGTATGTGTGTTGATTGTAGAGGCATTAATAATATTACTATTCGTTATCGTCATCCTATTCCTAG
Organism: Triticum dicoccoides; assembly: GCF_002162155.2. Lineage (NCBI taxonomy): Eukaryota > Viridiplantae > Streptophyta > Magnoliopsida > Poales > Poaceae > Triticum > Triticum dicoccoides. The sequence goes on from NC_041383.1 coordinate 370,788,850, forward strand.
GCTAGATGATATGCTTGATGAATTGAGTGGCTCTACAATATTCTCCAAAGTTGATTTGCGTAGTGGCTACCATCAAATTCGTATGAAATTGGGAGATGAATGGAAAACAGCATTTAAAACTAAGTTTGGATTATATGAGTGGTTAGTCATGCCTTTTGGGTTAACTAATGCACCTAGTACTTTCATGAGATTAATGAACGAAGTTTTACGTGCTTTCATTGGACGATTTGTGGTAGTTTACTATGATGACATATTGATTTATAGCAGATCTTTGGAGGAACATTTGGAACATTTACGTGTTGTTTTTATTGCTCTACGTGATGCACGTTTGTTTGGTAACCTTGGGAAGTGCACCTTTTGCACCGACCGAGTATCTTTTCTTGGCTATGTTGTTACTCCACAAGGAATTGAAGTTGATAAAGCCAAGATTGAAGCTATTGAGAGTTGGCCGCAGCCCAAAACGGTCACACAAGTCAGGAGTTTTCTTGGCCTCGCTGGATTCTATAGGCGTTTCGTGAGAGATTTCAGCACCATTGCTGCACCTCTCAATGAGCTTACAAAGAAAGATGTGCCTTTTCTTTGGGGTACCGCACAGGAAGAAGCCTTCACGGTATTGAAAGATAAGTTGACACATGCTCCTTTACTCCAACTTCCTGATTTTAATAAGACTTTTGAGCTTGAATGTGATGCTAGTGGAATTGGATTAGGAGGTGTGTTATTACAAGATGGCAAACCTGTTGCATACTTTTCTGAAAAATTGAGTGGGCCTAGTCTGAATTATTCTACTTATGATAAAGAATTATATGCTCTTGTTCGGACTTTAGAAACATGGCAACATTATTTATGGCCCAAAGAATTTGTTATACATTCTGATCATGAATCATTGAAACATATTAAAAGTCAAGCTAAACTGAATCGTAGACATGCTAAATGGGTTGAATTCATTGAGACTTTCCCTTATGTCATTAAACACAAGAAGGGAAAAGAAAATGTTATTGCTGATGCTTTGTCTCGTCGCTATACTATGCTTTCACAACTTGACTTCAAAATATTTGGTTTGGAGACCATCAAAGATCAATATGTGCATAATGCTGATTTTAAAGATGTAATGCAGAATTGTAAAGAAGGAAGAATGTGGAACAAGTTTGTTGTTAACGATGGATTTGTGTTTCGTGCTAACAAGCTATGCATTCCAGCTAGCTCCGTTCGTCTTTTGTTGTTGCAGGAGGCGCATGGAGGAGGATTAATGGGACACTTTGGCGTGAAGAAGACGGAGGACGTACTTGCTACACATTTCTTTTGGCCAAAGATGAGACGGGATGTTGAGCGTTTTATTGCTCGCTGCACTACATGTCAAAAAGCTAAGTCACGCCTCAATCCTCATGGTTTATATATGCCTTTGCCTGTACCTAGTGTTCCTTGGGAGGATATATCTATGGACTTTGTTTTAGGTTTACCTCGAACAAAGAAGGGGAGGGATAGCATATTTGTTGTCGTGGATAGATTCTCGAAAATGGCACACTTTATACCATGTCATAAAAGCGATGATGCTGTTAATGTTGCTGACTTGTTCTTTTGTGAAATTATTCGCTTGCATGGTGTGCCAAATACTATTGTTTCAGATCGTGATACTAAATTTCTTAGCCACTTTTGGAGATGTTTATGGGCTAAGTTGGGGACTAAACTGCTTTTTAGTACTACTTGTCACCCCCAAACTGATGGACAAACTGAAGTAGTCAATAGAATGTTGTCTACTATGCTTAGGGCTGTTTTGAAGAATAATAAGAAAATGTGGGAGGAATGCTTGCCTCATATTGAATTTGCTTATAATCGTTCATTGCATTCTACTACTAAGATGTGCCCTTTTGAAGTTGTGTATGGTTTCCTACCTCGTGCACCTATTGATTTGTTGCCTCTTCCATCTTCGGAGAAGGTTAATTTTGATGCTAAACAACGTGCTGAATTGATTTTAAAAATGCATGAGTTAACTAAGGAAAACATTGAGCGTATGAATGCTAAATATAAACTTGCTGGAGATAAGGGTAGAAAACATGTTGTGTTTGCACCTGGAGATCTTGTTTGGTTACATTTGCGTAAGGATAGATTTCCTGATTTGCGCAAATCAAAGTTAATGCCACGTGCTGATGGTCCCTTTAAGGTGTTAGAGAAAATAAATGATAATGCATATAAACTTGAGCTGCCTGCAGATTTTGGGGTTAGTCCCACTTTTAACATTGCAGACTTGAAGCCTTATTTGGGTGAGGAAGATGAGTTTCCGTCGAGGACGACTTCATTTCAAGAAGGGGAGGATGATGAGGACATCAATACCATTGTTACACCCACAGCCCCTACTGCTACATATACGGGACCAATTACTAGAGCTCGCGCACGCGTATTAAATTATCAGGTACTTTCTTTTCTTGGCAATGATTCTAATGTTCATGAGAATATGATGCTGCCTAAATTGGATACATTTGTTTTGCTTACAAATGAAGGGCCTAGCTTGGAGAAGGATGAACATTGGAGCAAGAACAAGCATGGAGATGATGCCATACACAAGGGGAACAAGAACGGAGTTACAAGTGATGATTTCAGGACTTTGAAGCCACCATAATGGGTGCATGAAGCCTTGGACGAAATATACAAGATGCCACTTCATAAATTTCGTCCCGAGGCTATTATAGGTGCTGCGTCACCTTTTATTGGGCCAGGCCCATGTAATTTCGAAATACATAAGTATAGGCTATTTTTAGAGTCCGTATGTGTGGGGAAACAAGAGATAGGGTTGATTTCGGACCCCTCCACCAAGGGCCACGAAATTCCCCCTCTCTTCCTCCATATATACAGCCCTTAGGGCACTGTTTAGACTTTGGGTTTTGTTTAGATTAAAAGTTCGCCATAGCTGCAACTTCGCGTACTTCGTTTGTGTTCAACGACCAGACAAAGGCGTCACAGAACCCCACCTTGATCAATAAAGCTTTCATCTTATATTCGCAATATCCAGATTGCAATCTCAGTTTCTTGCTTGTTCTTCGTTTGCTCGCAGGAAACAGACCCTCGTGGTCAGGTTGATCGTGCTCCGGCGTGGTCAATAACCTCTCGGAGTTGGTTTAGCGATTGCTAAGGCGCGACGTCCACGCACGTTCGTAGTCGGATCGTCAAAGTCGACTGCCACCAAAGCGATATCCATCATCTCATCGAAAGACGGGACACCTTTGCCTCTATCACCTCGTGGTAGGTCGATCTTGTAGGCGTTGTCGTTGTAGCGTGCTAGAACCTTGAAAGGTCCATCGGCGCGAGGTAGAAGCTTGGACTTGCGTTCGTTGGGGAAGCGGTCCTTGCGAAGATGTAGCCACACTAGATCACCAATGTTGAATACCATGCGTTGCTTGTTGATGTTGAGCTTGGTCGCTAGTCGTTGTACTTGGCGCTCGATGGTGTGCCTTGTATCTTCATGCATCTTCTTGATGTAGCTTGCATGAGCACTTCCGTCGAGGTTGGTTCGCTCTTGTAGAGGAAGAGGTAGAATGTCCAATGGGGACAAATGGTTGAAGCCGTAGACGACCTCGAAGGGGGACTTGCCGGTCGTGGAATGTCTTGCACGGTTGTAGGCGTACTCGGCGATGGATAGACACGCCTCCCACTCCTTGATGTTCTTCTTGATCAACACGCGAAGTAGAGTGGAGTGTACGGTTCGTCACCTCCGTTTGGCCATCGGTTTGAGGATGGTATGCCGAAGAGAACAATAGCTTGATTCCGAGCTTGGCACATAGGGTCTTCCAAAAGTAACTCAAGAACTTGACGTCGTGGTCCGAGACAATCGTCTTTGGTACTCCATGAAGTCGCAAGATTTCCCTACAAAACAGATTGGCAATATGTGAAGCATCGTCTATCTTGTTGCAAGGAATGAAATGTGCCATCTTAGAAAATTGGTCCACAACAACAAAGACGGAATCCTTGCCATTTTGAGTTCTAGGCAAACCAAGTACAAAATCCATGCTAATGTCTTCCCAAGGTTGATAAGGAATAGGAAAGGGCGTGTAAAGACCATGGGATTGGGCTTTTGACTTAGCTTTGCGACATGTAGAGCAACGGTTGGTGAAGCGTGAGACATCACGAAACATCTTGGGCCAAAAGTAGTTCTTGGAGGGCATGGCGAAAGTCTTGTCGCGTCCAAAGTGTCCCATTAGTCCGCCTCCATGAGCCTCTTGCAAAAGGAGCAAATGTAGACAAGACTCGGGAATGCAAAGTTTGTTAGCTCTCATAGGATAATCATCCTTTATGTAGTATCGTTCCCAAGACGTGTGTGTCAAACACTTAGCATAAGGAGTAGCAAAAGAAGGATCATGCTCATACAAGTCTTTTATATGCTCAAAACCAATAACATTCAACTCAAGTGTGGTGACAAGCATGCATATGCGTGAAAGTGCATCCGCAACTACATTTTCCTTACCCTTAATGTACTTGATCACATAAGGAAAAGATTCAATAAATTCACTCCATTTGGCATGATGCTTGTTCAACTTAGTTTGGCCTTTTAAGTACTTACGCGTTTCATGATCGGTATGGATGACAAATTCATGAGGTCTACGGTAATGTTCCCAAACATGTAGCACACGCACTAAAGCATACAATTCTTTGTCATAGTGGGATAATTGAGTTGAGCACCGGAGAGTTTTCACTAAAATAAGCAATGGCTCGTTTTTCTTGCATCAAAACTCCGCCAATTCCGGTACCACTTGCATCACAATGAACCTCAAAAGTTTTCTCAAAGTTGGGCAAAGCAAGAATCGGAGCATGAGTAAGCAAAGACTTGAGCTCATCAAAAGAGGTGGATTGCAAAGATCCCCAAACAAAAGGTGCATTTTTCTTACTCAAAGCATGCAAAGGAGCGGCAATTGTGCTAAAGTTTTTCACAAAGCGGCGATAAAATCCTACAAGACCAAGAAAACTGCGCACTTGTTGCAAATTGGTGGGTTGGGGCCAAGTTTTAATTGCTTTAATCTTAGTTTCATCAACCTGGACACCGTTGGAAGAGACAACAAAACCCAAGAAAACCACTTTGTCAACTCCAAAAGTGCATTTTTTCAAGTTCGCATAAAGGCTTTCCTTGCGGAGGGTTTGCAACACAGATTTAACATGATTAATGTGCTCTTTCATGGTTTTGCTAAACACAAGGATATCATCAAAGTAAACCACAACGAAGACTCCAATGTAAGGTCTAAGAACATGATGCATAAGACGCACGAAAGTTCCGGGTGCTTCCGACAAACCCATAGGCATCACTAACCACTCATATAAGCCAAATTTTGTTTTGAAAGCAGTTTTCCATTCATCACCTTCTTGAATGCGGATTTGATAATAGCCACTTTTAAGATCTATTTTTGAGAAAAAGTTGGCTCCACTAAGTTCATCAAGCATATCGTCTAAGTGAGGAATGGGATGCCTATATCGAACGGTAATGGCGTTTATGGGTCTATAATCGGAACACAAGCGGAAACTTCCATTGGGTTTAGGCACAAGTATGACGGGAACGGCACATGGGCTTAAGCTTTCATGTACATGACTGTTGTTGATGAGTTGTTGTACTTGCCGTTGAATCTCCTTGGTTTCTTCTGGATTGACACGGTATGGAGCTTTGTTCAGAAGTGGCGCACCGGGGATGAGGTCGATTCGATGCTCAATGCCTCGTAGTGGAGGTAGACACGGAGGTAGCTCATCGGGGAAAACATCTTTGAATTCCTGCAAAAGAGATTGAAACACTAAAGGTAGCTCGTGCGAGGTGTTAGTTGTTGGCTCTCCATCTTTGCACACAAGGACGAAGTGCATCACACTCGATGGGTTCTCACACACTTCTCTTATCTCACTTTTGGTGGCAAATAGGTGAGGTTTTTCTCTCTAGGCGATGAGGCGCTCAAATTTGGCTTGTGGCTCTCACTCACTTTTGGGTGTGTCACTTTTTCACTCGTCTTTCCATGATTGGTGGCTTGCTTGTCGGCTATCACTTGACTAGGAGACATAGGTCTTAGCACATATTCCTTTCCTTTCATTTTGAAGCTATAATGATTGGTGCGCCCGTTGTGGATGACACCACGGTCGAATTGCCATGGTCGACCAAGGAGGAGGTGGCAAACGGTCATTGGGACCACATCACACTCCAAAGTGTCTTCATAAGCACCAATTTTGAAAGAGACTTGGACCGTATGCTCGACTCGTATAGTGCCGGAGTCACTTAGCCATTGAACCTTGTAGGGGTGTGGGTGCTTCCTCTTGACCAATTGAAGCTTGGAACATAATTCTTCACTTGCCAAGTTGTGACAACTACCTCCATCGATGATGACCTTGACGGACCTTCCATTGATGCCAGCCTTAGTGTGGAAGATGTGGCATCGTTGGTCTTCTTCTTGTTGATGTTGAAGTGTCAAGACTTTGGAGACAACGAGAGCGGGGCTCGAATCCTCATCACAAAAGACTTGATCATCTTCATCCTCGTTCACACGCCGGTGCATGGCCACTTGCTCAAGGGCTTCCATCTCCTCTTCACTCATTGAGTCATATGTGCCGTCGTCGTTGAGGATCATGGTGCGCTTGTTCGTGCATTGGTAGGACTTGTGGCCTCGGCCGCTGCAAGTGAAACACTTGAAGGAGCTTGTTTTGACGGTCTCATCGGTTGGAGTAGATGATGAAGCACGCGGCTTGAAGTTGCTTGTCGTAGGAGGAAGATGACTTGAACTTGCCGAAGTTTTCTTGTAACTTGACTTGTCGTCGTTGCTTTGAGAAGGTTTGGTTGATGTAGATGTTGAAGGAGTCATTGAAGCTTGGGTGTTGGAGAAACCGTAGGTCTTGGATGAGTACTTGGTGTACTTGAAGTCATCTTGCACTTGACGTTCCGCCTTGGTTGCTTGATGTACGAGCTCAATGAGGTTGGAATAGGGTTGAAAGTCGGCAATCTTCTTGATGGGATGATTGATTCCGTTCAAGAAATGTGCCATTGTTTGCTCATCATCTTCCATGACATTGGCTCGAATCATGGCTACCTCCATTTCCTTGTAGTATTCTTCAACACTCTTTGTTCCTTGCTTGAGGAGTTGTAGCTTCTTGAAGAGATCGCGGTTGTAGTAGGTTGGTACAAAGCGTGCTCGCATGACATCCTTCATTTGAGCCCAAGTGGTGATTGGTGGTTCACCTCTTGCTTGACGGCGTTCAAGTACTTGTTCCCACCATATGAGCACATAATCTTGGAACTCAAGTGATGCCATAGCGATCTTCTTCTCTTCCTCATAGTTGTGCAAGCGGAAAATTTTGTTGACTTTCAATGCCCATGAGAGGTACTCTTCCGGATCATTGCTTCCATTGAACTTGGGCATTGTGAACTTGAGCTTTCCATAGCATTGATCTTCATTGTGTTGTTGGCGATGGTGATGGTGACGTCCTTGACGTGGAGGAGAGTCATTCTCATGTTGCTCTTAGCGCGGGGGGAGTCCATGATCAACTTGCTCTTGTTAAACTTGAGGTTGAGGTGGAGCTTGACGAGCTTGTGCAGGACCTTGTGGAGCTTGACATTGCCCACGGGGTTGGTAGTTCCTCTCTTGGATTTCTTCTCGAAGGGCTTCCTCTTGATTGCGCCGCTCGTGATTGCGGTTGGCAATGGCTCGGCTCGAATCTCGAAGGGCACGTTGCGCCTCAAGAGCTTGCGCTTCTCGTTGTTGTTGTTGAAGACGTTGAGCCTCGGCGTCTTGCTCCTCTTGGTGTAGACGCGCTCGTTCTTCCTCTTGGCGCCGTAGTCGTTGCCGTTCTTGAGCTTGAGCAAAAGCGACTTGGTTTTATTGAGGATGAGGGATTTGCTCGTCGACTTGTTCTTGTGAATGCTTGTCATGTAGCGGGTTGCGAGATGCATGCCGGTCTTGACGCGCAGCTCGACGAAGAGTGTTCGATGACGGTGTACTTGTGTCGGAGAAGGTGTCGTCGGAGTGTCGACTTGAGCGGCTCCGTCTTGAGGATGAAGAAGTGGAAGGACGCCGGTTCCTCATCAAGGCGCGGATCTCATCCATTCTTGCATCATTCTCTTGCATTTGAGCGTCGAATTTTTTGTCAAAGTAGTCCCTCATTGCTTGTTGCTCTTGGTGCAATGCCTTTTGAGCTCCAAATAGGTGGTTCTTGGTGACGAATGATGACATGTCGTCGTCGGTCTCGATGAGAGGTGGAGTGGTAGAAGAACTTGGCCTATCCATCATTTCAATAAAATGTAAGTGGTATAAGGAAAAGAACGTGTACCAAATGTACCTTGACCGAAGTTGAAGGTGAATCAAGTTCACTCAAATGCGGACAATGAAATAGCACTGTTGGTACCAATTCTTGTGGTTCTCACACCTACCCACGTAAAAGCTTATGGTGGAGCTTGGTTAGGATGGTGGCACAAAATTTGATGCAATAGTAAGTGAGCTTCAATAATATTGGAAAAGATTCACAAATTTGCAAATGCAACAAGTAGACCAAGCAAGTATGGGTACACGAAAACACACACGCAAATAGATAAATGGGATTGTGCAATCCAAAATTGAGCCAAAATGTGGAAACCACGAAATGCTCTTGTTGCACAATACTAGAGAGACGCTAGCACGATTGCAAAATAGGCGGATACGCAAACTTGTGCACAACCTACTAGGCAAAAATGCAACAATCTCTATCCCAGGTATGCTATATGTATTATATTTCGGTGCAATGATCCAAGATGATCCAATATGACAATCTTAATGTTGTATGATGCTATGGTTCTTGCTTATAAGCTCTTTGCTTATCTTTCCTCTTTGCTTAAAAGCTTGGGTGGCTCTTTTACTTTTGAGCTCTTTTACTTTTGAGCTCTTTTCTCATGCAAACTCACGAACCAAGGTAGCAATTGTGTATGCGATGACAACTTTGTGACACACAAGTTGATCTCAAGATATGCACCGCTATGTTATGATATGTATGCTATGTTGTATGATCACTAATGTGCACAAGTCACATTGCCTGCAATACTCAACGGCTAGTCTCGATGGGTAAGCTACGCAAAAGTAGGGACAATGTGGGTATCAATGCAATTGCAAGTTATGACAAGGATGTCGTCGAAGTTACCGTCCTTGCGATGATGAGACCCTCGAGAAGTTGAGCCGTGGTGTTGATGAAGTCGAACTGTACCTAGATAGCCGAAACACAAAAGGATACGGAAGCCACAACTCAAAATCTCAAAGACCAAATTGTGTCAAAATCGTCATAGGAGGTATCGGGAAGATGTAGGTGTATGTTGGTTTGGAAAATGTGGTGGAATGTCGGGGTTATGGTGGTGGTCAGACCGACAAAATTCAGTTTCGTCAGGGTTTGACGGACGTCCGGGCTTTTACGGTCGTCCGGTCGTCGTCGGACGTCCGACCTTTTCCGGTCGTCCGGAGCCTGGGCGAAAATCGGGCTCGATATGAACTGCAAGATTTTGGGGAAGAAGGAGATGGTGAGGTCGAAATCGAGTGATTTGGTGGATGGAAAAGGGTGGGGAGGGTGGGGAAAGCTAGATCCACACGCAGCAACACAAATCCATGGACCAAATCCAACAAAATCTCAACTCACGAACAAATCACAAAAAAAAATTGGGGCTATTTTTGTGGGGAGTTTTCGGAATTAGGACGAAAACAACAAAATCAAGCTAGAAAACACGGGGTAGGGGCTCCAAAAACGTGATCAATGTGGCTCATGATACCAAGATGATGTAGAGTGGAACCCTAGATGGACGATCTTTCACGTTTGGAGTGGATCCTACGGGGAATCACGAAGAACACACGGAAGCACAAAGGGGAAACACGGGGAAAACGAGAGGGAGAATCACTACACCGACATAGAATCAATCACACGAGTGCTAGATCACCGACAACATAGAGTGACATAAGATCCACAATCAACCAAGGTAAGGATACAAAGGAACAGTTCTTCTCCGTACGGAGGTCTTGATGGTCTTCCCTAGAAAGGGGTCTTGAATCCGCTAGGGGGATCTTCTTCGAAGAGGTCCTGAGCTCTGAGGAGAAGTAGCCAAGTGGATGAGCAAGGCTCTCACACAAAATATGAGCTAAACCTATGCTACCCGTACCAGGAGGTGGGGGCGTCCTATTTATAGTCTTAGTGCAAATAGAAGTCAAAGTGAAGGGATACAAGGGCTCCAGCCCGAGGGTGCGGTCACTCAGGTCCCGGTCGTCCGGAAGGCGTCGGACGTCCGGAGGCTCAGGACGGTCCAGTCGTCCGGTCGTGCTCGGAGGTCCGTAGATTCAGCTCTGACGTGGGCGCATCGGTCGTCCGGAGGGGGTCGGTTGTCCGGAGCGTCGTGACTGTCCGGACGTCCGGAGGTCGTCGGTCGTCTGTAGTTTTGGCTCGGGTGCTTGTCGTCCGGTCATCCGGTGGGTCTCGGACATCCGTAGATTTGGTTCGGGTGGCCAGGCACCGGACGTCCGGAGAGCTCGGTCGGCCGTGTCCTGGGACTCGTCGGACGTCCGGACAGGGTCGGTCGTCCGACGCCTGTAGCTTCCGCAGCAGCTCTTCTTGTCCATCAAGCTTGGGGTCCTCGCCGTCTTGGCTCTTGTATGTAGCTGTTCCGTGGCTCGCTTCCAGGCACCTGATCACACACAGAGTTTCCGAATGAGGTAGTAGCCATGTCTCGTGAGTAGGAAGAGGGAGTTCGGAGAGGAGTGAGTTCACCTTATCTTCAATAGCCTTAGCTCGGGCTCTTGTCATGGGTCCAAGTGGTGTTGAGGGAGATGTAGGCACGTCCATGGGGATGAGCGAGGGATGTTCAACATCAGGTAGGCACCACATCTAAATTGTACATTATTATATATTGAAAACACACATCACCCCTTCCAATGTACATCATTTTGGGCCGCATGCAAGAGGTGTTGGTTTTGTGGTCCCTATCATGCGATTTTTATGATGGTTCAATCTATTGGCCCAAGCGGTTTATCAACAACAACAGTTGTCATTTGACCAAATGATAGGTTCATTGGTCCATCTTATAGTAGGTCATGGCGACATGCATGTATGACCAAAGTATCATTACGTGCATCCGCCCCGCTGACACAAAGTGGGAGGTGGTGGGTCAAGCACCCTAGCTAGCTATGACATTATGTCATTATAGATATATCCAAGGGTGCTTTCGGGTTTGCGAGGCAGGTTCCACCAAAGTTGTGCATTGTGTATCTAAAGTTTTAAACATCACGCCCAATATTCCTACATATATTTTGCCACTTCCAGGTGGCTCTTGACTTCTGGCCCCTCTCATCGATCTTCGATGACGCGCCCAACCGTGGGCCCGCGTGGTCAAAGTTGAAGTTGTGCATTGGAATTTTGAACATCACAGACCACCCTTTTCACTCATATATATTTGGGCCACATGCTGGTGTAGCTGTCTTCTGACCCTCTCTAATGTTTTTTTTGCTGCAAAGACTCCGATGATGCTCAACGGATACGGGTATAATGTCTTAACCGTGTGCGATGCAAGTGTGCTGTGAATCACCACGACTGCGCAAGCGCGAGCAAATATGGAGGTACTGGCTCAACTGTGTGCGGTGCAAGTGCGCTGTAAAATCACCACGACTGTGCAAGCGCGAGCAAAGGGTGGAGGTACTGGCTTAACCGTGCACGATGCAAGTTCACTGTAAAATCACCACCTACGCAAGCTAAAGGCGGGTAGTTTATTTAAAAATTAGGATGAACCGTGTGCGATCGACTAGCTAGCTAGAAATCTAAAAACAAACTACCCGCCTTGAGCGTTGCAAAAATCGGTAGTTCCGCCACTTTTTCTTATTATCATACACGCATATTTTTATTGGACCGTGCGCGATCTTGGGTACTCCCGCCCCGCATCAATTCCTTTACCCAAATTTTAGTAGCCGGCATACTTCAATCGTCGCCCACACTCCTCCAGCACCGACCTTATAGTAAAATTGCCGTAGCCGAGGCATTTGAACCGTCTCCCTCCCTCGTCCACCACCATCTCCACCCACCATTACTAAAAAATCAGTAGCCGTGGCGTATCCTCAAACACCACCACCCCTCCACAGTCCCCCCACCCGGCCCCCTCCGCTCTCGAACCCTAGCTCGCCACCGCCGCCGCCGCCAACCCCTGCCGGTCTGCCCGTTTGTCCAAGCTTAGATAATAAAGTTCAGGTTACCCAGCGATTCCCATACCGTCGCCCCACTCCCCTGAGTTTTTAGATGAGGCCTGCGGTGTCCCTCCTTGCGAGAACCACATCCCCTACTTCATAATGTCGCAGCCTAAGCTCGACCACGTATCCCAGGGAGCCCGAGGAGCGTTCGGCCAAGAAGAGGTTTATCATGGCCTCTCCGGCGGACGTTGGTGAGGTGGCCGCCGTTTGCCCCGACCTGTCGATCCCGGAGCACCACGTCGCAGCGGAAGCCGGCGAAGACATTGACTACGTTGCCATCCCGAAAGCTTCATGTCAGCGGGCTAGCGTACTACTATATCTCGAGAAAGCTGGGTACGACATCAAGCTCGTCGACATCGATGAATTCACGCGGGCCATGTCACAGGTCAAATGGTCCATCCCCAACCCCTCTGGTTCAACTGACTGATCTCCTCCGCCAAGCGGACAAGGATTTGCGATCCTTGTACGCCATCGAGCCCATTTTGTCATTTCTGAAGGACACGTTCTACGGAGGCAGCTTGTGATCCTCAATTGCCAAGTCAGATCTCATCGACCACGACCACGAGGAGTGCACCCACAAAGGTTCTTCCAAGGTGAAACAGCCCATCTGTGACATCAGAGAGCGCAGCATGGGTATGTGCTCTTCCGACTGGAAGGATCCCGTCCATGACATGTGAGGAAACATCCTATCAGTAAATCTTACCTTTTCTAGCTTGCCAACCCATACCCTTTGTTGTAGTAGAATTTGTCGTGTGGTGCTTTAACTATGCCGTGTTTAATTATTTCAGTTATGCAAAAAAATGTATTGTTCAATAGGGCTATGTGATGGTTAAGTATGAATTGTCCACTTCAGTTTCACGAATGGCTATATTTGGTTGTTTATAGTGAGTAAATGCCTTGTTTATTTGTATTTGGTTGTTAGGTTGGTTGCAGTGAGCATTTTTCCAGTTATCGAGCAGATGCCTTGTTTATATGTATTCAGTTCTTAGGTTGGCTGCAGTGAGCATTTGTCCAGTTATCGAGCAGATGCCTTGTTTATCTATATTTGGTTGTTAGGTTGGTTGTAGTGAGCATTTGTCCAGTTTTCAAGCATATGCCATGTTTATCTGTATTTGCTTGCTAGGTTGGTTGCACTGAGACTCTGTCCAGTCTTCAATGGCTATATTTGGTTGTTATACTGATCATTTACGCCTTGTTTATTTCAGTCATTCACAATGTGATGTTCATTATGTGCAAGTCGGAACTATGTTGCTCGACTACATCAATACCAGTTTGAACGGCTATATTTGGTTTCAGTTATGCCTGGTGTAGTTAAAACATGCCCTTTATTTCAGTTTTACACATTTATCCAGTGTTAGGTTTAAGCGTTACCTACGTTCTATTCATTTTCAACAATACCAATTTGAATTGCAACATTTGATGGTTGTTAAGCCTGTTGTCGGTAACATTGCTTTCATTTTATATCTTCTTTAACAGCATGCTAAAACCAACACATTCGAGCTATCATTTGGAGATGATGTTGTTTACTTTTGCTATATTTGTTTGATGTTAAGGTTGTTGTACTTATCATGCCTTTCCACTACTTATGCGGGACAACAATGGGAGTGGCCACCATTTTCCGCCGAGGTTAGTTTCATCCCTCGGCTTGTACTCCCCCCGTCGTTCCATAATGTAGTGCATACAGATCCAGGCCTGGACACTTGTTAGCTTCTAATATTGACTTGTTGCTTGTAGGTACATATGCCCTTGACAAGGATCCACTCATCAACCCTTTTTGCGTATGGGGCAATGAGATATTCATGAACAAGCACCAAGTGAGGAAAGTGATAAGGATTATTAGCAAAAAGATATGAATGATGGCAAGCAAATTATTTGTTTATGCTCTATCCAACACAACAGTGAGCTGTAGGATTGTAACTACAAACTCTGCAGCCTTCTCTTTATACTGCCCATAATGAGTTGTTAGACAACAATGTCTGAATCTTTTTCGTTCGCAGTGGTTCCCGAAGCAGTTCACTCAAGATTACCTCGCAAAGTACATGATTGGTGGACATGCAATGAAGGTTAAAGTAGTTCATCCAGACTACAATGAGCATAGAGAAGTCCTAATGAAGACAGTGAAGGATGGACGGGCAGCCATCACAAGGGGTTGGCCTAGAGTCGTGCGCGCATTACGCATGGAGGAGGACACAATATGGGCATTCCGCTTCACCTTCTCCAGCAACCAGAATGTCTTTCACCTCTCTCTTTACAGTCTTTAGTACAACTGTGGTCCATCATTCTTTACTTGGTGCTTCTGTAGTTCTTCAGTATATGTACCTATGCATTGAATTATGCATTCGTGGTTGAACCTATATTTGTAATAAACATGGTTGGATATGAAATAAGTGATTGCCTACTTTCAAATTCAAAACATGTGATTTTTAAATTAGGGATTAATTAGGGATTACACTGCACATGGTTTGCGAAAGCGAAACGTCTGCGATAGACGTGGAGATCAGTCACGTTTCTAGGATCCACTACGTGTGCGATCAATCTCTACTGCACACACGATCAGCCAAGAAAAAATGTGTGCGATTAACAACAACATCGCACACGGTTCTTTCTTATTAAATGTTTGCGATAGTTACGTTATCACACACGCTTCGCAATTATGGACTGTTTGTGATGTTGTGTGCATCGCAAACGTTTGGTCATAGAAGAACGCGTGCGATAGGTCGATCATCCGATGCGGGTACGACGGATGAATCGTGTGGAATGTATTCAAGCTTCGCATACAGTTTTATAGTGACAACTGTGTGCGCTCTTACATCGAATCACACACAGTCAAGGAAAAGTAAATGTGTGTGATTGTCTATTTCTATAATCGTGAACTATTTGTGATGGGTCGCGAATCCTGGACGTAGCACCACATAATACCGACTGCGATGGCAATGCGAGCACAAACGAGTAGGGAGTATTGTATATGCATCAAGGCTCCCTATCCCCAACAGTTTCTGGGTCGTCTGGAAAGGACCCCCCTATCGCAGTCACTCACTTGGCGACGGTTCAGAACGTCATCGCGGAAATGTGTTAAAAACCTTTTGTATAGCACCTCGCTATACCAGTGCTTGTTAGATAATCTTTGTACCTTCATGTTAAGTCATCCACGTTGATCACAGCGTGCATACACGACTTCAGTTCTTCTTTAGACAAATCGCCTAGCATCATCCGGGTAGTATCTCCTGGTCCTTCATACTCAAACAGGTGGTGGGCGCACTCTGATAATAGCTGAACCCACCTCTACAGTCAAGTCTTTAAAGTTTGCATGTCTGTGATCCCTTCACCATTCAGGTACTTCACCTCAGACAACTTGGCTACGGCCCGGCACAAGAACATTTTTGGCACCACCACCATAGGCCACGGCACACCAGCTACCATGCCACCCGCATGGCCATGGCAGCAAGCCAACACCGAAGCCACGAGCTCCGCCCTTGAGCACCGTAGCTCCCACCGCTAGGGTCGCCGCCCTGCATCCAGACACTCTAGAGACCATCCAAGGTACGGGCATTACACAGACAAGCAGATCCATGTCACCGACGAAGCTGCCAGCACTCGCCTACCCCAATCATCGCACGATGTGGAACCAAGAAGCACCAATGCAAGGAAATGAGAGAGGAAGGGAGTAGACTGTGCCCCCTGCGCCACCGATGGGTGGCCGGACCACCCATCCTTGCTGCAACCTCCCCACACGCCACCCCCGGTGCCCCACATAAATGTGGGCACACGCTTGTTGGTTACACCGCTCAGTCTCTCGGATGGCGCCATTGAGCCAACGTGCTAGAGCTGAAGATGGGTAGAGGTCAGCCAGGTTGAAGTCACCGGTGAGCTTCACAGGCCGGTCGAGCTCGTGCAGGAACTCGTCCTACTGCAGGCACCGTCCGCCAGCGGGCGATCGCGCCACCATATCATTGGTCGTGCGGGATATCCACTGGCCAATTTTGAGCACGATGCAGCCTCCACCGCTAGCGCGACCATGGTACCACCCTCGACAACTTACGTGCAAATAGTGTAATAATTTACACACAACTGCGCTGATAACCTATGTACAAACACAACAATAACTTTTGACTGAGGGGAAAAAGAATTGTTGAAAACATACCACCCCCCACCCTTGATTATTCTGTTCAAATAACGTGATAATTTACGCACATAGTAGCTGATAACCTATGTACAAACACTGTGGTAACTTATGACTCGGGGGAGTTGTTGAAAAATATACCCCCCCCCCATAACTTCTATGCAAATAGCATGATAATTTACGCAAGGTGGAGCTGGTAACCTATGTACAAATGTCGCGGTAACTTCTAACCAAGGGGAGGAGAACA